>NC_092109.1:16574221-16884724 GCF_045679555.1 Salvelinus alpinus
TTTGTGATATCTTTCAAAAAAGCTGCATTAGAAAGGATTACCTACACATACTGAGCAGCTCATGTTACAGACAGAAGCCTGCTACATTGCAGACCAATCCAAACTCATCTCTCAGCATGTCCAGCCCATTCATTATCTCAGCCAATCATGGCCAGCGGGAAGTTTCCTGTCTTTTTCCATGCCTAGCCCAACTCATAATTTAACAATTTTATTCATATTTACAGATTGCATACAAGCTTGTTATTAAGGCACATGAAAGTTCACATGTTCCAGAAGGCATCAAAAAACACATTTTGATTAAAAAAAACAATGTTTACGTTCAAATGCCTCTCCTGTGAGGTAGTGATACACGACATACACCTAGTTTCCTGAAACGCATCACAAATGAACAGAACAATTCATCGGATGGGGCTCCACCAAAGTCCTTCACCCCCAGCTCATATAGAATCAGCCAAAATATTTAGTTCTACGTTACAGTCACCTCTGCTGTGGGTTCTCTTTAAGGTGAAGTGTAACCTGGTGAAGCAGTTCATAAAAATTAACAGAGTAACACTAGGGTGGAGGCATTTATAAAATGAACAGGGGCCATACATCAGAGTTTCCTCCAGCTAAAGCTTCAACTATAGTTTTCACCTCAGTAATCTTGAATCTCTTGAACCATCAGCATATGGAGCTCGACCAAAGTCCTTACTCTACTGAGGCTTTGCTTACAATTGCTTTCTCTACGCAGGCCCTGATATCCTAATTGCCAGGGCACATCTTATCTATAACCCAAACACCAGATGTACCCAGGAAGCCCATTATGCCAATGAATATTTTGGGTAAATCCACTCGCCTCACTGGCACATTCAAACCGACACATCTCATCTTCAAACATCGATGACAGCCGGAGCTCTAGAGCATTTGTCCTTTTTCCCCCTCCTATCCTACCCAAGCTGCCACTTATCCAATATAATCTGATGTGTGGACAAGGCTCCTGTGACTGGGAGTGGATGGACCATGTCTGTTTTTTTCTCAGGCTTAGAAAGGGAGGAGCCCGCCTCACTTGTGTGTGCAATGGTGCAGGTTGGGTAGCAGGACTTGTGGTAAATATTCAGATATTTCTGACAGCCAGATAGATAGACCTCAGTCAAGCTGTCTAGGTGCATGAATATAGATGTGGTACATAAGTAAAATATTCAAAGGACAAATATACCCATCTTACGTATCCGTCTAAAGGCAAATGTATTTTTCATTTTTTTATTAAGGCACTGTAACAAAGCCACTGCTGGCAATCAATCTCCTCTGTTATAAGAAATTAAATCTAGCATGTTGTCCCATCCATGACAAGCCTAAACAAACAGGATAAATGGGAGAGATTTGCATTTTCACTCAAGTTGCAGTATAGAAGTCAAATCAGCAGGATACAAATAAAGGTTAAAGATAGCACCTCTAGGACTCTGTGGATTTATATAATTCCCTCTGGAGGCAAATCTATCTAAAAGACAGTCTAATCCTCTCAGAAAACTATTCACCATGAGGGGAAAAAGAAGACAGTGCATTTACAGTTCAGTTCCCTCATGTCTAGCAACTGTCTAGCAATTTAATTTTAAACAGTAAATGCACATAATAGATAATGCAACTAGCTGATTAGAGAGACACTATTGTTATTTACTGTAGAAAATGTAACTAAATGGACAGTAGTAACAGCTGTTTAGATATCTATGTACGATTTTACGGTTAACACATTTTTGAGGAGGCAGCCCATCAATAAAATGTACCTAACATGAATATATGAATGGTAAGAATTCCCATGAGCCATATGGGGGTTGACCTAATGTCACGCCCTGACCTTAGAGATCCTTTTTATGTCTCTATTTTGGGTGGGCCAGGGCGTGAGTTTGGGTGGGCATTCTATATCTGGTGTTCTATGTGGTCCTTGTTTTGTATTTCTATGTGTTTGGCCTGGTATGGTTCCCAATCAGAGGCAGCTGTCTATCGTTGTCTCTGATTGAGAACCATACTTAGGTAGCCTGTTCCCACCTGTGTTTGTGGGTAGTTGTTTTTTGTTTCGTATCTGTACCAGACAGAACTGTTTCGGTTATTATTTTTGTCATTTTCGTGTTTACTGTTCGGTTATTGAATTAAATATGAACATGCACAAAGCTGCACCTTGGTCCTCATCTTCTTCTCTTGAATGCCGTGACACCTAATTGACCCATTGCATACATTTATCTCTGGCTTACAACCTCCACAGTGAACACTGAAAACATTTTATCTTCATAACAGCAACAGTAAGAGAGGGACGCATACCAGGGGTGATGCACAGCCCTAGGCTCCAGTCAGAGGATTTTGGGTTCACAAAGACATCTCATGTATTCCTTTAAAAGGCATTTGATTCCTGCCTCACGTGGAGTTAAAGCGAAGGCTGTAAAAGAGTCTCGAGAGGCTGACTGTGAAGCAATGCGAGTCCTCCCATAGTTGTGAGGGCCATATTGAACATTAACATGGGCTAAGAGAGGGGACATGGGAAGACGCTGTGAAGGTGACTGACTCACTGAGACCAAACACCCGGAAATGCTCTGTCTCTCTCACGTCACCCCAGTACTGTGGTTTGATCAATAGCATTTATGGTTGGAGTTGATTGGTGACTTTTCTCGTAAATACAGAAGTTTGTCTACCATAGGAATACACTACAGCTCAAACACTGGTAAGTGGGCTTCATTGACACTGAGTGATTATGGGATGCTATGGGGATTAAGATGCATTCAGAAAGCACTGCAGTGTTCTGCTGAATGATACTGTGTGTGATGGTATCAAGGTTGTTAACCTACATTTTCCTTCACACCAACAACCACTGATCCACTGGAGGATTTCAGACATTATTTAAACATTTTACATGTACCTGAGTCGTTTCATTTTGGTAACTTGCCTTGATAAGCATTGTAAGGGACAGTTCGCTATTTACTTGCGTGGGGGGGTTGAAAACGGGAGGGTTGTGTAACTTTTTTGTCTTGGGGAGGGTTGCGTGATTTTTTTATTGGACAGAGGGGAGGGTAGTGCATTTTTTTTGTAGTTTACATTTCCCATTTTGCAGGTTTTACAATATAATTTCCTCCATATAGCCATACGCTTTTCTGCAGCTTACTATACAGCAGGATTTCCCAAACTCGGTCCTCGGAAGCCCATGGGGTGCAGGTTTTGGTTTTTGCCCTAGCACTACACAACTTATATTCAAATAGTCAACTCATCATCAAGCTTTGAACATTTGAATCAGCAGTTAGGGTAAAAAATAAACATGGGGCCTCGAGGACCAAGTTTGGGAAACGCTGCTATAGAGTCAAATCTATCCTGCCCTCTATCCATAGTGACAATAGTGGAAGGTGGATTGTTTCTCCAGATCTGCAATAGGTTAGCTAGCAATCATACCACACATAAAATCCATCCATATCGACAAGGCTGTAGTGGAGCAGGCCGAGTGCTTCAAGTTCCTCGATGTCCGCATCACTAATGAATTATCATGGCCCACACACATCAACACAGTCATGAAGAGTGCACGGCAACGCCTCTTCCCCCTCAGGAGGCTGAAAAGATTTGGCACAGGCCTGTCATGCCAAATGGTGTTCCTGGCCAAATAGTGTCTCCCTTTACGTCACAATGGGATTCGATGAGTTCAAGCTTCTGTTGCTAGGGCCTTTGCTAGAACTTGCAAAATTCTGACCGGATTACATAATGAACCAAAGCTTCCATTGCTATGCTGGTTGCTTGGCTCTATTTTACCTCGTAGCGGTCGCAAAGAAAGGAGGACGCCGGCAGTTCTAGTTCTATTTCACCTCAGAAGCGCTCGCTCAGTTCGCACAAAATTATTTTTGCAATAATTTATAGATGCAATAATTTAATAACCTAATAACCAACGTTTCAATAGACAAGCTGTCTTCATCAGGGTATTATTATTACCTCAGAATTGCTCTCCAAGGATGGTGTTTTTGACGGTGACAACCTGCTGACTACCTGCTGCTTCAGAGGACCGAAAAGACTGGAAAGAGAACACCATATATTAGTTTTTATGTATGAAAATATTGCTAAATAGGAGTAAATAATTTAACCTCTACTTCATCACCCTCCCGGATCCGGGATCCTCCTCATCAAAAAAGCTGACTAGCATAGCCTAGCCTAACGGGACAGGGATATCATATAATAGAATTTTCATGAAATCACAAGTCCAATACAGCAAATGAAAGATAAACATCTTGTGAATCCAGCCATCATTTCCGATTTTTAAAATGTTTTACAGCAAAAACACAATATGTATTTCTATTAGCTAACCACAATAGCCAAACACACAACCGCATATTTTCACCATGTTTCCACCGCATAGGTAGCTTTCACAAAACCGACCAAATAGAGATAAAATTAGTCACTAACCAAGAAACAACTTCATCAGATGACAGTCTTATAACATGTTATACAATACATTTATGTTTTGTTCGACAATGTGCATATTTGAGGTATAAATCATAGTTTTACATTGCAGCCACCATCAAAAATAGCACCAAAGCAGCCAGAATAATTACAGAGAGCAACGTGAAATACATAAATACTCATCATAAAACATTTATGAAAAATACATGGTGTACAGCAAATGAAAGATAAACATCTTGTGAATCCAGCCAATATTTCAGATTTTTTAAGTGTTTTACAGCGAAAACACAATATAGAATTATATTAGCTTACCACAATAGCCAAACACTCAAATGCATTTATTCACCGCAAAGGTAGCTTTCGCAAAAACCAGCAAAAGATATCAAATTAATCACTAACCTTTGGACAACTTCATCAGATGACAGTCTTATAACATCATGTTATACAATACATTTATGTTTTGTTCGAAAATGTGCATATTTATAGCTACAAATCCTGGTTATACATTGTGAATACGTAGCAACGATTCACCAGAATCTCCGGAGATATTTTGGACACTCACCTAATCTGACCAAAGAACTCATCATAAACTTTACATAAAAATACTTGTTGTATGGCAAATGAAAGATACACTGGTTCTTAATGCAACCGCTGTGTTAGATTTTTTAAAATAACTTTACCATAACATACAGCTTGCGTTATTGTGACACAGTGCTCACCAACACGGCGGAGAATAGGAGTCAACATTTTACACAGAAATACGAAATAACATCATAAATGTTTTCTTACTTTTGCTGAGATTCCATCAGAATGTTGTACAAGGAGTCCTTGGTCCAGAATAAATCGTTGTTTGGTTTTAGAATGTCCATTTCTTCTGTCGAATTCGCGCCACAATGCTAGCCAAGGTTGCTAACATTCCCATCCTCTCTTGGCGCAAAGAACGGAAAACTCCAAAAGTCCCAATAAACGTTGAATAAACTGATAAAACTCGGTTGAAAAAACCTACTTTATGATGTTTTTCTAATATGTATCAAATAAAATCAGAGCCGGAGATATTCGCCGTGTATACCGAACGCTTATCAGAAGACAATGTCGAGGTCCCTCGCGCGCCGACGAAGACAAAGAAAATACCGGACCTGTCACTCCAAAAGCTCTTGTTCGGCCTCAGATCAAGCTAGACACCCCATTCCACCTTCCACTGCCTGTTGATATCTAGTGGAAGGCGTATGAAGTGCATGCATATCGATAAATAAAAGCCAGTTGAATAGGCAGGCCCTGAAACAGAGCCTCGTTTTCAGATTTTTCACTTCCAGTATGGAAGTTTGCTGCCAAATGAGTTCTGTTTTACTCACAGATATAATTCAAACAGTTTTAGAAACTTGAGAGTGTTTTCTATCCAATAATAATAATAATAATATGCATATTGTATGATCTAGAACAGAGTACGAGGCCGTTTCATTTGGGCACGATTTTTTCCAAAGTGAAAACAGCGCCCCCGTATTGACAAGAAGATTAAGCTGTTTTTAGATTGATTTTACATTGACATTGCTGGCTACTTATTTACCTCAGCCAAACAGTTTTATTTAGCTATTTAGCTTTTATTTAGCTCCTGTCCGGGGCCCCCTTGCAGTGGGCCCCGGACAGGAGGGAGACTCTGGCGGCTCCGGACAGAAGGGAGACTCTGGCTGCTCCGGACATGAGGGAGACTCTGGCGGCTCCGGACAGGAGGGAGACTTTGTCGGCTCCGGACAGGAGGGAGACTCTGGCGGCTCCGGACAGGAGGGAGACTCTGGCGGCTCCGGACAGGAGGGAGACTCTGGAGGCTCCGGACAGGAGGGAGACTCTGGAGGCTCCGGACTGAAGGGCGTCGCTGGAGGCTCCGGACTGGAGGGCGTCGCTGGAAGCTCCGGACTGACGGCCTTCGTTGGAGGCCTCGTGCCATGGATCATCACTGGAGGCTTCGTGCCATGGATCATCACTGGAGGCTTCATGCCATGGATCATCACTGGAGGCTTCGTGCCATGGATCATCACTGGAGGCTTCTTGCCATGGATCCTCACTGGAGGCTTCGTGCCATGAATCATCACTGGAGGCTTCGTGCCATGGATCATCACTGGAGGCTTCTTGCCATGGATTATCACTGGAGGCTTTGTGCCATGGATCATCACTGGAGGCTTCGTGCCATGGATCATCACTGGAGGCTTCGTGCCATGGATCATCACTGGAGGCTTCGTGCCATGGATCATCACTGGAGGCTTCTTGCCATGGATCATCACTGGAGTAGAGAGACACACAGGAGACCTGGCTCTGGGAAAAGGCATAGGACTCACCAGGCTGGGGAGACATGCAGGAGGGTTAGGACTTAGCACAGGCACAGGACTCACCAGGCTGGGGAGACATGCAGGAGGCCTCTTCCTTGGCCGAGGCACCGGATACACTGGGCCGTGGAGGTGCACTGGCGGTCTCGAGCGCACAGCTAGCACAACTAGTCCTGGCTGGATCCCCCCTGTAGCCCGGCAAGTGCGGGGAGCTGGAACAGGCCGCACAGGGCTGTGCTGGCGAACCGGGGACACCGTGCGTAGGGCTGGCGCAGGATAACCCGGGCCGAGGAGAAGCACTGGAGACCTGGAGAGCAGGGCTGGCACACTCCGTCCTGGATCGATGCCCACTCTAGCCCGGCCGATGCGTGGAGCAGGGATATAGCGCACCGGGCTATGAGTGCGCACGTGCGCATCACCCCATAGCACGGGGCCTGACCAGTCACATGCTCGCCACGGTAAGCACGGGGAGTTGGCTCAGGTCTCTTACCTGACTCCGCCAATCTCCTCGTGTGCCCCCCCAAAAAACATTTCTGGGGCTGCCTCTCGTGCACGTTTCCTCGAGCCAACTCCTCCTAGCGTCGCCGCTCCACTTTAGCTGCCTCCATTTCCTCTTTAGGACGGCGATACTCTCCCGGCTGTGCCCAGGGTCCCTTGCCGTCCAAGATTTCCTCCCATGTCCAGGAGTCCATTCCACCACGCTGCTTGGTCCTTTGGTGGTGGGTAGTTCTGTAACAATCGTCTAAGGGAGGAGACCAAAACGCAGCGTGGTAAGTGTTCATTTTAATATAATAAATAAACTGAACACTGAAACAACAAAAACCAACAAAGAGAGTGAACGAAACGAAACAGTCCTGTCAGGTGCAGACACAAAACAGAAAACAACTACCCACAAAAAACAGGTGGAAAAAGGCTACCTAAGTATGGTTCTCAATCAGAGACAACGATAGACAGCTGCCTCTGATTGAGAACCACACCCGGCCAAACACACAGAAAAAGAAAACATAGAACACCAGACATAGAATGCCCACCCCAACTCACGCCCTGACCAAACCAAAATAGAGACATAAAAAGGATCTTTAAGGTCAGGGCGTGACAGTACACCCCCCCCCAAAGGTGCGGACTCCGGCCGCAAAACCTAAACCTATAGGGGAGGGTCTGGGTGGGCATCTATCCGCGGTGGAGACATAAAAAGTCGGGCATGACAGTGAGGTCAGAAGAGCGTGTCAGTGTGATGGAACTGTCCTTTTCAACCAGAGTGCTTAAAAGGACTGGCTAAGAATTAACATACCAGACCAGGAAACGTGTGTCAGAGAGCTACACATTTGAAATGGTTGAAAATGTTAACTTCAACACGAGGTGAAGAAATAAACTCACCTTCCTTTAGACCAGGAAAGACGGGGAGCTGCAGCCCACGTCTAAAGTGGTTTAAATCCTGAACTATCAACACGCGAAGGAAGAGGCGAGAAGCTCACCTCAGACAATCACTGGTACAGTCTTAAGTCAGATATCGAGATAAGCAAATCTAAGCGAGACTATCCTACTACGCTCATCACCAATGGGAACCGTTGACATGGCTGGCTATCTTCCAGAGCCGTGGTTCCCAAACTTTTTATAGTCCCGTACCCCTTCAAACATTCAACATCCAGCTGCGTACCCCCTCTAGCACTAGGGTCAGCGCACTCTCAAATGTTGTTTTTTTGCCATCATTGTAAGCCTGCCACACACACTATACAATACATTTATTAAACATAAGAATGAGTGTGAGTGTTTGTCACAACCCGGCTTGTGGGAAGTGACAAAGATCTCTTATAGGACCAGGGCACAAATAATAATTGTCACGGTCGTTTGTAGAATTAACGGACCAAGGCGCAGCGTGCTTAGAGTTCTACATGTTGAATAAAGAAGTGAAACTTTAGCCAAAGACAAAACTATAAACAATAAACAAACAAACAACGAACCGTGACTACAACACTAACTCAAAACAAAACAATATCCCCTAACCCACAGGTGGGAAAAATGCTACTTAAGTATGATCCCCAATTAGAGACAACGATAGCCAGCTGCCTCTAATTGGGAATCATACCAAACACCAACATAGAAAAAACAACCTAGAACCCCACATAGAAAATATATAAACTCGACTAACCCCCCAGTCACGCCCTGACCTACTCCACCATAGAAAATAAAGGCTCTCTATGGTCAGGACGTGACAATAATATAATAATAATCAATAATTTTGCTCTTTATTTAACCATCTTACATATAAAACTTTATTTGTTCACTGAAAATTGTGAATAACTCACAACAGGTTAATAGGGATAGCCCCCTTTTTTTTAAATTGTCGCCTAAATGACATATCCAAATCTAACTGCCTGTAGCACAGCCCCTGAAGCAAGGATAGGCATACTCTTGGTACCATTTGAAAGGAAACACTTTGAAGTTTGTGGAAATGTGAATTGAATGTAGGAGAATATAACACAATAGATTTGGTAGAAGAAAATACAAAGAAATAACCAACCAGTGTTTTTTTACCACCATCTTTGAAATGCAAGAGAAAGGTCACTGTTATAGCCATCACTCTGGTTGTAATTCCGATAGTGTCCACAAGATGGCAGCAGTGTATGTGCAAAGTTTCAGATGGATAACTTGGAGTATGACTGATCCTCAAGACTCTTAGTGTGAAGTCCCCAGGTACATTTGGACAAATCGTGAAGAAGACGTTCGCATTCATATTCCATTTTTCTGCATGAATATCGTCAAATCTGTATACTTGGACTTTAATTTAGCTTTCCAAGTATTAGTAGCCATATTATAAGTTCAATATTTGCAAAACAACCAGTTTTCATAACTTCATAACTCTGAATATCCTTATAATTCTTGTCCAAAATGAAAAGTCATGCTGTCGTACAAGGTTAGAAGCTACATTTCATGACATATACATGGTTTCCGGATACTCCCGTAAAGCCCAGCTCATTGGCTATCTAGCTATACAAATGAGTGCTGACAGGCAACTACACATAGACAAGAACCCACAAATGGCTACCTAAATATGGTCCCCAATCAGACAACGATAAACAGCTGCCTCTGATTGGGAACCATATCAGGCCACCATAGACATATAAAATACCTAAACCTACAACAACCCTTGACATACAAAAACCCTAGACAATACAAAACTAACGTACCCACCCTAGTCACACCCTGACCTAACCAAAATAATAAAGAAAACATAGTTATCTAAGGTCAGGGCGTGACACTGCTGATTATCCCGCACACCCGTCACCATCGTCTGGCGTACCTGCGCCTCATGACACTCATCTGGACTCCATCACCTCCTTGAATATCTTCCCTATATCTGTCACTCCCCTTGGTTCTTTCTTCAGGTGTTATAGATTGTTTTGTCGGTTCATTGTTTCTTATATTTATTAAAACACTTACTCCCTGAACTTGCTTCCCAACCAGCGCACTCATTACAAGGAGAGCTAACAGAGGAGAATCAAGAAGGGGACCAAATGCTTTGACATCCGGGCGAATTACTTGGTTTGGAAGAAGGATGAAAGAATAGCGAGACCTGGGAAACTTCGTTGTTCTTTTGCTCCTATCTGGGGTCCTCATCTGTTAAGGTGAATATAAAATAACTATTTGAATTTGCACACCAAATAACCTGAACCTAGTTTTAGTTTTCCTAAAACTGACTTTTTTCTGTCTTCATAATGGTTACCTCGGTGGAAGCCAACAATCTTCTGCAGTTGGATGAACAACCACTGAAACCCAACATTTCAGTAAAGCCTGTGATACAAAGTATGTTAAGCTTTGGTTTACATTTGAGAAAGCAAGAAATGTTAGTTAAGCTGAGCTCATACCTCTTCAATTTACCTCTCCATATGACTTGAGGTCAACTGTCTGATCCACCCAGGAGATATCCCATCCACCAGAGCCAGTGGGTTCGGATCAGTCTGATTCTCTGTGCTCTGAGTCAGAAGGGGACCAGCTTGAGGTAGACTATACTTTCAAAAACTGTTGAAAAGTACAATTCTCCCCTTCATAACACTGCACTAATCCATCAAATGTTCTCACATGTGGCTTGCGTCGGACTGGAGGAACAGGGCTAGGAGACACTAGTGAGTTTCTCATCACTGGTGTCCAACAGGGGCAGGTAAAGCCAGCTGCTCTCTGAGGCCGGATGGAGGACCTTCGGGGGGGGCTCATTCTTCCATCACACTCCTGGTTAGACAATTTTACAATTGATCATGTTCAAGCTCTTTTGAAGATGCAGAATCCAGCAAGGTGGGTGGCATCGCCATGCTGTCAGCAGTACCAACACTGGCCCAGGGGTTTGTCCAGATAGTCAATCTCAAGGCTAACCACTGGGTCACGGTAAGTAACCTTCGCTGCCAGGTAGGTACTGTTAAGGTGTCTGACTCCAGTGGCCATGGCCCCACCCCAGAGTTTCTCTCACAACTCGCCTCATCTTTTCTAGGGACCTCTGTGACTGGAGTGGCCGGCAGTCCAGCAGCAGAAAAGGGGCACAGATTGTGTTACACTCTGCAGAGGTGAGGAACCCTCCATTACACGATACCTTCAGAAACACATTTTCTCTTGTTTTCAGGCTGGGCACCTGGCACCATTTCCCAGTCCTAATTCCAGGCCTCCCAATGTGTCCACAACCTACATATCAGAGGTCAGTGTCCACTGCTTCTGTTAGAAATACGTGAGAGAAGGTAAGGCGGTGGCAGGAGATGCAGCAAGCATTTTCATGTGTCTAGTTTGTCTCTTGTCGTCAATGTGCGTGAATTTGTCTGTCCATCGTCCGTCATCTGTTTTCCCCACCCTTGTTTTCAATGCTTGGCCGGCTCCCAACCTCAAGACGGTAGGTATTTTACTACATTGTATCTTGTTGTAAATGTTATGTTATTGTTAATAACCTGTTGTAATTTTTATTTGTATAGATATGTGTTTTCTTACAGACATTGGCTGTGAAGTTAGTTGGTGTGTATGTAGCACATGTATCTGTCTTGTATTCCAAGTAACGTTTACAAGCACGTAAATGTTTGTGTATTTTTCCATTTGTTTGCTGGTAAAAATATTTGAAACTTGCTTGAATTGCCTGTAAATCTATTCATTGCAAGTAAAACGTTCAATTGGTTGAAATGATCTGTTCAGTTATTTTGTGCCCAATTCCAAATAAAATTTTAGGCCAGTGTTGGTATGGAATTAGACATTGGTTTCTAGTTGGTGTTTGCATATCTGGACGTTCTAGATTTGTGTCCATTGCAAAACAGGCTTGAGTTATTAACATATTGCTACACCTATCATGCCAAACACAAAGATGGCGTGGGGGGTTAAAGGCCTTAATTAAACTGGGTAATAAATTAAAAATCTTCTCTCGGCCAGTACCTTAATGTGGTGAGAGGGCTTCCAACTAAACCAGGCCCATGTTATTGAACCCCTGACTGAGACTGGCTACCTGTCGAGGACAAGTGACAGGAAGACTAGCCGCAGCACCGGTCTCTTGATTCTGCCGTTTTCCTCCTCATCCTTTAACTCTTTCTCTCCCTCCAGACAAAATTCGTCAGCAAGTGACGTCTGATTGCCCACTCATCCCATCCCTTACTCCAACTCATTACATCATCTAAAACTACTGCTATTGTCATGTCATTATCTGCTAATAAAGTTTGCTAGACAAATCCTACTGGGCACATAATATGTGAGATACACAGATTAACTAAACATTAGCACTGCAAACACTCAGCACAGAGAGCAGTAGTGCCTGGACTTCGCAGTCTCCCTCTTCAAGTCTCCCTTCCGATGCTGGCTGTGAACAAGTGACAGGCAGAACCTCCAATCCACACAACACCCACCTCTCTATTCCAGACACAAGAATTACTAAGTATTTCTGTCATGTGAGTGTCGTAAAAAATGATCTGTGAAAATGAATGACACGCCTGTATCATAAAAGTTGATGCATTACCAAAAATTCTATTTCAGTGTAACGTTAAAATAACATGACAGCCAGACAAGCCAGTGTATGAATCAAACAGCTTTGCATATGAATTTAGTGGAAATGATCTGACTTGGTGATCTTTCAGGTAAGTAACTGCAATGTGTCAAGCAGATGACACGTTTTCTTTGACAGTTCCGAAACGTAGCAACATTTAAGACTTGGATTTCCTGATGTAATGTTATCGTAGTTCAAATTAATGTTTTCATTTTATTAAACAACTTGTTTAAAGAGTGAAATTGTTGTGAAAATTAGCCTTGTTTGCATAGCAATGAGGAAAAGAACATCATTTAGGCTGTAATGATTTCCAAAATTCTAATCATTAGGTAATCACACCGATGATATAGCAACGGGCGCTAATAGTTTATCGAATCCCATTGTGACGTAGACGGGGACATTATTTGGTATGACAGGCCCTCAAATCTTAAGAAGTTATGCAGCTGCACCATTGAAAGCATATTGACTGGATGCATCACCGCTTGGTATGGAAACTGCTTGGCATCTGGCCGCAAGGAGCAACAGAGGAGGGCAGCGTGTACGGCTCAGTACATCACTGGGGCCGAGTTCTGCCATCCATGACCTCTATACCAGGCAGTATAAGAGGAAGGCCCTAAAAATTGTCAAAGACTCCAGCCACCCAAGTCATAGACTGTTCTCTCTGCTACCGCACGGCAAGCCGTACCGATGTACCATGTCTGGAACCTAGAGGACCCGTAACAGCTTCTACCCGCAAGCCATAAGACTGCTAAATAGTTAGTTAAATAGTTAACCAATAGCTACCCGGACCATCCACATTGACTCTGGTGTTACTGTTTATCTACAATGTTTCCTAGTCACTTTATCCCTACCTATATGTACATATACAGTGGGGCAAAAAAGTATTTAGTCAGCCGCCAATTGTGCAAGTTCTCCCACTTAAAAAGATGAGAGAGGCCTGTAATTTTCATCATAGGTACACTTCAACTATGCCGGACAAAATGAGAAGAAAAAAATCCAGAAAATCACATTGTAGGATGTGTAGCACCTGTCCTGCAGGTGTGATTTTCGGATGTACCGATCCTGTGCAGGTGTTGTTACACGTGGTCTGCCAATGCGAGGACGATCAGCTGTCCGTCCTGTCTCCCTGTAGCACTGTCTTAGGCGTCTCACAGTATGGACATTGCAATTTATTGCCCTGACCACATCTGCAGTCCTCATGCCTCCTTGCAGCATGCCTAAGGCACGTTCACGCAGATGAGCAGGGACCCTGGGCATCTTTCTTTTGGTGTTTTCCAGTGTCAGTAGAAAGGCCTCTTTAGTGTCCTAAGTTTTCATAACTGTGACCTTAATTGCCTACTGTTAGTGTCTTAACAACTGTTCCACAGGTGCATGTTCATTAATTGTTTATGGCTCATTGAACAAACATGAGAAACAGTGTTTAAACACTTTTACAATGAAGATTTGTGAAGTTATTTGGGTTTTAACGAATTGTCTTTGAAAAACAGGGTCCTGAAAAAGGGACGTTTTTTTTTTTTATGAGTTTAGTTACTCCACAATACTAACCTAAATGACAGAGTGAAAAGAAGGAAGCATGTACAGAATACAAATATTTCAAAACATGCATCATCTTGCCAAAACTTCTGCAACATATGTGGCAAAAAAAGTAACTTTTTTCCCTGCTTACAAGGCGTTATGTTTGGGGCAAAACCAACACAGCACATCACTGAGTACTACTCTTCATATTTTCAAGCATGGTGGTGGCTGCATCGTGTTATGGGAATGCTTGTCATCGGCAAGGACTTGGGAGTTTTTCAGGATAAAAATAAATGTAATAGAGCTAAGCACAGGACAAATCATAGGGGGAAACTTTGTTCAGTCTGCTTTCCAACAGACACTGTGTCACGTTCCTGACCTATTTATGTTAGTTTGTTATGTGTGTTAGTTGGTCAGGACGTGAGGTTGGGTGTTTTCTGTTTCTGTGTTGGTTTTTGGGTTGCCTGGTATGGCTCTTAATTAGAGGCAGGTGTTTGGCGTTCCTCTAATTAAGAGTCATATTTAGGTAGGCGTTGTCACAGTGTTCGTTGTGGGTGATTGTCTTCCGTATCTGTGTTATGTCTTGCACCATACGGGACTGTTCGGTTGTTCGTGTCGTTTCGATGTAGTCTGTTCCTGTCCGTAAGTGTTACGTTTAATTATGTAAGTTTATGTTCAGGTTTCGTCTACTTCGTTTTCTTGTTTTTGTATTTTTGAAGGTGTTTTGTTTTTTCGTGTTGCCATCATCGTCGTATTGAAATAAAAGAGATGGCCTATTTCCCTACTGCTGCATTTTGGTCTGATGATCCTTCTCTCCTCTCCTCGTCCGAGGATGAGGAGAGAGACAGCCCTTACAGAATCACCCACCACGCTAAGACCAAGCGGCAAGGGAATGCTCAACAGAGCAACAAGGACTCCTGGACTTGGGAGGAGATCCTGGATGGTAGAGGACCTTGGGCTCAGCCAGGGGAATATCGCCGTCCCAAGGAGGAGTTGGAAGCAGCGAAGGCTGAGAGGCGCTGGTATGAGGAGGCAGCGCGTCGACGCGGTTGGGAGCCCGTGAGTCAGACCCAAAAATTTCTTGGGGGGTGGCACACGAGGAGTGTGGCAAAGCCGGGTAGGATACCCGAGCCAACTCCCCGTGCTTACCGTGGAGGTAGAAGGCGTCGTACTGGTAAGACACCGTGTTATGCGGTAAAGCGCACGGTGTCCCCAGTACGCGTGCTTAGCCCAGTGCGGGCTATTCCACCTTGCCGCACTGGGAGGGCTAGGTTGGGCATCGAGCCGAGTGCCATGAAGCCGGCCCAACGTATCTGGTCTCCAGTACGTCTCCTCGGGCCGGCGTACATGGCACCAGCCTTACAGGTGGTGTCCCCGGTTCGCCTGCATAGCCCAGTGCGGGCTATTCCACCTCGCCGCACTGGCAGGGCTACGGGGACCATTCAACCTGGTAAGGTTGGGGAGGCTCGGTGCTCAAGAGCACGTGTCCTCCTTCACGGTCCGGTATACCCGGTGCCACCTCCATGTACCAGTCCTCCGGTGGCAGCCCCCCGTACCAGGCTGTCTCTCCGGGTTCTCTCTCCAGCTGTTTCCTCCTCTCCAGCGCAGCCAGTGCCTAGACCACGCACCAGGCTGTCTCTCCTTCTCCTCCCTACAGAGCCGTCCTGCCATGACCAGCCAGAGCCGTCCTGCAATGAGCCTGCAAAGCCGCCCGTCTGCCATGAGCCTGCAAAGCCGCCCGTCTGCCATGAGCCTACAGAGCCGTCCGCCAGACAGGAGCCGCTAGAGCCGCCCGCCAGACAGGAGCCGCTAGAGCCGTCCGTCAGACAGGATCTGCCAGAGCCGCCAACCAGACAGGATCTGCCAGAGCCGCCAACCAGACAGGATCTGCCAGAGCCGCCAACCAGACAGGATCTGCCAGAGCCGCCAACCAGACAGGATCTGCCAGAGCCGCCAGCCAGACAGGATCTGCCAGAGCCGTCAGCCTGCCATGAGCGTCGAGAGCCGTCAGCCAGCCATGAGCGTCGAGAGCCGTCAGCCAGCCATGAGCGTCGAGAGCCGTCAGCCAGCCATGAGCGTCGAGAGCCGTCAGCCAGCCATGAGCGTCAAGAGCCGTCAGTGAGCCATGAGCGTCCAGAGCCTTCAGCCAGCCATGAGCGTCGAGAGCCGTCAGCCAGCCATGAGCGTCGAGAGCCGTCAGCCTGCCATGAGCGTCCAGAGCCGTCAGTCAGCCATGAGCTGCCCTTCAGCCAGAAACGGCTATATACCCAGAACTGCCCCTCAGTCCAGAGCTGTCTCTCTGTCCGGAGCTGCCCTTCAGTCCGGAGTTGCCCCTCTATCCTGATCTCCCTCTCTATCCTGAGCTACCTCTATATTCTGATCTATCCCTCTGTCTTGTGCTATCCCTCTGTCTTTATCTATCTCTCTGTCCCGGTGTTGTCCCTGTCATGGATGTTACAAAGAGGATTTTGTGGGGGTAAGATATGGGTGGACATTTTTAGGGGTAGATGGAGTTTAGGATTGACTATGGTGGGGTGGGGACCTCGCCCGGAGCCTGAGCCACCACCGTGGTCAGATGCCCACCCAGACCCTCCCCTAGACTTTGTGCTGGTGCGCCCGGAGTTCGCACCTTATGGGGGGGGTTATGTCACGTTCCTGACCTATTTATGTTAGTTTGTTATGTGTGTTAGTTGGTCAGGACGTGAGGTTGGGTGGGCATTCTATGTTTTCTGTTTCTGTGTTGGTTTTTGGGTTGCCTGGTATGGCTCTTAATTAGAGGCAGGTGTTTGGCGTTCCTCTAATTAAGAGTCATATTTAGGTAGGCGTTGTCACAGTGTTCGTTGTGGGTGATTGTCTTCCGTGTCTGTGTAATTGTTTGCACCATACGGGACTGTGTACGGTTTGTTCGGTTTGTGTAGTCTATATGTCCTATTCGTGCGTTCTTCGTGGTTTATGTGAGTCCGTCGTCTAGGTCTGTCTACACCGTTTGTTGTTTTTGTTAGTTTAGTCAAGTTCGTGTTTTCTTTATTAAATTATGTCATTTCACTACGCTGCGCCTTGGTTTAATCCCTGCTCCTCCTCTTCGGATGAAGAGGAGGAGGAAAACCGTTACACACTGCGAGACAAATTCACCTTTCAGCAGGACAATCACCTAAAACACAAGGACAAATATACACTGGAGTTGCTTACCAAGATTACATTGAATGTTCTTGAGTGGCCTAGTTACAGTTTTGACTTAAATCAGCTTGAAAATGTATGGAACGACTTTAAAATGGCTGTTTAGCAATCATCAACAACCAACTTCACAGAGCTTGAATAATTCAAAAATAATAATGTGCAAATATTGTATAATCCAGGTGTGCAAAGCTCTTAGTGACTTACCCAGAACGACTCACAGCTGTAATCGCTGCCAAGGTGATTCTAAGATGTATTGACTCAGGGATGTGAATACTTATGTAAATTAAATATTTCTGTATTACATTTTTTATACATTTGCAAACGTTTCTAAAAATATGTTTTCACTTTGTCATTATGGGGTATTATGTGTAGATGGGTGAAATATTTTGTCAATTTTGAATTCAGGCTGTAACACAACAACATGTGGAATAAGTCTAGAAATACTTTCTGAAGGCGTTGTACTTACACTGACACCCCAACACACACACACACACACACACACACACACACACACACACACACACACACACACACACACACACACACACACACACACACACACACACACACACACACACACACACACACACACACACACACACACACACACACACACACCACACACACACACACACACACTTTTCACCACATTTCTGCTGCTACTTCTCCACAAACACTGCTGCTAGAGCTCAATCTATTATCTATCCTGTTGCCTAGTCACTTTACCTATATGAACATAGTCACCTTAATTACCTTGTACCCCTGCACATCGACTCGGTACTGGTACTCCCTGTATATAGCCATGCTATTTTTACTCGTTATTATTATTCGTTATTCACTGTGTATTTATTCCTTTGTGTCCCTATCTGTCTCCCACAATGAAATCAGGGAGGGGACTTTGGATCGGTCTTTGTCCATCCATCTGTTTGTATGTACTGTACGTTAGTCGGACGCGCTATCTCAGACAGCACTGGCCCAATTTTCACTTGCGTAAATGATGCATCTTGCTGATCCGGCATTTACAAAATTACACTGATTGGCCCAAGGGCGGGAGCTATTGTGGGGATTAGCTAAAGAGACTGCAGGGCTCCACATTCAGGGTTGCTCGCTGGCCCAGCAACATCTGCCGAGCTCACCGGGCCAGTTAATCAAGCTTTCATACGGTCTGCTTAGGCCAGTACATTTTCAAACTCTGAACAAAAAAATAAATAATAATATTTGTATTTAATCCTTCACAAAGAGTACTCGCTTCATACCCATCTCAGCAGAGGTGGGACGCTCATCAACTCAGAGTTGAACATCGGCACACACATTCAAAAGTCCTCCACCTGCTTTTCAGTCTTTTATTTCATATCATATCATATACAGTGATGTCATTATTAGTAAAGAAAGGTTTATGTAGTCCTACACTATGGAACTGCTTGCTTGTCAAGACATGAACGATATTTACACAAATCTCTTGTTGGATAAATGTGACCCACCACCTCAATTTGGTCTTATGTAGCAATATTTTAAATGGTGTTTTTAACAATGGATACAATTATAGACTCAGAGCTAAAAATGATATATCATACACTGGAGTTGAGGAACAATGGGAAAGAAATTCTGCTTTGAAAGTTGTTAAACTTGTAACCCCACTTTTGAGCAAATGGCCCTTGAATGTTTTGGTACTCCTATTGGAGAGCTCTTCTTTGTCTACACCCATCCAGCATTGTTCACACCCTCTTAAGCCTTAGCCCCATCTATTTAAGTATTTACATGTGAGGCCATGTGCTAAACAGCATGAGTAAGGTAGTGTAGTAAACAACAAAAGATTGCAAGACTAAAAGTGGTGAAAGTAGTAGAAAAAAGTAGTAGTAAAAATACACTTGATCTAGGCCTATATCCTAATCTGATTTTGGTGCAGGTCATGTTGTTCGTCACATTATCACATTATCTCTAGTAAACACACACTATATCAAATAAAATCAACGTTTATTTGTCACATGCACAGGATACAGAAGTTGTAAACAGTACAATGAAATGGTTACTTGCATATTTCCAAGGTAGCAATGTGAAAAAATAGAAAGCGTCCAGATAAAAATATTGTATAATATTTTATCATTATTAGATGACGCTTACCCAGACACACTTGTCTAAATTGATGGGTCATGTGAAAGAAATGCTATAACCACCCCCCAGCCACATCTACCTAAGTGGATGGGTCACTATCGTCTAGACATGTACACATGTTCATGAAATACAATAGATAGCCGTAATCAACCCCAGACACACCTGGCTAACTTGATGGGACATGTAATCATCTGGCGATGTGGAGTCTTTTGTTTAGACATGTAGCTAGCTAGCTAAACAATGAACCATAATCCCCCAAAATTCAGTACAAACAGATTGTCATAGCTAGCCACTATGCATGAAATGCTGTATTTATCCACAACTATATTGTGGATAAAGAGTTACCTGTCTAACAGAACACAGAGGATGTTCGTTAATGGAAGCCTCTCCAACAACATAGAATCAGGAATTCCCCAGGCCAGCTGTCTATGCCCATAACATTTTTCAATATTTACTAATGACATGCCACTGGCTTTGAGTAAAGCCAATGTGTCTATGTATGTTGATGACTCAACACTATACACATCAGCTACTACAGCAACTGAAATGACTGAAACACTTAACAAAGAGCTGCAGTTAGTTTCACAATGGGTGTCAAGGAATAAGTTAGTCCTAAATATTTCAAAATCTAAAAGCGTTGTATTTGGGAAAAATCATGCACTAAGCCCTAAAACTCAGCTAAATCTTGTAATGAATAATGTGAAAATTGAGCAAGTTGAGGTGACGAAAATGCTTGGAGTAGCCCTGGATTGTAGACTGTCATGTTCAAAACAGGTTGATACAACAGTAGCTAAGATTGGGGAGAAGTCTGTCCATAATAAAGCACTGCTCTGCCTTTTAACTACATTATCAACAAGGCAGGTCATACAGGCACTAGTTTTGTCGCACCTGGACCACTATTCAGTGGTGTGGTCAGGACCACAAAGAGGGACTTAGTACAATTACAATTGACTCAGAACAGGGAAGTACGGCAGGCCCTTAAATGTACACGGAGAGCTAACATCTAACGTCAATCTCTCATGGCTCAAAGTGGAGGAGAGATTGACTTCATCACTACTTGTGTTGACATGCTGAATGCATGGAGCTGTCTGTTTAAACTACTAGCACATAGATCGTACACCCATGCATACCCCACAAGACATGCCACCAAAGGTCTCTTCACAATCCCCAAGTCCAGAACAGACTATGGGAGGCACAAAGTACTACATAGAGCCATTACTACATGGAACTCTATTCCACATCAGGTAACTAATGCAAGCAGTAGAATCGGATTGAAAAAACAGATAAAAATACACCTTATGGAACAGCGGGTATAGTGAAGAGACACACATACAGGTACAGACACACGCATACGCAAAGAAATGCTAGGACACGCACTCTACACACACGTACATTGTAATATTGTTGTATGGTAGTATTATACATTTTGTATTGTAGATATGTAGTGGTGTATTATGTTGTACTTCCGGCGCCGAAAAGAGATGGCCGCCTCGCTTCGCGTTCCTTGGAAAATATGCAGTATTTTGTTTTTTTATGTGTTATTTCTTACATCGGTACCCCAGGTAATCTTAGGTTTCATTACATACAGTCGGGAGGAACTACTGAATATACGATTAACGTCAACTCATCATCGTTCCTACCAGGAATATGACTTTCCCGAACCGGATTCAGTGTTTTGCCTTCCACCCAATACAATGGATCTGATCCCAGCCGGCGACCCTGTGCGACGCCGTAAAAGGGGCAAACGAGGCGGTCTCGTGGTCAGGCTTCGGAGACGGGCACATCGCGCTCCACTCCCTAGCATACTACTCGCCAATGTCCAGTCTCTTGACAATAAGGTTGATGAAATCCGAGCACGGGTAGCATTCCAGAGAGACATCAGGGATTGCAACGTGCTCTGCTTCACGGAAACATGGCTAACTCAAGAGACGCTAACGGAGTCGGTGCAGCCAGCTGGTTTCTTCATGCATCGCGCCGACAGAAACAAACATCTTTCCGGTAAGAAGAGGGGCGGGGGGGTATGCCTTATGATTAACGAGACGTGGTGTGATCATCATAACAACACACAGGAACTCAAGTCATTCTGTTCACCTGATCTAGAACTCCTCACAATCAAATGTCGACCGCATTATCTACCAAGGGAATTCTCTTCAATCATAATCACAGCCGTATATATTCCCCCCCAAGCAGACACATCGATGGCCCTGAACGAACTTTATCTGACTCTTTGTAAACTGGAAACCACACACCCTGAGGCTGCATTCATCGTAGCTGGGGATTTTAACAAGGCTAATCTAAAAACAAAACTCCCTAAATTCTATCAGCATATCGATTGTGCTACCAGGGCTGGAAAAACCCTAGATCATTGTTATACTAATTTCCGCGACGCATATAAGGCCCTCCCCCGCCCCCCCTTTCGGAAAAGCTGACCACGACTCCATTTTGTTGATTCCAGCCTACAAACAGAAACTAAAACAACAAGCTCCCGCGCTCAGGTCTGTTCAACGCTGGTCCGACCAATCTGAATCCACGCTTCAAGACTGCTTCGATCACGCGGATTGGAATATGTTCCGCATTGCGTCCAACAACAATATTGACGAATATGCTGATTCGGTGAGCGAGTTCATTAGGAAGTGCATTGACGATGTCGTACCCACAGCAACGATTAAAACATTCCCAAACCAGAAACCGTGGATTGACGGCAGCATTCGCGTGAAACTGAAAGCGCGAACCACTGCTTTTAACCAGGGCAAGGTGACCGGAAGCATGACCGAATACAAACAGTGTAGCTATTCTCTCCGCAAGGCAATCAAACAGGCTAAGTCCCAGTACAGAGACAAAATCGAGTCGCAATTCAACAGCTCAGATACAAGAGGTATGTGGCAGGGTCTACAGTCAATCACGGATTACGAAAAGAAAACCAGCCCCGTCGCGGACCAGGATGTCTTGCTCCCAGACAGGCTAAACAACTTTTTTGCCCGCTTTGAGGACAATACAGTGCCACTGACACGGCCCCCTACCAAAACCTGCGGGCTCTCCTTCACTGCAGCCGAGGTGAGTAAAACATTTAAACGTGTTAACCCTCGCAAGGCTGCAGGCCCAGACGGCATTCCCAGCCGCGTCCTCAGAGCATGCGCAGACCAGCTGGCTGGTGTGTTTACGGACATATTCAATCAATCCTTATCCCAGTCTGCTGTTCCCACATGCTTCAAGAGGGCCACCATTGTTCCTGTTCCCAAGAAAGCTAAGGTAACTGAGCTAAACGACTACCGCCCCGTAGCACTCACTTCCGTCATCATGAAGTGCTTTGAGAGACTAGTCAAGGACCATATCACCTCCACCCTACCGGACACCCTAGACCCACTCCAATTTGCTTACCGACCCAATAGGTCCACAGACGACGCAATCGCAACCACACTGCACACTGCCCTAACCCATCTGGACAAGAGGAATACCCATGTGAGAATGCTGTTCATCGATTACAGCTCAGCATTTAACACCATAGTACCCTCCAAACTCGTCATCAAGCTCGAGACCCTGGGTCTCGACCCCGCCCTGTGCAACTGGGTCCTGGACTTCCTGACGGGCCGCCCCCAGGTGGTGAGGGTAGGTAACAACATCTCCACCCCGCTGATCCTCAACACTGGGGCCCCACAAGGGTGCGTTCTGAGCCCTCTCCTGTACTCCCTGTTCACCCACGACTGCGTGGCCATGCACGCCTCCAACTCAATCATCAAGTTTGCGGATGACACTACAGTGGTAGGCTTGATTACCAACAACGACGAGACGGCCTACAGGGAGGAGGTGAGGGCCCTCGGAGTGTGGTGTCAGGAAAATAACCTCACACTCAACGTCAACAAAACAAAGGAGATGATTGTGGACTTCAGGAAACAGCAGAGGGAGCACCCCCCTATCCACATCGACGGGTCAGTAGTGGAGAAGGTGGAAAGTTTTAAGTTCCTCGGTGTACACATCACGGACAAACTGAATTGGTCCACCCACACAGACAGCGTTGTGAAGAAGGCGCAGCAGCGCCTCTTCAACCTCGGGAGGCTGAAGAAATTCGGCTTGTCACCAAAAGCACTCACAAACTTCTACAGATGCACAATCGAGAGCATCCTGTCGGGCTGTATCACCGCCTGGTACGGCAACTGCTCCGCCCACAACCGTAAGGCTCTCCAGAGGGTAGTGAGGTCTGCAGAACGCATCACCGGGGGCAAACTACCTGCCCTCCAGGACACCTACACCACCCGATGTCACAGGAAGGCCATAAAGATCATCAAGGACAACAACCACCCAAGCCACTGCCTGTTCACCCCGCTATCATCCAGAAGGCGAGGTCAGTACAGGTGCATCAAAGCAGGGACCGAGAGACTGAAAAACAGCTTCTATCTCAAGGCCATCAGACTGTTAAACAGCCACCACTAACATTTAGCGGCCGCTGCCAACATACTGACTCAACTCCAGCCACTTTAAAAATGGGAATTGATGGAAATTATGTAAAAATGTACCACTAGCCACTTTAAACAATGCCACTTAATATAATGTTTACATACCCTACATTACCCATCTCATATGTATATACTGTACTCTATATCATCTACTGCATCTTGCCATCTTTATGTAATACATGTACCACTAGCCACTTTAAACTATGCCACTTTATGTTTACATACCCTACAGTACTCATCTCATATGTATATACCGTACTCTATACCATCTACTGCATCTTGCCATGCCGTTCTGTACCACCACTCATTCATATATCTTTATGTACATATTCTTTATCCCTTTACACTTGTGTGTGTGTATAAGGTAGTAGTTGTGGAATTGTTAGGTTAGATTACTTGTTGGTTATTACTGCATTGTCGGAACTAGAAGCACAAGCATTTCGCTACACTCGCATTAACATCTGCTAACCATGTGTATGTGACTAATAAAATTTGATTTGATTTGATTTATATGCTGTACTGTTTTATATTTTGTTTTATGTATGATGGAATTGCCTTAATGTGTTTGGACCCCAGGAAGAGTAGCTGCTGCCTTGGCAGCTGCTAATGGGGATCTGTAATAAATTCAAATACAAAGCCCAGTCAGATGTGTGTATTCATAGGCTCTAAATAATATGAGGGAGAACTGAATGCTTTATGGAGAGGGGCTAAGTCTATTTTGTGTAGCTGTGCGATCATCCCTCCATGAGTTCATTAGTCCTAATGAGCTACCCCAATGCTTTCTGAAGGACTCCAAAGAGAACCAGAACAAATATTATATGTTTGTAGAGAGAGGGCATCATGTATGAATTACAAGAGAGAAATACAAAGCACAGTCCCAGTGTGGCTCAGCTAATTCTACCGCTACTGCATATGAAATCCCTTCCCGATAACACATTTTGTATTCTGCGAGAAGAACATTTGGTATTGGGCGAGAAGAACATTCAATTTCACATTTTTTTGACATCCACATTTCTCCTCCTGCAGGCTGCTGATGAGCTGGTTGCTGACATGATCCTCATATTCTGAAAATTCTTCATCTTCCACATTACCTTCTCTCTCTGCAAAAATTATTTCTATGGCCCTCTGAGTAGAGAATATTTTTGCCATACTGATTGATTGTGGTAAGGAGCCACACATGCAAAGCTATTTGTTGTGTCCCTCCCAATTTGCACCTGGCTGAGGTAGAGTGTGGGAAAATACAGATTTTTTTTTTTACAATGTATCAAAAATAATGTATCAAAATAATGTATTGTAATAACTTTTTGCAGGTTCCTGCAAGACATTGTGAAGTTTCGCACACTACAAAGGTTAAAGAGTGCGAGAAAAGCGGGATACAGGCAGACAGGCAGGGAAACAGACAGGTTCTTGGTGCTATGTTGAAACAGCACAGAGGATGAAGACAGAGTAAAGGCACACAAAAAACATTTTTGTTTAATTTTTACTTGTTTTCACCTACACACACACTTTTCCACACTTTTATTACCCTTGGATCCAGTGGACCTGAACACCACATATGTAATATAAATGTGTAAGGGGGTGCACAGTGTGTTTTACATGTTCTTCACAGAAAATGAGCCAAGACAAATGAATCTCAGGTTTATTTTAGTTAACATTGAAAATGGGTCCCACAGACCCAAACACGACACACAATCTAGTTTAAGAAATAGTTAAGAAAATATTTACTAAATAAACTAAAGTAAAACATGAAAAGTAACATAATAAAAATACATAACAATAACGAGGCTATACAGATCCTTGAAAAAGTATTAATCTCCCTTGGCGTTTTTCCTATTTTGTTGCATTGTAATTTAAATAGATTTTTATTTGGATTTCATGTAATGGACATACATAAAATAGTCCAAATTGGTGAAGTGAAATTTAAAAAATAACTTTTCAAACAATTCTAAAAAAAAAAAAAAACGGAAAAGTGGTGCGTGCATATGTATTCACCTCCTTTGCTATGAAGCCCCTAAATAAGATCTGGTGCACCCAATTTCCTTCAGAAGTCACATAATTAGTTAAATAAAGTCCACCTGTGTGCAATCTAAGTGTCACATGATCTCAGTATATATACACCTGTTCTGAAAGACCCCAGAGTCTGTAACACCACTAAGCAAGGGGCACCACCAAGCAAGCGGCACCATGAAGACCAAGGAACTCTCCAAACAGGTCAGGAACAAAGTTATGGAGAAGTACAAATCAGGGTTGGGTTATAGAAAAAAGTGAAACTTTGAACATCCCATGGAGCACCATTAAATCCATTATTAAAAAATGGAAAGAATATGGCACCACAACAATCTTGCCATGAGAGGGTCGCCCACGAAACTCACGAACCAGGCAAGGAGGGCATTAATCAGAGAGGCAACAAAGAAACCAAAGATAACCCTGAAGGAGCTGCTAAGCTCCACAGCGGAGATTGGAGTATCTGTCCATAGGACCACTTTAAGCCGTACACTCCACAGAGCTGGGCTTCACGGAAGAGTGGCCAGAAAAAAAGCCAATGCTTAAAGAAAAACATTATCAAACACGTTTGGTGTTCACCAAAAGGCTAGTGTGGGAGACTCCCCAAACATATGGATGAAGGTACTCTGGTCAGATGAGACTAAAATTGAGCTTTTTGCCATCATGGAAAACACTATGTCTGGCGCAACCCAACACCTCTCATCACCCCGAGAGTACCATCCCCACAGTGAAGCATGGTGGTGGCAGCATCATGCTGTGGGGATGTTTTTCATCGGCAGGGACTGGGAAACTGATCAGAATTGAAGGAATGATGGATGGCGCTAAATTCAGGGAAATTCTTGAGGGAAACCTGTTTCAATCTTCCAGAGATTTGAGACTGGGACGGAGGTTCACCTTCCAGCAGGATAATTTTTTATTTTTTTATTTTTTTATTTCACCTTTATTTAACCAGGTAGGCTAGTTGAGAACAAGTTCTCATTTGCAACTGCGACCTGGCCAAGATAAAGCATAGCAGTGTGAACAGACAACACAGAGTTACACATGGAGTAAACAATAAACAAGTCAATAACATGGTAGAAAAAAAGAGAATCTATATACAATGTGTGCAAAAGGCATGAGGTAGGCAATAAATCGAATAATTACAATTTAGCAGATTAACACTAGAGTGATAAATCATCAGATGATCATGTGCAAGAAGAGATACTGGTGTGCAAAAGAGCAGAAAAGTAAATAAATAAAAGCAGTATGGGGGGTGAGGTAGGTAAATTGGGTGGGTAGTTTACAGATGGACTATGTACAGCTGCAGCGATCGGTTAGCTGCTCGGATAGCAGATTTTTAAAGTTGTTGAGGGAGATAAAAGTCTCCAACTTCAGAGATTTTTGCAATTCGTTCCAGTCGCAGGCAGCAGAGAACTGGAAGGAAAGGCGTCCAAATGAGGTTTTAGCTTTAGGGATGATCAGTGAGATACACCTGCTGGAGCGCGTGCTGCGGGTGGGTGTAGCCATCGTGACCAGTGAACTGAGATAAGGCGGCACTTTACCTAGCATAGCCTTGTAGATGACCTGGAGCCAGTGGGTCTGACGACGAACATGTAGCGAGGGCCAGCCGACTAGGGCATACAGGTCGCAGTGGTGGGTCGTATAAGGTGCTTTAGTAACAAAACGAATGGCACTGTGATAAACTGCATCCAGTTTGCTGAGTAGAGTGTTGGAAGCTATTTTGTAGATGACATCGCCGAAGTCGAGGATCG
This sequence comes from Salvelinus alpinus, assembly GCF_045679555.1. Classification (NCBI taxonomy): domain Eukaryota; kingdom Metazoa; phylum Chordata; class Actinopteri; order Salmoniformes; family Salmonidae; genus Salvelinus; species Salvelinus alpinus. The sequence goes on from NC_092109.1 coordinate 16,601,952, forward strand.
GTAGGATAGTCAGTTTTACTAGGGTAAGTTTGGCGGCGTGAGTGAAGGAGGCTTTGTTGCGGAATAGAAAGCCGATTCTTGATTTGATTTTGGATTGGAGATGTTTGATATGAGTCTGGAAGGAGAGTTTGCAGTCTAGCCAGACACCTAGGTACTTATAGATGTCCACATATTCTAGGTCGGAACCGTCCAGGGTGGTGATGCTAGTCGGGCGTGCGGGTGCAGGCAGCGAACGGTTGAAAAGCATGCATTTGGTTTTACTAGCGTTTAAGAGCAGTTGGAGGCCACGGAAGGAGTGTTGTATGGCATTGAAGCTCGTTTGGAGGTTAGATAGCACAGTGTCCAAGGAAGGGCCGGAAGTATATAGAATGGTGTCGTCTGCGTAGAGGTGGATCAGGGAATCGCCCGCAGCAAGAGCAACATCATTGATGTATACAGAGAAAAGAGTCGGCCCGAGAATTGAACCCTGTGGTACCCCCATAGAGACTGCCAGAGGACCGGACAACATGCCCTCCGATTTGACACACTGAACTCTGTCTGCAAAGTAGTTGGTGAACCAGGCAAGGCAGTCATTAGAAAAACCGAGGCTACTGAGTCTGCCGATAAGAATATGGTGATTGACAGAGTCGAAAGCCTTGGCCAGGTCGATGAAGACGGCTGCACAGTAATGTCTTTTATCGATGGCGGTTATGATGTCGTTTAGTACCTTGAGCGTGGCTGAGGTGCACCCGTGACCGGCTCGGAAACCGGATTGCACAGCGGAGAAGGTACGGTGGGATTCGAGATGGTCAGTGATCTGTTTGTTGACTTGGCTTTCGAAGACCTTAGATAGGCAGGGCAGGATGGATATAGGTCTGTAACAGTTTGGGTCCAGGGTGTCTCCCCCTTTGAAGAGGGGGATGACCGCGGCAGCTTTCCAATCCTTGGGGATCTCAGATGATACGAAGGAGAGGTTGAACAGGCTGGTAATAGGGGGTGCGACAATGGCGGCGGACAGTTTCAGAAATAGGGGGTCCAGATTGTCAAGCCCAGCTGATTTGTATGGGTCCAGGTTTTCCAGCTCTTTCAGAACATCTGCTATCTGGATTTGGGTAAAGGAGAAGCTGGGGAGGCTTGGGCGAGTAGCAGCGGGGGGGGCGGGGCTGTTGGCCAAGGTTGGAGTCGCCAGGAGGAAGGCATGGCCAGCCATTGAGAAATGCTTGTTGAAGTCTTCGATTATCACGGATTTATCGGTGGTGACCGTGTTACCTAGCCTCAGTGCAGTGGGCAGCTGGGAGGAGGTGCTCTTGTTCTCCATGGACTTTACAGTATCCCAGAACTTTTTGGAGTTAGAGCTACAGGATGCGAATTTCTGCTTGAAAAAGCTGGCCTTTGCTTTCCTGACTGACTGCGTGTATTGGTTCCTGACTTCCCTGAACAGTTGCATATCGCGGGGGCTCTTCGATGCTATTGCAGTTCGCCACAGGATGTTTTTGTGCTGGTCGAGGGCAGTCAGGTCTGGAGTGAACCAAGGGCTATATCTGTTCTTGGTTCTGCATTTTTTGAACGGAGCATGCTTGTCTAATATGGTGAGGAAGTAACATTTAAAGAATGACCAGGCATCCTCAACTGACGGGATGAGGTCAATATCCTTCCAGGGTACCCGGGCCAGGTCGATTAGAAAGGCCTGCTCGCAGAAGTGTTTTAGGGAGCGTTTGACAGTGATGAGGGGTGGTCGTTTGACCGCGGACCCGTGGCGGATACAGGCAATGAGGCAGTGATCGCTGAGATCTTGATTGAAGACAGCAGAGGTGTATTTGGAGGGCAGGTTGGTCAGGATAATGTCTATTAGGGTGCCCATGTTTACGGATTTAGGGTTGTACCTGGTGGGTTCCTTGATGATTTGTGTGAGATTGAGGGCATCAAGCTTGGATTGTAGGACTGCCGGGGTGTTAAGCATATCCCAGTTTAGGTCACCTAACAGAACAAACTCTGAAGCTAGATGGGGAGCGATCAATTCACAGATGGTGTCCAGGGCACAGCTGGGAGCTGAGGGGGGTCGGTAGCAGGCGGCAACAGTGAGAGACTTATTTCTGGAGAGATTAATTTTTAAAATTAGAAGTTCGAACTGTTTGGGCATAGACCTGGAAAGTATGACAGAACTTTGCAGGCTATCTCTGCAGTAGATTGCAACTCCTCCCCCTTTGGCAGTTCTATCTTGACGGAAAGTGTTATAGTTGGGTATGGAAATCTCAGAATTTTTGGTGGCCTTCCTAAGCCAGGATTCGGACACGGCAAGGACATCAGGATTGGCAGAGTGTGCTAAAGCGGTGAGTAAGGCAAACTTAGGGAGGAGGCTTCTGATGTTGACATGCATGAGGCCAAGGCTTTTTCGATCGCAGAAGTCAACAAATGAGGGTGACTGGGGACATGCAGGGCCTGGGTTTACCTCCACATCACCCGAGGAACAGAGGAGTAGTAGGATGAGGGTGCGGCTAAAGGCTATCAAAACTGGTCGCCTAGAGCGTTGGGGACAAAGAATAAAAGGAGCAGATTTATGGGCGTGGTAGAATAGATTCTGGGCATAATGTGCAGACAGGGGTATGGAGGGGCGCGGGTACAGCGGAGGCAAGCCCAGGCACTGGGTGATGATAAGAGAGGTTGTATCTCTGGACATGCTGGTCTCAATGGGTGAGGTCACCGCATGTGTGGGGGGTGGGACAAAGGGGGTATCAGAGGTACGGAGAGTGGAGCTACAGGGTCCATTGCAAACCAAAACAATGATAATGAAAACTAGCCTGAACAACAGTATGCAAGGCATATTGATATTTGAGAGAGACATACAATAAGGCATAAAGTGATTGCAGGTCTTGATTGGGAGAGCTAGCTAAAACAACAGGTAAGATAACAGCAGCAATAACAGGGTGCTAGTCTAACACAGCAACAACAGGTAAAAATGGCGACGACTAGGCAGAGAGGGTCGGATTAACTACACACAGATCCTGAGTTAAAGCACAGAGCCGACAGATAAAACACAAATAAACAGAATGGAGTACCGTGAATTAATGGACAGTCAAGCATGCATCAGCTATGTAGCCAAGTGATCATAGTGTCCAGGGGGCAGCCGTAGATGGAGCAGGGAGGCCTCCACTAAGCTAGCACGCAGCGTTTAAAGTTAGTAGCCCGGGGGGTGGTCTGCTCAGACGGAGGGGGTCTGCTCAGACGTGGTCGTGTCGACAGAGAATCCAAGCCAGATGGCGATGGCGAAAGAGAGGTTGTGAATTGTAGAATTGTGTTTGCTAACTGGTGCTAGCTTCGTGGCAGTGGCGCTAGCTGCGCTAGCCGCAAGCTAGCTGTGAGGATCAGAAGCAGTGGCTCAGGGATTACGGCAGGAATCCGGCGTTGTTGTCGAGAGACAGTCCGATGCTGGTAAATTGGTGAGTAATATCCAGGCTAATAACAGGGCTGGTGTCTGTGCAGAAGGTAAAAGCTACTAGCAGCGGCAAAAAAAAAAAAATGGCTAAATTAGCTTGTAGCTGGTATTGTAGCCCAAGAATTCGCTGGTAGACCTCTTCAGCTAGCCGGCAGATGGGCCTAGCTCGAGGCTAGCTCAAGGCTAACTGGTGCTTGCTTCGGGACAGAGGTGTTAGCCAGTAGTAGCCACTCGGTTGCAGCTAGCTAGCTGTGATGATACGGTGTAATTGTCCAGAGCTTGCGTCAGGAATCCGGTGATGTGGTAGAGAAAAAGCAGTCCTATATGCTCTGGGTTGATATCGCGCTTGCAGACTGGCAGGTATTGGCCCGGTATTGAAGCTGGCTGTGTCCGAGTTGAGGGTGAAGACCGCAGCAGTGGCTAACTGATTGGGGTTACGGGCTAGCTTCTGATTGGGGTTACGGTTCTAAAGTATAAAAAAAATAGCAGGGTCCGTACCACATTGGGTGAGGCGGAATGTAGGAATGTATATTCAGTTCCTAGATGGAAAGTGAAATTAAAATATATACGAAATGTATACGAAAAATACGAAGACTATTTACTATTTACTATTTACACGCGACAGGACAATACAAACACACGTCCGACTGCTACGCCATCTTGGATTCAGAATGACCCTAAGCATACTGCTAAAGCAACACTGTCACGTTCCTGACCTGTTTTCTGTTGTTTTGTATGTGTGTGATGGTCAGGGCGTGAGTTTTGGGTGGACATTCTATGTTGTGTGTTTCTATGTTGGTTTAGGGTTGCCTGGTATGGCTCTTAATTAGAGGCAGGTGTTTTGCGTTCCTCTAATTAAGAGTCATATTTAGGTAGGTTGTTTCACTGTGTTCGTTGTGGGTGGTTGTTACCTGTCTCTGTGTTTGTGTTCTGCACCAGATAGGTCTGTATCGGTTTTGCACGTTTGTTATTTTGTAAGTTGTTTGTAGTGTTCACTTGTTATTTACATTAAACATGTACAATTACCAATCCGCATCTTGGTCCGATCCATGCTCCTCCTCGTCTGAGGAGGAGAACGACTTTGACAGCCTTTACAGAACCACCCACCAAACCCGGACCAAGCAGCGTGGCAACAAGCAACGGCGGCAGCAGCAGCAGCAGCGGGAACTAGCAAGGCAGAGTGGCTGGAAGCCCGAGAGGCTCCCCCAAAAATTTCTTGGGGGGGGGGGCACGGGGAGTATGGCTGGGTCAAGTGGGAGATTTGAGCCAGTTCCCCGTGCTTACCAGAAGGAGCAGTGGGCTAAATTGAGGTACGAGTCGGAGAATGTGGAGGAGTTATTGGACAGATTGGAGGAAAGTGAAAGGATGGGAGATTATGAGACATTTGATGAGTTGTTGGTGATATTGGGGGAGAGCGAAGAGAGAGAGATGTTGGTTTGGCGTAGCATACACGGTACTCGCCCTGAGGTGTGTGATTACCGGGGAGAGCGGGAGTACGGGCAGACACCGTGTTATGCGGTAAAGCGCACGGTGTCCCCAGTACGCGTGCTTAGCCCAGTGCGGGCTATTCCACCTTGCCGCACTGGGAGGGCTAGGTTGGGCATCGAGCCGAGTGCCATGAAGCCGGCCCAACGTATCTGGTCTCCAGTACGTCTCCTCGGGCCGGCGTACATGGCACCAGCCTTACAGGTGGTGTCCCCGGTTCGCCTGCATAGCCCAGTGCGGGCTATTCCACCTCGCCGCACTGGCAGGGCTACGGGGACCATTCAACCTGGTAAGGTTGGGGAGGCTCGGTGCTCAAGAGCACGTGTCCTCCTTCACGGTCCGGTATATCCGGCGCCACCTTCCCACCCCAGCTCAGTACCACCAGTGCCTACACCACGCACCAGGCTTCCAGTGCATCTCCAGAGCCCTGTTCCTCCTCCACGCACTCTCCCTATGGTGCGTGTCTCCAGCCCAGTGCCTCCAGTTCCGGCACCACGCACCAAGCCTCCTGTGCGTCTCCAGAGCCCTGTACGTACTGTTCCTTCTCCCCGCACTCGCCCTGAGGTGTGTGCCCTCAGCCCGGTACCTCCAGTTCCGGTACCACGCACCAGGCCTACAGTGCGTCTCAGCCGGCCAGAGTCTACCGTCTGCCCAGCGGCGCCTGAACTGCCCGTCTGCCCAGCGGCGCCTGAACTGCCCGTCTGCCCAGCGGCGCCTGAACTGCCCGTCTGCCCAGCGGCGCCTGAACTGCCCGTCTGCCCAGCGGCGTCTGAACTGCCCGTCTGCCCTACGCCGTCTGAACTGTCCGTCTGCCATGAGCCTGCAAAGCCGCCCGTCTGCCATGAGCCTGCAAAGCCGCCCGTCTGCCATGAGCCTGCAAAGCCGCCCGTCTGCCATGAGCCTGCAGAGCCGCCCGTCTGCCATGAGCCTACAGAGCCGCCCGTCTGCCATGAGCCTACAGAGCCGTCCGCCAGACAGGAGCCGCTAGAGCCGTCCGCCAGACCGGAGCCGCTAGAGCCTTCCGCCAGACCGGATCAGCCAGAGCCTTCCGCCAGACCGGATCAGCCAGAGCCTTCCGCCAGACCGGATCAGCCAGAGCCTTCCGCCAGACCGGATCAGCCAGAGCCTTCCGCCAGACCGGATCAGCCAGAGCCTTCCGCCAGACCGGATCAGCCAGAGCCTTCCGCCAGACCGGACCTGCCAGAGTCCCTCAGCCCGGACCTGCCAGAGTCCCTCAGCCAGGACCTGCCAGAGTCCCTCAGCCAGGACCTGCCAGAGTCCCTCAGCCAGGACCTGCCGCCCCTTATCCCGGTGCTGCCCCTTATCCCGGTGCTGCCCCTTATCCCGGTGCTGCCCCTTATCCCGGTGCTGCCCTTATCCCGGTGCTGCCCCTTCATTTAGGTGGTTTTAGTTGGAGGGTGGTCATTGGGAGGGGGATACAGAAGCGGGGAGTGACTATGGTGGTGTGGGGACAGCGTCCGGAGCAAGAGCCACCACCGTGGTCAGATGCCCACCCAGACCCTCCCCTGGACTTTGTGCTGGTGCGCCCGGCGTTCGCACCTTGAGGGGGGGGTTCTGTCACGTTCCTGACCTGTTTTCTGTTGTTTTGTATGTGTGTGATGGTCAGGGCGTGAGTTTTGGGTGGGCATTCTATGTTGTGTGTTTCTATGTTGGTTTAGGGTTGCCTGGTATGGCTCTTAATTAGAGGCAGGTGTTTTGCGTTCCTCTAATTAAGAGTCATATTTAGGTAGGTTGTTTCACTGTGTTCGTTGTGGGTGGTTGTTACCTGTCTCTGTGTTTGTGTTCTGCACCAGATAGGTCTGTATCGGTTTTGCACGTTTGTTATTTTGTAAGTTGTTTGTAGTGTTCACTTGTTCTTATAATTAAACATGTTGAGCACTGGCTACGCTGCATTTTGGTGCTCTCCTTCACCCCAGGAAGAAAACCTTTACAAACACTCGAGTGGTTTAAGGGAAAACATTTAAATGTCTTGGAATGGCCTAGTCAAACCTAATCCAATCTGTGGTTTGACTTAAAGATTGCTGTACATCAATGGAACCCATCCTACTTGAAGGAGCTGGAGCAGTTTTGCTTGAAGAATGGGCAAAACTCCCAGTAGCTAGATGTGCCAAGCTTATATTCTTATACATTTGCAAACAGTTCTAAAATCCTGTTTTTGCTTTGTCATTATGGGGTATTGTGTGTAGATTGTTGAGGGGAAAAAATTGGAAAAAGTCAAGGGGTCTGAATACTTTCCGAATGCACTGTATATGGCCAATTTACCACGGCTAAGTGCTGTTCTTATGCATATGTCCTTAACCGTGGTGTATTGGCCATATACAACAAACCCCTGAAGTGCATTATTGCTATTATCAATGGTTACCAACATAATTAGAAGAGTAGAAATAAATGTTTTGTCATACCTGTGGTATACGGTCTGATATGCCACGACTTTCAATCAATCAGCACTCAGGGCTCGAACCACCCAGTTTATAATACAGCATAACACATGCTCTCCTTGTGTCGTGCATTTTTATTGATTTTATTTATTGATAAGTTTCCAGCTCCTAATCCTACTGGTCATTGCTCAAAGCAAATTGGCTTTGAGTAAGGAAACAAAGACTGAAGCAAATATTTACTATGCTATTACACAGAGCAGCTGGCTAGATGACTACAGGAGCGCAAAATATGGATGATCAGTTCTCAATGGAAGGGTTCTGAAAACATATCTCAAGGAAGAGGCAATGAGTCTGAGAGCTGATCTCTCCTCCTTTCCAACAAGAAGCACGCAGTAGTACTGTACACAACACAACACTCACTACCACTTGCCTTTCTCTTCAACGAACCCAAATGCTCTTTTAAGAGCCACCTAATAAATTAAAATAAGTGTGTGTGTTTGTGTCGGGAGTGGGCTGTTAAAACTATAAACAAAAGAATGGTCAAACTATCTCATACGGGAGGCGAACCTTCAATGTTCTGATCCACAAGCGATAATTTGAACCATTACACTTTGAATCCTGTTCTTAACACATTGACTTCGACGGACCATTTAATGGAAGCATTATTATTTTGTTCGTTCACTTAGTAGAGATTGCTTGTTTATTTCTCTTGTATGGTAAAAATGCAATAGTCTAATTTGTTGAAAACAGACTCATTTAATCACGTAGTTAACAAGCATTTCCTTTTCTTTTGACAGCACACTGCTGCAGGCTGGCACACAGCAAGTTGCATAAGCAAGCAATGATTCTGATATTGTTGTTTTTACCTGATGCAGTGTGTGGAGACCCCTGACTACGTTTTACTTGTGGATGGCGATGTTTAGATTTTCTGTGAACACACCGAAAAGTAATTTGACACTGTGTTGATCAGTCAGCACACATTTGGATTATAAATGTCAAGACGGCAGGAGAGGGAGTACATGCCGGAGCTGGAATTTATTTGACACTTGTTTGAAACAGTGATGCTGTCAGTCTGGTAAGCATGCACAACTGAGGTTCTGTTTACATGTATGTTTGTGGTTCAACCATTTACTATATGTATATGGGTTGAACATAGCTAACTTACTGTTTCTCAACAAAGCAATTTGTCTTCTAGGCTATGGTTTGTGTTGTGGTCTTGGTCGCTCTTAGTCGAGGAAATGTAGTGTAGCAAAATTTTATTGTAAGAAAAACTAAAATATTCTGTTATATTCCATTAATTTATCTGTTGACTGAATATAAGCAAATGATGTCTGCTAAATGAACAAGTTGATGGTGCAGCCATATAGCCTCGGCAACTATGCACAGATAAATAAAACTCAACTGCTAATGACCCCGTTAAAAAATGTGGTTCTCGGACGGACGGCTCATGATGCGAATCGGGGAGTGTGTTGGTAACCAAGTTGATTTGCGAATTTTCATCAAGATTGATGTCATATTGGCTTAGATATGATGATAGGGAGATTTGAATTTAACACTGAGCTTCATCCAGTATGTGTGTGAGTGTGTGTGGCATCAGTGTGCATGTGTGCACATGTTATGTGTGTGTGAGCTTATGTAAATGCAAGTTAGGGTGTCAGTGTACGTATGTGTGAGTGTGTGCAACCCAAATGTTTGCTAATTTGAATCTCATCACGGACAACTTTGTAACTACTTAGCATGTTAGCTAACCCTTTCCCCAACCTTAACCCTTTTAGCTAACCCTTCCCCTAACCCAAACCCATTAACCTAACTCCTAAACTTAACCCTAACCCCTAGCCTAGCTAATGTTAGCCAGCTAGCTAACATGATCCTCCTAGCTAGAATTCGTAACATTGTATTTGAATTATGGCTTGGGTGGCTGGAGTCTTCGACAATCATTTGGGCCTTGCTCTGACACCGCCTGGTATCGATGTCTTGTATGGGAGGGAGGGAGCCCCCAGTGATGTACTGGGCTGTACTCACCACCGTCTGTAGAGTCTTGCGGGGGTGCCTTGCAGTTGTCGTACAAAGCAGTGATGCAGCCAGTCAGGATGCTCTCAATGGTTCAGCTGTAGACCTTTTTGAGGATCTGAGGGCCCATGCCAAATATGTTCACCCTCTTAAATGGGAAGAGGTGATGTCGTGCCCTCTTCACAATTGTTTGGGTGTGTGTGGACTATGTTAATTCCTTAGTGATGTGGACGCCGATGAACTTGAAGCTCGGGGTGATAGTCATTTAGACAGGTTTCCTTGGTGTTTCCTTGGTGTTAGACAGGGGGACTATGCTGGTCTGCTTGAAACAAGTTGGTATTACAGACCGGGTCAATGAAATGTTGAAAATGTCAGTGAAGACACTTGCCAGCTGGTCAGCGCATGCTCGGTGTATACGTCCTGGTATTCCGTCCAGTCCCGAGGCCTTTGGAATGTTAAAAAATTATTCAGGATTGGTGGGTACCCTGCGGGACGGTTGAGCTAATGTAGGCTAATGCGATTAGCATGAGGTTGTAAGTAACAAGAACATTTCCCAGGACATAGACATATCTGGTATTGGCAGAAAGCTTAAATTCTTGTTAATCTAACTGCACTGTCCAATTTACAGTAGCTATTACAGTGAAAGAATACCATGCTATTGTTTGAGGAGAGTGCACAGTTTTGAACATGAAAAGTTGTTAATAAACAAATTAGGCACATTTGGGCAGTCTTGATACAACATCAGTCTAAAACTTTGCACATACACTGCTGCCATCTAGTGGCCAATATCTAAATTGCACCTGGGCTGGAATAGTACATTATGGCCTTTCTCTAGCATTTTTCTTTGTATTATCTTTTACCAGATCTAATGTGTTATATTCTACTACATTCCTTTCACATTACCACAAACTTAAAAGTGTTTTCTTTCAAATGGTACCAAGAAAATGCATATCCTTGCTTCAGGGCCTGAGCTGCAGACAGTTCAATTTGGGTATGTGATTTTAGGCGAAAATTGAAAAAAAGGCACAAAACCTTAAGAGTTTCACCTGTTTAAAGGTCTTTTTAATATATACTGTGCATTCGGAAAGTATACAGACCCCATGACTTTTTCAACATTTTGCTACGTTACAGCCATATTCTCAAATAGATTAAATCGTATTTTCCCCTTCAACAATCTACACACAATACCCCGTAATGAGAAAGCAATAACACGCTTTTAGAAATGTTTGCAAATGTATTAAAAATAAAAAACTGAAATATCACACTTACAATAGTATTCAGACCCTTAACTCAGTACTTTGTTGAAGCACCTTTGACAACGATTATAGCCTCAAGTCTTTTTGGGTATGACACTACAAGCTTGGCACCCCTGTATTTGGGAAGTTTCTCCAATTTTTCTCTGCAGATCCTCTCAAGCGCTGTCAGGTTGGATTTGTAGTGTCGCTGCTCAGCTATTTTCAGGTCGCTACAGAGATGTTCGATCGGGTTCAAGTCTGAGCTTTGGCTGGGCCACACAAGGACATTCAGAGACTTGTCCCGAAGCCTCTCCTGCGTTGTCTTCGTTGTGTGTCCTGTTGAAGTTAAAGGTCCTGAGTGCTCTGGAGCAGGTTTACACCAAGGATCTCTGTACTTTGCTCTGTTCATCTTTGTCTCGATCCTGACTAATCTCCCAGTCCCTACCTCTGAAAAACATGTTTTACCGTTGGGATGGTAAGAGGTTTCCTCCAGACGTGAAGCTTGGCATTCATGCCAAAGAGTTCAATCTTGGTTTCATCAGACCAGAGAATCTTTTTACTCATGGTCTGAGAGTCCTTTAGGTGCCTTCTGGCAAACTCCAAGTGGACTGTCATGTGCCTTTTACTGAGGAGTGGCTTCTGTCTGGCCACTCTACCATAAAGGACTGATTGATGGGTTGCTGCAGAGATGGTTGTCTTTCTGGAAGGTTCTCCCATCTCCACAGAGGAACTCTGGAGCTCTGTCTAGGAAAAGTCTTGGTGGTCTTGGTGGTCTTCCAAACTTCTTCCATTTAAGAATGATGGAAGCCACTGTGTTCTTGTGGACGTTCAATGCAGCAGAAATGTTTTGGTACCCTTCCCCAGATACGTGTATGTGCCTCGACACAATTCTGTCTCGGAGCTCTCAGACAATTCCTTTGACCTCATGGATTGGTTTTTGCTCTGTCATGCACTGTCAACTTTGGGACCTTATATAGACAGGTGTGTAGCTTTCCTATTCATGTCCATTCATTTTACCACAGGTGGACTCCAATCAAGTTGTAGAAACATCTCAATGATGCTTAAAGGAAACTCAATTTCGAGTCTTGTGTAATGAACACGAGGGGAGACAGAGCGTCTGTTTCAAGCACAGGGCGCATCAGGTGTTTATTGTAAAGGAACACGGGAGGAGGCAAGTAACTGTGTCCAGGGGCAGGCAGAAAATCATACACAGGGGGTCCAAAAGGGCAGCAGTACAGGCAGGGAAAAGGCTAGTAACGTAGTTTGGGAGATCAGGCAATACAGTTGAAGTCGGAAGTTTACATACACCTTAGCCAAATACATTTAAACTCAGTTTTTCACAATTCCTGACATTTAATTCTAGTAAAAATTCCCTGTCTTAGGTCAGTTAGGATCACCACTTTATTTTAAGAATGTGAAATATCAGAATAATAGTAGAGAGAATGATTTATTTCAGCTTTTATTTCTTTCATCACATTCCCAGTGGGTCAGAAGTTTACATACACTCAATTAATATTTGGTAGCTTTGCCTTTAAGTTGTTTAACTTGGATCAAACGTTTTGGGTAGCCTTGCACAAGCTTCCCACAATAAGTTGGGTGAAGTTGGCCCACACCTCCTGACAGAGCTGGTGTAACTGAGTCAGGTTTGTAGTCCTCCTTGCTCGGACACGCTTTTTCAGTTCTGCCAACAAATATTCTATAGGATTGAGATCAGGGCTTTGTGATGACCACTCCAATACCATGACTTTGTTGTCCTTAAGCCATTTTGCCACAACTTTGGAAGTTTGCTTGGGGTCATTGTCCATTTGGAAGACCCATTTGCGATCAAGCTTTAACTTCCTGACTGATGTCTTGAGATGTTGCTTCAATATATGCATATCATTTTCCTGTCTCATGATGCCATCTATTTTGTGAAGTACACCAGTCCCTCCTGCAGCAAAGCACCCCCACAACATGATGCTGCCACCCCCGTGCTTCACGGTCGGGATGGTGTTCTTCGGCTTGCAAGCCTCCCCCTTTTTCCTCCAAACATAACAATGGTCATTATGGCCAAACAGTTCTATTTCTGTTTCATCAGACCAGAGGACAATTCTCCAAGAAGTACAATCTTTGTCCCCATGTGCAGTTGCAAACCATAGTCTGGCTTTTAATGGCGGTTTTGGCCTTTCAGGTTATGTCGATATAGGACTTGTTTTACTGTGGATATAGATACGTTTGTACCTGTTTCTTCCAGCATCTTCACAAGGAACTTTGCTGTTGTTCTGGGATTGATTTGCATTTTTCGCACCAAAGTACGTTCATCTCTAGGAAACAGAATGTGTCTCCTTCCTGAGCGGTATGTCAGCTGCGTGGTCCCATGGTGTTTATACTTGCGTACTATTGTTTGTACAGATGAACGTGGTACCTGCAGGGGTTTGAAAATTTCTCACAAGGATGAACCAGACTTGGCTGATGTCTTTGCTGATTTCTTTTGATTTTACCATGATGTCAAGCAAAGAGGCACTGAGTTTGAAGGTAGGCCTTGAAATACATCCACAAGTACAACTCCAATTGACTCAAATTATATCAATTAGCCTATCAGAAGCTTCTAAAGCCATGACATAATTTTCTGGAATTATCCAAGCTGTTTCAAGGCACAGTCAACTTAACGTATGTAAACTTCTGACCCACTGGAATTGTGAATTATAAGTGAAATGATCTGTTTGTAAACAATTGTTGGAAACATTACTTGTGTCATACACAAAGTAGATATCCTAACTGACTTGCCAAAACTACAGTTTGTTAACAAGAAATTTGTGGAGTGGTTGAAAACAGAGTTTTAATGACTCCAACCTAAGTGTATGTAAACTAGAGGTCGACCGATTACAATACCGATTATTGGAGGACCAAAACACTGATACCGATTAATCGGCCGATTTTTAAAAATGTATTTGTAATAATGACAATTACAACAATACTGAATGAACACTTATTTTAACTTGATATAATACATCGATAAAATCAATTTAGCCTCAAATAAATAATGAAACATGTTCAATTTGGTTTAAAAAATGCAAAAACAAAGTTTTGGAGAAGAAAGTAAAAGTGCAATATGTGCCATGTAAGAAAGCTAACGTTTAAGTTCCTTGCTCAGAACATGAGAACATATGAAAGCTGGTGGTTCCTTTTAAAATGAGTCTTCAATATTCCCAGGTAAGACGTTTTAGGTTGTAGTTATTATAGGAATTACAGGACTATTTCTCTCTATACCATTTGTATTTCATATACCTTTGACTATTGGATGTTCTTATAGGCACTTTAGTATTGCCAGTGTAATAGTATAGCTTCCGTCCCTCTCCTCGCTCCTACCTGGGCTCGAACCAGGAACACATCGACAATAGCCAACCTCGAAGCAGCGTTACCCATGCAGAGCAAGGGGAATAACTACTCCAAGTCTCAGAGCGAGTGACGTTTGAAACGCTATTAGCGCGCACCCCGCTAACTAGCTAGCCATTTCACATCGGTTACACCAGCCTAGTCTCGGGAGTTGATAGGCTTGAAGTCATAAACAGCGCAATGCTTGAAGCACAGAGAAGAGCTGCTGGCAAAATGCACGAAAGTTTGAATGAATGCTTACGAGCCTGCTGGTGCCTACCATCGCTCAGTCAGACTGCTCTATCAAATCATAGACTTAATTATAACATAATAACACACAGAAATATGAGCCTTAGGTCCCGTGTGGCTCAGTTGGTAGAGCATGGCGCTTGCAACGCCAGGGTTGTGGGTTCATTCCCCACGGGGGGACCAGGATGAATATGTATGAACTTTCCAAATTGTAAGTCGCTCTGGATAAGAGCGTCAGCTAAATGACTTAAATGTAAATGTAAAATGTAAATTAATATGCTCGAATCCGGAAACTATCATCTCGAAAACAAAACGTTTATTCTTTCAGTGAAATATGGAACCATTCCGTATTTTATCTAACGGGTGACCTAAGACTAAATATTCCTGTTACATTGCACAACCTTCAATGTTATGTCATAATTACTTAAAATTCTGGCAAATTAGTTTGCAACGAGCCAGGTGGCCCAAACTGTTGCATATACCCTGACTCTGCGTGCAATGAACGCAAGAGAAGTGACACAATTTCACCTGGTTAATATTGCCTGCTAACCTGGATTTCTTTTAGCTAAATATGCAGGTTTAAAAATATATACTTCTGTGTATTGATTTAAAGAAAGGCATTGATGTTTATGGTTAGGTACAGTCGTGCAACGATTGTGCTTTTTTCGCAAATGCGCTTTTGTTAAATCATCCCCCGTTTGGCGAAGTTGGCTGTCTTTGTTAGGAAGAAATAGTCTTCACACAGTTCGCAACGAGCCAGGCGGCCCAAACTGCTGCATATACCCTGACTCTGTTGCAAGAGAAGTGACACCATTTCCCTAGTTAAAATAAATTTATGTAAGCAGGCAAAATTAACTTCTAGTTCCTCCCAAACCCGGATCCGGGAGCACCCCCCACAGTAAAAAAGCTGACTAGCATAGCCTAGCATAGCGTCACAAGTAAATACTAGCATCTAAATATCATTAAATCACAAGTCCAAGACACCAGATGAAAGATACACTTCTTGTGAATCCAGCCATCATTTCTGATTTTTAAAATGTTTTACAGGGAAGACACAATATGTAAATCTATTAGCTAACCACGTTAGCAAAAGACACCACTTTTTTTACTCCACCAGTTTTTTACTCCATCAGTAGCTATCACTAATTCGACTAAATAAAGATATATATAGCCACTAACCAAGAAACAACTTCATAAGATGACAGTCTGATAACATATTTATGGTATAGCATATGTTTTTTTAGAAAAATGTGCATTTTTCAGGTATAAATCATAGTTTACCATTGCAGCCACTATCACAAAACTCACCAAAGCGACTAGAATAACTACAGAGAGCAACGTGTATTACCTAATTACTCATCATAAAACATTTCTTAAAAATACACAGCGTACAGCAATTGAAAGACACAGATCTTGTGAATCCAGACAATATTTCTGATTTTCTAAGTGTTTTACAGCGAAAACACAATATATCGTTATATTAGCATACCACATGAGCTAACATCACCCCAGCATTGATTCAAGGCAAAAAGAGCGATAACGTTATCACCACCAAAATATATAAATTTTTTCACTAACCTTCTCAGAATTCTTCAGATGACAGTCCTGTAACATCATATTACACAATGCATATAGAGTTTGTTCGAAAATGTGCATATTTAGCATCACAAATCGTGGTTATGCAATGTAATCTGTCAAAACATGGCATGCATTCTGGCCGGCGCCATCTTGGAAAGGCACCTAAGTTTACGATTATTTATCGATTAGATTGACTAAAAAAATACAGGTTGGACAGCTAATGAAAGATGCATTAGTTATTAATGCAACCGCTGAGTTAGATTTTTAAAATTAACGTTACTAGACATACAGTGTGCGTTACAGCCAGACTAGTGCCGCAACAATGGCCGACAAATGCGTTTACATTTTTCCACATAAATACGGAATAAAATCATAAATAGCTCTTACTTTTGGACGAGCTTCCATCAGTATCTTGGGCAAGGTGTCCTTTGTCCAAAATAATAGTTTCTTTGTTGTAAAACGTCCTCTTCAACTTCGGAACTAGCAGCTAACAATAGCTACGTGGCACACACATGTCCAAATCCTCAAAGCACAATACTACGAAAATTCCGAAAATAGCAATATACTCGCATAAACTGAAATAAATCGGTTTAAAATAACTTCGTTATGATGTTTCTAACACCTATATCGAATTAAATCACAGACGGATATATCTTAGCCCGATAACGAGAGCTTTTGAGCATGCCATTCTGATGTCCTCTCTTGCGCCTTGACGAGCGTCCAAAAGAACGTACATGTCACTCCATGGCGTTTTATAAACTCTGAGAAATACGTAGAGACTCCATTCCACTTCTCATTGGTTACTGACATCCAGGGGAAGGCGGGTCATTTCGACCCATAGGGCACACACAGAGCTTTAAACTGATCTGAGAACAGAGCCTAGTTTTCTGACCTTCGCATTTCCTGTCATGATTTTCGCTGTAGAAAGAGTTCTGGTTCACCCACAGACATAATTCAAACGGTTTTAGAAACTAGAGATTGTTTTCTATCCAATAGTAATAATAATATGCATATTGTACGAGCAAGAATTGAGTATGAGGCAGTTTAATTTGGAGACGATATTTTCCAAAGTGGAAACAGCACCCCCTGTATTGAGAAAAGGTTAACTAAATATGCAGGTTTAAAAATATGTACTTGTGTATTGATTTTAAGAAAGGCATTTATGTTTATGGTTAGGTACACGTTGGAGCAACGACAGTCCTTTTTCGTGAATGCGCACCACATCGATTATATGCAACGCAGGACACGCTAGATAAACTAGTTATATCATCAACCATGTGTAGTTAACTAGTGACTATTATTGATTGGTTTTTATAAGATAAGTTTAATACTAGCTAGCAACTTACCTTGGCTTCTTACTACATTCGCGTAACAGGCAGGCTCCTCGTGGAGTGCAATGTAAAGCAGGTGGTTAGAGCGTTGGACTAGTTAACTGTAAGGTTGCAAGATTGAATCCCCGAGCTGACAAGGTAAAAATCTGTCGTTCTGCCCCTGAACAAGGCAGTGAACTGCCCGTGAACCCACCGTCCCTAGGCTGTCATTGAAAATAAGAATGTGTTCTTAACTGACTTGCCTAATTAAATAAAGGTGAAAAAAATAATAATAATACAGATTTCCGATTTCCGATTGTTAAGAAAACTTGAAATCGGCCCAAATTAATCGGACATTCTGATTAATCGGTCGACCTCTAATGTAAACTTCCGACTTCAACTGTAGGTAGATAAAAGGAAATCCGATTGGCTAAGGTAATGGCAGGGAATAGGCAAAATGCATCAGGCAGGCAAAAACTATCATACACGGGAGGAGTAAATCATGGGAAAAACCAGAGCTCTGAAAGACATGTGTCACAAAACAAACAATACCTCACAGTGATGGGGTGCAAAGAACTGAACTAAATAGTGATAATGACATACATGTCAGGTTTTGGCCAAGACTGTTCGGGTTTTTGGTCACTAGATGTCCCCATTGCACCTTTTTTGTACCTTTTGTTTTTCTTGCTCCAATTATTGTTTGCACCTGTAGGTCATTCCCTTGTTAGTATTTAATCCCTGTGTGTTCCTTAGTTCCTTGCTCTGTGTTTGTAAGTTAGCACCCAGCCCCAGCCCAAGCCTTGTTTTATTCAGTGTTTTCTCTTGTTGGATTTTCCAGAGGTTCTCTGGTTTAGTTTTGTGTATTATTTGAGTAGTCTTTTGAGGTTTGTTTTTCCCTGCTTTTTTTTACCACTTTGTGGAGTTTCTTTAGTATTTTGGAGGATTTCCATTTTTGTGCCTTTTGGCTTGATTTTTGGACATTGTGGTTTTAGTTTCTTTGCCTGGAGATTTTGTTCTTTATTAAACCACTATCGCTAGTACTGCTGTGTCTGCCTCATCTTCTGGGTTCTGACGATTATTAGTGACTGTTTCTCGCACCGGGTCCTGACAATACAGGTGTGTGAACAGGTGATTAGAATTCAGGTGATTGGGATCTGGAGAGTGAGATGCGTTCAGGGGATCTACGTGTTTGAGGGTGTGAGTTGGAAGCAGACGTTACATCTTATAGGAAAGGGTCTGAAAACTGAAAAAAAAATTGCTTCAATTTCTAGAAACCTGTCTTCGCTTCATCATTTTGCGGTATAGTGTGTAGATTGCAGAGAAACACATTTATTTAATACATTTTAGAATAAGGTAATAATGTAACGTAACAAAATGTGAAAAAGTCAAGGGGTCTGAATACTTCCCGAAGGCACTGTAGAGCATGCTGGGAGCTGGAGCACACAATTTAGCAGAATAAAACTAAACCACAGGCGGTTAGTGTCACCTTAATTGGGGAGGATGGACGTGTTGTATTGGCTGGAGCAGTATCAGGGGAATGGTATCAAATACATCAAACACATGGTTTCCATGTGTTTGATGCCATTCCGTTTGCTCCGTTCCAGAAATTATTATGAGCCGTCCTCCCCTGTGAACTAAACTCAGTTTCTCCCATATACTTTTTAATTCATCAGCCCATGTTTAAGTGTGGAGTGAATAAAGATTGCATTAAATGAATAAAAATTCCTCATTACTTTTCAAATGGAGCTATATTTTTATCCTTGGATATATCATTCAGTAATATATATTTACATTTGTTAGTTTAAGTGTTGAGAGCTCTCATCCTTGAGGAAGGTTTTGACACATTTCGATTGTGAGAATACATGAGTCAAACATGGCTTTCCAACTATACAGCAATGTGAGAGTTGCACCATATGGGAGTTTGGAATGGTAAACAAATATTGGGAATGAAATCGAAACTGTTAAATAAATGAAAGGTAATTGACATGCCCTAACATTAAACTGCTGATAGTTTTTTATTACGGGTAACAAAAACCCCTGATGATTGTCTTACATTGATCATTTTCTTAAGGAAAGCCTCCAGATGAACATGATCATATGAAGAAACACAATGTAACTTAACATCATGTTTTGTCATACAGTACAATATGTACCACTCCAGGGGTCGTCTGTCCCACTGACAGATGGGCTGGTCTATTTTTAGTCCGGTAAGCATGTCTAACACATTTTTTTGCGCAAAATTGTCATTATCTGGCTAATAATTGGGGCTCAAGGAACAAAATGGGCCGGTGTGGGGGCCTCAGGGAAAAACAGTTGCCTATTGTGGGGGCCTCAAGGAAAATAATGGGCCGGTGTAAAAAAGTCCAGGGCCGATTTCTGGTCCCAATCTGCCCCTGTATCCAGTGAAGGGAACATTTAATTCACTCACTGCCTGACACTGTAGTCGTCTATTCTTCAGTTATCTATACTATTGTAGCAATGGTGCCCACTGTGAGGAAAGATCATTTTTAGAATGTCAACTGTAGAATATCATTTTCAACACATTTAAAAGATTTATCAACCATGGGTCAACTAACGTGAGCTAAAATATTCAAGACTGGTTCACTTGTTCTCACATTAAACTATACACTCCTGATACTTTTGTATTACTTGTTTACAAGGAAACTTGTAGCTGGTCTTTTACTGGGTAATGATGATTGACTGTTTCATACTTTCTTTGGAATGAAAGCTTGACAAACTTGATACCATGTTGTGACATATAGTACATTATGTATCTCTTTTCCTTCAGTGTTGGAGCATTTCAAAAAATGTTATCCACTCACTGCCTGACACTGTAGTCTGCTCTACTGTCAGCTCTTCAATATCCATCAACTAGCCAGAGGTGGAAACAAAGGTCCCAGAGTGGTGTGGCAAAAAAATATTCTGGGGCCATAGTTTTTCCTGATCTGGTAATCTAACCAGGTAAAAGTCTGGATATTATATGGTATGATGTGATTAACAGGTTGTAAAAAGGTTTAATATGGGCTATGATGGGACCAGCGTTTTTCTAGTCAGGTCACATGGCTTTAAAAAACATCCTTTAAAAAATGTCCTAGTATTGGGGATATGAAAACCCTGTCAAACTGCAGCAACCTTGAACATGTTCATATGAATTATATTTTAAAGAAGGACTAGGGGGGTTCCTATACACAGTCGCTGAGAAAGCAACATGATTGGACAATAAAGCTCACAGGGCTGAGCTTGCTTTATGCAGGTTTGCATCATGTAGTCCTGCCCTATGCAAATGTAGGCCTAATTAAACATGTTCTTACTGTCGATGTCAGCTATTGTGTTTATTGATTGATTCCAGTTAATCATTTTGGATTGAAAAAGTCTAGGTAGCCTAGTCACCCTTATAAAAATAAATGTGTGATTCAGGTTAAATAGGTTGTCCCATATTAATTAGGTAGCTAACGTGAGCTTGAGAGTTAGAACCTTTGCCCCAGTCTGAGGTCCTGAGAGCTCTGGAGCAGGTTTTCATCAAAAATCACTCTGTACTTTGCTCCGTTCATCAGTGCCTCGATCCTGACTAGTCTCCCAGTTCCTGCCACTAAAAAACATCCCCACAGCATGTTGCTGCCACCACCATGCTTCACCATTGAGATGGTGCCAGGTTCCCTCCAGACGTGACGCTTGGCATTCAGGCCAAAGAGTTTAATCTTGATGTCATCAGACCAGAGAATCTTTCATGATCTGAGAGTCTTTAGGTACCTTTTGGCAAACTCCAAGCGGGCTGTCATGAGCCTTTTACCGAGGAGCGACTTCCGTCTTTCCACTCTACCATAAAGGCCTGATTGGTGGAGTGATGCAGAGATGATTGTCCTTCTGGAAAGTTCTCCAGAGAGGAACTCTGAATCTCTGTCAGAGTGACCATTGGGTTTTCGGTCACCTCCCTGACCAAGGCCCTTCTCCCCTGATTGCTCAGTTTGACCAGACGACCAGCTCTAGGAAGAGTATTTCTTGGTACCCTTCCCCAGATCTGTGCCTCAACACAATTCTGTCTCGGAGCTCTACGGACAATTCCTTTGATCTCATGGCTTGGTTTTTGCTCTGACATGCACTGTCAACTAAGGGACCAATATAGACAGGTGTGTGCCTTTCCAAATCATATCCAATCAATTGAATTTATCACAGGTGGACTCCAATGAAGTTGTAGAAACATCTCAAGGATGATCAATCAAAACAGGATGCACCTGAGCTCAATTTTGAGTTTCATAGCAAAGGGTCTGAATACTTATTGTGAATAAGGTATATCTGTTTTTTAAATGTTTAATACAGTTACAAAAATGTCTAAAAACCTGTATTCACTTTGTCGTTATGGGGTATATTGTGTAGATTGCTGATGATTGAAAAAAATGTAATCCATTTTAGATTAAGGCTGTAACCTAACAAAATGTGGAAAAAGTCAAGAGGTCTGAATACTTTCCAAAGCCACTGTATGCTGTATGAGTGGAACCTGGCCTCTTTGATTCCAAAGTTTGACGTTAAGTAAAACTGAGAAATTCCATTTTGAGATTGGGGACAGAGCTTTGGGTGGAAAAAACACAGATCTTAATTGACCCTGTGTAAAACAGCATCTACGTCTTCCACACTGTCATCAATAACCAATAGTACAACCTTCATGGGACCCTGAAAGACTTTCTAAAACCTTTCTAACCTCGACGATACTGCCGTCCCTATTCATTTGTCTTTTTCCTCACTCCCTTCCCTAAGTTCAACCATTTGACCTGGCTTATCAACCTTTCCCTCAAAGTATTTTATTTAGAAATGTGGGTGGAACTATCCCTTAAAACTATCCCTTAAAATTGAGTGTTGGGACAGGTCGCTGGTTCAAATCCCCAAGCCAGAAATGTGGAAAAATCTGTTGTTCTGCCCAGTTAAACCCCATCAACAACTGCTCCCCAGGGTGCCGAATGGATGTCGATTACGGCAGCCCCCTGCACCTCTTTGATTCAGAGGGGTTTGGTTAAATGCGAAAGACACATTTCGGTTTAATGCATTGTTGTGCAACTGATTTGGAACCACATTTTTACAGTTTCTTTTGCAGCGGAGAAGATGGACTAGGAAATGCTCTTGCTTTTGGATGTCTCGACTATATCCTGAAGTTAAAGAAGAACATAAAAGCCTTACACACAGTGAGTATTCTGTAAACACCACCTTTTTTATACACGAGGGGAGGTACTCGGGACACACATGTGAATACATAGGATTGTGGACACACAAAGCAACACACCAAGCTTGAGCAGTAGCCGGTTCTCGCTAGGTACATTTGCTGTGTATTTTAAAAACTGATTGTTAAAAGGAATTTTTTATTAATTGAATAATTTGTGCTCACAACATAGTCAAATGTGAGAGGGCAGCTCAGATGACCAAGTGGCTGAACAACATGTGGCCGGCAAACCAGGTTGCGGGGTATATGAAGGAGACTGCTATCCAGAGGGAGTGCTCCAGACAGAATGGGGCCAAGACAGTCGAGATAGTCCGAGAGTATCCGCATCTGCTGGATACTCCAGGCATGGTGGGTTACATTTTTTACAAAAACGTTAGACTTGAATTGGATTCTGTTTGCTTTGATTAACTGGACTGGCTGATGCAACCCACGTGACTCATAGCACAGGGAGAGCTTTGACCACACTAGTCTGGAAAGGAAGCTGTTTGTTAACTTCTCTAGGATAGGGGGCAGCATTTTCACGTTTGGATGAAAAGCGTGCCCAGAGTAAACTGCCTCCTACTCAGTTCCAGATGCTAATATTTGCATATTATTATTAGTATTGGATAGAAAACACTCTGAAGTTTCTAAAACTGTTTGAATCATGTCTGTGATTATAACAGAACTTATTTGGCAGGCAAAACCCTGAGGACAAACCATTCAGATTTTTGTTTTTTTTGAGGTCACTCTCTTTTCAATGAGTTTCATTGGGAATCCAGATTTCTAAGGGACCTTCCTGAAGTTCCAATCGCTTACACTGGATGTCAACAGTCTTTAGAAATTGGTTGAGGTTTTTCCTTTGAGAAATGAAGAAGATGTTCAGAATGAGGCTCCAGTGAAGTGTACTGTTGTTAGAGGCGCGTGACCAGAAAGCATGCTACACATTGTTTTCCTCCGGTATTGAACACAGATCATCCCGTCTTCAATTTTATCGATTATTTATGTTAAAAAATACCTAAAGTTATTATTTTATTTTTTTAAATAATTTTCCCAAGGTAAACAGACTATTTCTCAGGTCCAGATCGTAGAATATGCATATAATTTACAGATTAGGATAGAAAACACTCCAAAGTTTCCAAAACTGTCAAAATATTGTCTGTGAGTATAACAAAACTGATTCTGCAGGCGAAAACCTGAGGAAATCTAACCCGGAAGTGTTTTTTTTTAAATCTTTTTTTATCTGTGTTTCCTGGCCCGTCTTTCTTCCATTTAAAGGGGTATCAACCAGATTCCTTTGTCACGTTCTGACCCTAGTTCTTTTGTATTTTCTTTGTTTTAGTTGGTCAGGGCGTGAGTTGGGTGGGTTCTATGTGTTGTGTTTCTATGTGGGGTTTTCGTTTGGCCTGATATGGTTCTCAATCAGAGGCAGGTGTTTGTCATTGTCTCTGTTTGGGAGCCATATTTAGGTAGCCTGTTTTGTAGTGTGTTTTGTGGGTGATTGTTCCTGTTATGTTGTTCATGTTCGTGTGTTCACTATTTCGGGACTGTAGCGTCTTCGTTTATTTTGTTTGTTTATTGTTTTGTTCTTTCTTAAAAGTATTCGAAATAAATATGAATACTCACCACGCTGCATCTTGGTCCGACATTTCCTACTCCTCAGATGAGGAGGACGAAGACTATCATTACATCCTTTTCCTTTTCCAATGGCTTCCTCGGGCTGTGACCAGGCTTTAGACATAGTTTCAGGCCTTTATTTTGAAAAATTAGCGAGATTTTTCAAAACTAGTCAGGTGTCCTCTGATTAGTTCCTGTGCGCGAGAGGGGTAGCTCTCCATTTTCTTTCTCTCTTTTATTGAATAGGTTACGGTCCGGTTGAAATATTATCGATTATGTTTGTTAAAAACAACCTGAGGATTGATTATAAAAAACATTTGCCATGTTTCTACGAACATTACGGATACTTTTTGGAATTTTCGTTGAACGGAACGAGGCTGTAGTTTTCTGAACATAACGCGCAACCCAAATGGCGTTTTTTTGTTATAAAAGTAATATTTATCGAACAAAAAGAACATTTGTTGTGTAAGTCTCGTGAGTGCAAACATCCGAAGATTATCAAAGGTAAGCGATTCATTTTATTGCTTTTCTGACTTTCGTGACCATGCTAATTTGGGGCTAGCTGTGGTAGCATTGATTGATACACTCACAAAAGCTTGGATTGCTTTCGCTGCAAAGCCTATTTTCAAAATCTGACACGATAGGTGGATTAACAACAAGCTAAGCTGTGTTTTGGTATATTTCACTTGTGATTGCATGATTTTAAATATTTTTAGTAATATTTTGCGCCCTGCAATTCAGCGGTTGTTTAGGAAAATGATCCCGCTAAAGGGATCCGTAGCGCAGAGAAGTTAAGTATATTTACTGTCACGCCCTGGCTATAGAGAGGCTTTTTATTCTCTATTTTGGTTAGGCCAGGGTGTGACTAGGGTGGGCAGTCTATGTTCTTTTTTCTATGTTGTTGTGTTTCTATGTGTTTGGCCTGGTGTGGTTCCCAATCAGAGGCAGCTGTCTATCGTTGTCTCTGATTGGGAGCTATACTTAGGTAGCCTGTTTTCCCATTTTGAGTTGTGGGTGATTATTTTCTGTTTAGTGTTTTTTCGTCACCTTACAGGACTGTTCGTTTGTCGTTTTTGTTGTTTTATTAAAAATATGAAAACTTACCACGCTGCACCTTGGTCCTCCTCTCCTTCTCCCGACGACAAACGTGACAGAATCACCCACCAAGAAAGGACCAAGCAGCGTGGTATAGAGAGGCAGCGATATCTGGAGAAATGGACATGGGAGGAGATATTGGACGGCAAGGGACCCTGGGCACAGGCTGGATATGAGGTAAGGCAGCGCAACAGGCACGAGAGGCAGCCCCAAAAATTATTTGGGGGGGGACACGGGGAGATTGGTGGAGTCAGGCGATAGACCTGAGCCAACTCCTCGTGTTTATCGTAAGCAGCGTGTTACTGGTCAGACACCGTGTTATGCGGTGAAGCGCACGGTGTCGCCATTACGCGCTTGCGGCCAGCACCCCGCAAGTGCCATGCGAGAGTGGGCATCCAGCCAGGGTGTGTTGATTCCAGCCTACAAACAGAAACTAAAACAACAAGCTCCCGCGCTCAGGTCTGTTCAACGCTGGTCCGACCAATCTGAATCCACGCTTCAAGACTGCTTCGATCACGCGGATTGGAATATGTTCCGCATTGCGTCCAACAACAATATTGACGAATATGCTGATTCGGTGAGCGAGTTCATTAGGAAGTGCATTGACGATGTCGTACCCACAGCAACGATTAAAACATTCCCAAACCAGAAACCGTGGATTGACGGCAGCATTCGCGTGAAACTGAAAGCGCGAACCACTGCTTTTAACCAGGGCAAGGTGACCGGAAGCATGACCGAATACAAACAGTGTAGCTATTCTCTCCGCAAGGCAATCAAACAGGCTAAGTCCCAGTACAGAGACAAAATCGAGTCGCAATTCAACAGCTCAGACACAAGAGGTATGTGGCAGGGTCTACAGTCAATCACGGATTACGAAAAGAAAACCAGCCCCGTCGCGGACCAGGATGTCTTGCTCCCAGACAGGCTAAACAACTTTTTTGCCCGCTTTGAGGACAATACAGTGTCACTGACACGGCCCCCTACCAAAACCTGCGGGCTCTCCTTCACTGCAGCCGAGGTGAGTAAAACATTTAAACGTGTTAACCCTCGCAAGGCTGCAGGCCCAGACGGCATTCCCAGCCGCGTCCTCAGAGCATGCGCAGACCAGCTGGCTGGTGTGTTTACGGACATATTCAATCAATCCTTATCCCAGTCTGCTGTTCCCACATGCTTCAAGAGGGCCACCATTGTTCCTGTTCCCAAGAAAGCTAAGGTAACTGAGCTAAACGACTACCGCCCCGTAGCACTCACTTCCGTCATCATGAAGTGCTTTGAGAGACTAGTCAAGGACCATATCACCTCCACCCTACCGGACACCCTAGACCCACTCCAATTTGCTTACCGACCCAATAGGTCCACAGACGACGCAATCGCAACCACACTGCACACTGCCCTAACCCATCTGGACAAGAGGAATACCCATGTGAGAATGCTGTTCATCGATTACAGCTCAGCATTTAACACCATAGTACCCTCCAAACTCGTCATCAAGCTCGAGACCCTGGGTCTCGACCCCGCCCTGTGCAACTGGGTCCTGGACTTCCTGACGGGCCGCCCCCAGGTGGTGAGGGTAGGTAACAACATCTCCACCCCGCTGATCCTCAACACTGGGGCCCCACAAGGGTGCGTTCTGAGCCCTCTCCTGTACTCCCTGTTCACCCACGACTGCGTGGCCATGCACGCCTCCAACTCAATCATCAAGTTTGCGGATGACACTACAGTGGTAGGCTTGATTACCAACAACGACGAGACGGCCTACAGGGAGGAGGTGAGGGCCCTCGGAGTGTGGTGTCAGGAAAATAACCTCACACTCAACGTCAACAAAACAAAGGAGATGATTGTGGACTTCAGGAAACAGCAGAGGGAGCACCCCCCTATCCACATCGACGGGTCAGTAGTGGAGAAGGTGGAAAGTTTTAAGTTCCTCGGTGTACACATCACGGACAAACTGAATTGGTCCACCCACACAGACAGCGTTGTGAAGAAGGCGCAGCAGCGCCTCTTCAACCTCAGGAGGCTGAAGAAATTCGGCTTGTCACCAAAAGCACTCACAAACTTCTACAGATGCACAATCGAGAGCATCCTGTCGGGCTGTATCACCGCCTGGTACGGCAACTGCTCCGCCCACAACCGTAAGGCTCTCCAGAGGGTAGTGAGGTCTGCAGAACGCACCACCGGGGGCAAACTACCTGCCCTCCAGGACACCTACACCACCCGATGTCACAGGAAGGCCATAAAGATCATCAAGGACAACAACCACCCAAGCCACTGCCTGTTCACCCCGCTATCATCCAGAAGGCGAGGTCAGTACAGGTGCATCAAAGCAGGGACCGAGAGACTGAAAAACAGCTTCTATCTCAAGGCCATCAGACTGTTAAACAGCCACCACTAACATTTAGCGGCCGCTGCCAACATACTGACTCAACTCCAGCCACTTTAAAAATGGGAATTGATGGAAATTATGTAAAAATGTACCACTAGCCACTTTAAACAATGCCACTTAATATAATGTTTACATACCCTACATTACCCATCTCATATGTATATACTGTACTCTATATCATCTACTGCATCTTGCCATCTTTATGTAATACATGTACCACTAGCCACTTTACACTATGCCACTTTATGTTTACATACCCTACAGTACTCATCTCATATGTATATACCGTACTCTATACCATCTACTGCATCTTGCCATGCCGTTCTGTACCACCACTCATTCATATATCTTTATGTACATATTCTTTATCCCTTTACACTTGTGTGTGTGTATAAGGTAGTAGTTGTGGAATTGTTAGGTTAGATTACTTGTTGGTTATTACTGCATTGTCGGAACTAGAAGCACAAGCATTTCGCTACACTCGCATTAACATCTGCTAACCATGTGTATGTGACTAATAAAATTTGATTTGATTTGATTTGATTTACATTACAATGTTGTAAACACACATTAACTAAAAACCTGATCTAATTTAAATATTCATACTGAGTTTGCAGCAAACAGAATGTTAGCCACATGTTTCCCAGAATTGTTTGCCAGAAGTTCACAAGTTGCCAAAGTTGCCAAGTTTACCACAAAACTAATTTGCATGTGAAAAATGTGCCGCAAATTGGCCAAAGGTTTGCCACAACAGTTTTTTTTATATAAGGGCAGCCCATGTTTGAATATAAACAAAATAAGATCCCATTCACATTTTCACACAAACAAGTGGGCTATAAATACACAGCATTACCGCTTCGTTTACCATGGCCAGAGGGACAGGGCCCATAGTAGGCTAGACTACGCAGCTGCTGTTAGCCTACAGTTGGTCAGACTGAAAAATAGTCTCATTTCCATGCAGTACAGCATATCAGATCGTTAATGTTTAGGTGTAAAGGCTGCAACATCAATCAATCAAATGTATTTATAGAGCCCTTTTTACATCAGCAGATGGCACAACGTGCTATACAGAAACCCAGCCTAATACCCCAAACAGCAAGCAATGCAGATGTAGAAGCACGGTGCCTAGGAAAAACTTCCTAAAGGCAGGAACCTAGGAAAAAACCTAGAGAAGAACCATGTGCCAGGTGGAGATTACAAGAGTACATGGCCTTTAAGGCCAAATTGTTCTTCAAGATGTTCAAACATTCATAAATGACCCACATGGTCAAATAATAATCACAGTGGATGTAGAGGGTGCAACAGGTCAGTACCTGTCAGTTGGCTTTTCATAGCCAAGCATTCAGAGTTCGAAACAGCAGGTGCGGGAGAGAGAGTCGAAAACAGCAGGTCCGGGACAGGGTAGCACGTCCAGTGAACAGGTCAGGGTTCCATAGCCACAGGCAGAACAGTTGAAACTGGAGCAGCAGCACGACCAGGTGGACAGGGAACAGTCAAGAGTCATCAGGCCAGGTAATCCTGAGGCATGCTCCTAGGGTTCAGGTCCTCTGGGAGGGAGAGAGAGAGAATTAGAGAGAGCATACTTAAATTCACACAGGACACCAGATAAGACAGGAGAATTACACCAGATATTGTCTACCGCACAAGCCCGGTCTCCAACAGAACACAATTTCTCTGGTATTTGAACTCTTAAGGATCATCCTCTCAGTCCCTGTCTGTGATTTATTTCATTGGGATAACTCTGACATTTGCTGTCAGGATGATTAAAAGTAACTTGGAAATGAAATGGCTGATGAAATATTGTCTAATTAGATTCATCCTGAGTAAAAAAAAAATAGAGACGACACTGAGGCACCAAAATAGTGATGTACTGAAACAGCCCAGTGATGTCTCTCTGCCATACTGCTACCATGAGCCGATGCTGTATAGAAAAGATTGACCAACACTGGCGGACTATCAAGACCAGACAGACTGTCTCTACTATTATCCTTCCCTGTCTATCTGTCTGTCTGTCAGTCCCCTTGTTTCTCTTTTCCTTTTACTCTCCATTGTTTTCTCTTAAGATTGTTTTACTCCGTCCCTCTGTCATCTCCCTCCAGACCCTTTCGTTCTCGCTCTCACTGCCATGTCCCTCCCTCGCTATGTCTCTCGCCGTCGTCTCTTAGTCCTCATGTTGAAACAGTATTTTATATGTCCCCCCTGACTCTATAGTTCCATCATTGTCGTTGAGTCCTGCGTTTAATGAGACCCCAGGTTGCAGCCAATATGTATTTAACAACCGTATTGAGCCTGGCCTGAAAGTAGTGTTTTCCCACAGCGAGCCTGTTTAAATCTCCTGTTTAAATCCCTCATGAGTAGCCTAGACCAACACAACAAAACTGTAAACATTGCACAGAGCTTGCTCTGGCCAACTCCACAATGCAGATTATTTTGTCTGGCATGAATGTGCTACAGGGTAAAATTGGTATTCATTCCAAAGGTATACTGAGACCAAAATGTTATGTTTGGTGTGTGTGAGGAGTGGTTAAGAGAGGTAAGAGACCCCATTCGCAGCAGTGCACAGTTTGACTCTTTTACCAGTTTAACAAAAAAAATCTAAATCAGGAGGGCATGTGAATCAACAGGCGATAAACACCACCACAGAGCAATTTGATATTAAAATATTCCTTCTCACCTCCTTCCAAATCCACATCCAGCAGCACTACACCTTTGGCCTCAGTTTGCCGTATAGACACGCTTGATTGGAAAATGAAAGCAGCCACAACGTCAGCGTACTACTCATAACCTCAAGCAGAGTCAGTCAACATTAGAGTTGCAAACAGGGGTCGATAACCTTATATCACCCCTTCAAGACAGCACTGTACACTAACATGCAAAATGAGAGAGAGGAACAACAACAGCTTTTCTCCAGCGTGGCTTACAATGTGGCCGTTCCATGACTGTGATGAGTGATGATCCATGCCCTAGGGAGCCAATCTAATGGCTGAGAGCTCCATGTGACATGCATACTTCATTGTGTGAGTTTGCAGTGGTGTGTGTGGGTGTGCATGCGTGCGTGCACGTTTGTGTGTGTGATGGGTGTATATGATGGGTGTGCGGTTATGATGGGTGTGCATGTGTGTGTGGGTGGGTGTGGGGATAATGATTATGTTGACCGATGTGTGTGTAGGTGTGTGTGTATGACTCTGCCACTGCTGGTCTTAATCAATAGGATGATGCGGTCCCTGACTGCACGTCACACAGAACCTCATTAGAGACATATGATCATCTGTCAGCACGAAGCCTGTCACAGAGGCCGTTAGTCAGGCCCACGACAACCACAACATGACACATTACAGCCACCCATAGGAACAACTGACATTTCCATAATGACTTAACTGGTGATGAATCATTTAAGCTGGACCCCCTATGGAATACCATAGGGCTACGTCCAAATGGCACCCTAATCCCTGTTAAGTGCGCTGCTTTTGAAAAGCCACTTGGGACAAAGAAAGTCTCTACGAAGGGTAGGGACCCCATATTACCAAACACTCATATCAGTAGATCATGCACAGTGGTAAATTAATTGTAAACTGATGATCAGTATGTGTGAGTTGTGGTGTTATGATGATTACACTAATTGATTGTGAAAGGATTTCTGGCATGTCTATTCTGATAAAGGTTTGACCCCTCTAAAGTCCACAGTGGGAATCTACCGAGAACTGAGAAACCGAGGGATGCTTCTTGGTCAAACTGACTTCCCCCGAAGATAAAGAGAGAGAGACGGAAAGAGAAAGAGGCAGAAAGAGAGATAGAGAACCTGACTCATGGATTACACACAGTCCTGATGCGTGTGTCACCACGTTTAATTTGTGCTCATTTAGAAGCAGCTGTAGTGGAAAAATAAGAGCAAGTGAACGAATGTGAACTATGATGAAGGTCAGTGATGGCATCAAGGCCAAGCGTGATGACTAATTGTACAGATAGATGGCCGAATGTTTGCATAACACTATAATTAAGCACACCTACGTCGTGGCATTCTCCAGAGCGGGACGTTCCCATGGAGCCTTGGAGATTACTGACGCCGTCGGAGGTGTAAAGACTTGTATTGACAAAAGGAATGTTACTATGTGAATTCAATTTTCATGTTTGGATTGTTTCAGGATTTCATAAAGAGCTGTATATTTTGATATGTCTTATTAATACTGTATGTGTTATGGATTTCTGTACTAAACTGGTCCCGGACGGCGGCCATTTCAAAGTGGGAACAACCCAGATTGTATGCTTCTATTAGGAAAAGTTTGACATTTCCTGGGTTCGCGGGGCTGCCAAAATTTTTTTTGCTTTGAGGAGATTTTGTGTGATTTAAAAAAAAATTGGGCACAGGGTAGGGTTGTGAATTGTTTTGGTGGTTTATGTCCTCATTTTTAGGTTTTACGATATCATTTCCACATTTCCTCATCTGCTTGCATGCGCCTCCCCTGTCAAGGTGTTTTAGTACTTCCCTTATGCCGCATACTATGCAGTCAGCTCTGTCCAGCCCTCTATCCATAGTGACAATAGTAGTAGGTGGATCGTTTGTACAGATCTTCAATTGGTTAACTAGCAACCATACCACGCATAAAATATTTCAAATCTGCACCAATTTTTTATATAAATCCACCATGATAGAGGAATAGCTGATAGGCAGCAGAGAGGCTAGGTGCGTCATTGTGCATGAAAGAACAGTCAAGACATGAGACACTCGGCTTTAAAAGCTCTCCTATTGATCTTGTTTAGGCCATGCACATTTAATTTACTATATAACTGATGCCCCTCTTTACATTTCTCAAAATAGTAAGAAATAAATAATAGTGATTCATCTAATTGATTTGAAACTATTTTTAAAATATAATTTTTTTATGAATTTAATGATGTGCTTTGGCATATTAGTTAGTGTTTGGTTTAATTTCAGTGAGTCAAAATCCTTGCAATCAGTAAAACGAAAACATGCTGCTCAAGCAATAAATCAATCAATCAAATGTATTTATGAAGCACTTTTTACATCTGCAGTTGTGCTTATACAGAAACTGTGTCTAGAACCCCAGAGAGCAAGGAATGGATATGTAGCAAAACAGTGGCTAGGAAAAAAACTCCCTAGAAAGGCAGGAACCTAGGGAGAGAGAGAGGGTCAAAACAGCAGGTCCGGGACAAGGTAGCATGACCGGTGAACAGATCAGCTTTCCGTAGCTGCAGGCAGAACAACAGAAACTAAATCAGCATCACGACAAGGTAGCACGTTCAGTGAACAGGTCAGCAACACAAACAGGTGGACTGGGGATGGGGACAGCCAAGAGTCGTCAGGCCAGGTAGTCCTGAGGCATGGGCTCAGGTCCTCCGGGAGGGGCGAGAGACAGAGAGAGAGAGATGGGAAAATTAGAGGGAGCATACCTAAGATTACACAGGACACCAGATAAGACAGGATAATTACACGAGATATGACAGAATGACTGGCCCACTGGCACATAGACTATTGCAGCCTAAATACTGGAGACTGAGACAGGAGGGGCCGGGGGACACTGTTAGCCCATCCAAAGTTACCCCCGGACAGAGCCAACCAGGCAGGAAATAACCCCCATCGCAGAGCTCCCACACCACCAAAGGGATATCAACAGACCACTAACTTACTACCCTGAGAAAAGGCTGAGTATAGCCCACAAAGATCTCCCCCTCCGCACGAGCCTGAGGACAGAAAGGATGGGAGAGCCCCCACAATAGGGTCAGAGGGTAGCTGGCCAGGCAGAGAGAGCAAAGCTGGTTCGTCACTCCAGTGCCTTGCCGTTCACCTTTGCACCCCTGTGCCAGACTACACTCAATCATATGACCTACTGAAGAGATGAGTCATCAGTAAAGACTTAAAGGTTGATACAGTCTCCGTCTCTCACATGGATCTAAACTCAGCAAAAAAAGAAACGTCCCTTTTTCAGGACCCTGTCTTTCAAAGATAATTCGTAAAAATCCAAATAACTTCACAGATCTTCATTGTAAAGGGTTTAAACACTGTTTCCCATGCTTGTTCAATGAAGCATAAACAATTAATGAACATGTATCTGTGGAAAGGTTGTTAAGACACTAACAGGTTACAGACGGTAGGCAATTAAGGTCACAGTTATGAAAACTTAGGACACTAAAGAGGCCTTTCTACTGACTCTGAAAAACACCAAAAGAAAGATGCACAGGGTCCACACCTTAGGCATGCTGCAAGGAGGCATGAGGACTGCAGATGTGGCTAGGGCAATAAATTGCAATGTCTGTACTGTGAGATGCCTAAGACAGTGCTACAGGGAGACAGGACGGACAGCTGATAGTCCTCGCAGTGGCAGACCATGTGTAACAACACCTGCACAGGATCGGTACATCCGAACATCACACCTGCGGGACAGGTATAGGATGGCAACAACAACTGCCCGAGTTACACCAGGAATGCACAATCCCTCCATCAGTGCTCAGGCCTGTTGTAAGGCAGGTCCTCACCAGACATCACCTTCAACAATGTCGCTTATGGGCACAAACCCACCGTTGCTGGACTAGACAGAATTCATCATTTCATCTTTGAAATGCAAGAGAAAGGTCATTATATCACTTAGGAGTCTAGGTGCAAATTAGATTTTGGCCACTAGATGGCAGCAGTGTATGTGCAAAGTTTCAATTAACCATTGATCAAATGAACCATTGATCCAATGAACCATGATCCAATGAACCATTGCGTTACTGTTCAAAATGTTGTATCTGCCAAATGTGCCGAAGTCTGCCCAAATGTGCCGAATTGGTCAATTGATACATTTTCAAATACATAATTATAGAGAACATTATATGGTAATACATTTTTTTAAGTTTACACACTCCCAGGAATACATAATGGATAATTCACACATCTAGATGGGCAGACACAACAGGGGTTCCAACTGTAAAACCCAGTTCCTACATTTGAATATAAAAATGGATTTTATCAAACAAAACTATGCTACATTTTATCTCTGGGACCCTCAGGGTGACAAATCAGAGTAAGATTAATGAAAGTAACCTTCAGAGGTGAATGTGTAAAACCATTTGCCGCGATAAAAGTTTTTGTTGTTGTGCACTCTACTCTACTTGTACTTTTTATTAACGAAGAACACTTAAACAAACTAACAAAAGGACCGTGACGCTAATCAAACGAGTGCTGACATGCAACTACACATAGACAATAACCCACAAAACCTAAATGGAAAATGGCAACCTAAATAGGATCCCCAATCAGAGACAACGATAAACAGCTGCCTCTGATTGGGAACCAATTCAGGCCACCATAGACCTACAATAACCTAGACTTACAAAAACCCCATAGATCTACAAAAAAGCCTAGACAACACAAAACTCGCATACCCACCCACGTCACACCCTGACCTGACCAAAATAATACAGAAAACATATATAACTAAGGTCAGGGCGTGACACATGCTGAAGTGGTCAAGTCGATATCTGCGTTCATAAACACAGGGTTGCTACAGTTATTGCTATTTGTGATGGTAATCATTAGTGGTAATCATTATTTTTTTGTTAATTTCATGAGGGAGAGGGTGTACACATTTTTATACAGTACAATGGGAGAGTCATATGAAAATATTTGTAATGTATTGATTAGATTAGAACCTGGGTGTGATGTCCTGTCTTTTGTTCTCGCCAGCAGAGTGCAAAGTAATACTAATTTAGGTTGGGGGAGTGAGTTTCCGTTTTTTCCATGGAGAAAAGGTCTGAGTATCCTTTGGTTCATCGATACCTTTTCTGCAAGCTCCACACTTACTTTTTCTCTTAGAAATGATTCTGTGCTGAAGGCACTGTAACCACATATTGTAAGTCTTTATGGTAACCACATATTGTAAGTCTTTATATAAATGCCTAGAATATTTCAATCTTGGGGAATCTCTTATAAAATGGGTTAAAATTATGTATAGTAACCCAAGGTGTAAAATAGTAAATAATGGCTACATCTCAGAAAATTTTAAACTATCTAGAGGAGTAAAACAAGGTTGTCCACTATTGGCATATCTATTTATTATTGCCATCGAAATGTTAGCTGTTAAAATTAGATCAAACATTAATATTAATGGATTAGAAATCCGTGGCTTAAAAACTAAGGTGTCATTGTACGCTGATGATTCATGTTTTCTTTTAAAACCACAACTAGAGTCTCTCCACGGCCTCATAGAGGATCTAGATACCTTTGCTATCCTCTCTGGATTAAAACCAAATTATGATAAATGTACCATATTACGTATTGGATCACTAAAAAATACACATTTTATATTGCCATGTAGTTTACCAATTAAATGGTCTGACGGAGATGTGGACATACTCGGTATAAAAATCCCAAAAGAAAGAAATGATCTCACTCCAATAAATTTTTATAGAAAGTTAGCAAAAATAGATAAGATCTTGCTACTATGGAAAGGAAAATACCTGTCTATTTGTGGGAAAATCACCCTGATTAACTCTTTAGTCATATCACAGTTTACCTATTTGCTTATGGTTTTGCCTACACCTAGTGACCTGCTTTTTAAATTATATGAACAAAAAATATTCCATTTTATTTGGAACGGCAAGCCAGATAAAATTAAAAGGGCCTATTTATATAACGAATATGAATTCGGAGGGCAGAAATTATTAAATATTAAAGCATTAGACCTCTCACTAAAGGCATCAGTCATACAAAAGTTATACTTAAATCCAAACTGGTTCTCTAGTAAATTGGTACGAATGTCTCATCCTATGTTCAAGAAGGGCCTTTTTCCCTTTATTCAGATTACACCTGCTCACTTTCGGTTGTTTGAAAAGGAAATAATCTCCAAAATATCCTTATTTTTTAAACAAGCCTTAGAAAGTTGGTTGCAATTTCAGTTTAATCCACCTGAAAGGATGGAACAAATAGTACAACAAATATTGTGGTTAAATTCAAATATAGTAATTGATAAAAAAACTGTATTTATCGAAGAAATGTTTAAAAAAGGTATAATTTTTGTGAATGATATCATAAATAGGACTGGTGGAGTTATGTCACACATGCAGCTAATACAGACATATGGAAATGTCTGCTCTACCCAAAATTACAACCAATTAATTGCAGCATTACCACAAAAATGGAAGAGGCAAGTAGAAGGGGAAAAAAGTAAGGAACTTGTATGTCGGCCCTGTATTAAAGAACATAAATGGTTAAAGAAAAGTGTGATAAATAAAAACATATACCAATTTCAATTAAGGACCAAAAAACTGACAGCTGTGCCATATAAATTGCAAAATAGTTGGGAAGAGATTTTCGATGTACCCATTCCATGGCACATGGTTTATGAATTGATACGGAAAACAACGCCGGATTCAAAACTTCGAATTTTTCAATTTAAATTACTGTACAAAATTCTTGCAACTAATAGATTGTTATATATATGGGGTATACAATCTTCCCAGCTCTGCAGATTCTGTTGTGAGGAGGCAGAGTCATTAGATAATTTATTTTGGTATTGTCCATATGTAGCTCGTTTTTGGTCACAGGTCCAGGAATGGCTGAAGAATTGCAACATTTGCCTAGAACTAACGCTACAGATAGCAATACTGGGGGATTTGAAAAGCCATAGTCAATCAATCAATAATATAATAATTATTTTAGCAAAAATGTTTATTTTTAATTTACAATCTGTAGAAGCTATGAGAATAGGAAGGTTCAAATCTTTTGTGAAGCATCACAGCACAGTTGAAAAATATATGGCAAATAAAAATCCGAAATGGATGATGTTGGAAGATAGATGGGAGGGGTTGAGTGGAACTGAAGGGTGGGACTAATTACAGGATAAACAATGTAGGGCATGCGGGATCTGTGAAATGTGTATAGGTTGCCGAGCTTTTGTGAAATAGCACAGTTACAAGTGGAAATAAAATTGGATGGACAACAGAAATAGAGGAAGGACTAAGAACAAACAAGAGAGAACTATTGTAAAGTAGACTGTGTCTGTAAAATAGGTATAAGAAGTATAAATTGAAGGTAAAAGCAGAAGTGTTTATTAGTTTACTTCAATTGGGGGAGCGGTGGTAGGGTTGCGGGGAATAATAATAAAGGTATATTCTTTAAAAAAGTATGTATGTCTATATAGGTATGTGTATGTATATATGTGTATATGTATGCATGCGTGTATGGATATATATATTTACCCCAAAAAATATGGGGGATTGGAAATGATGCAGACAATTACATTGGAAGCAACATTCTTTCCGCAATATTAAGCTGATCCACCCCTAAAAAAATAAAATAAATAATAATAATAAAAAAAAAATATATATAAGTCTTTATGGTGATAATCATTTACTCTGTCTTATTTTGTTATGTATCATGTATTCCATGTACACCGTTATTGTTTGAGTGTTCGTTCATTTGTGACTAATAAATCCATTAATTGACTTCAGAAAATGCAGTCTTTGATTGACTATACTTTCATAATTTAGTAGGCCAATTGGTAAATCCTAAATTGTAGAGTTATTTACACTACACAGCATATGTTTGGGTTCTAACTTTACATCTCTGAGCTAAACTTGACTCATTTAATTATTGCTGGAACTCTTAGATTAGCTCTTAGTATCCAGGCATAAATAATTGCATAACTGTCATCTTAGACAAGTGTAATTATAGTTAAAAGGACTGGTGATGCAAGACTAGCTATCTTGCTAGATCCACTAGAGACACTTCTGGCCTATTTACATGATTATGGAGTTAGATTGATAAATGTAGTTTATTGTTCAACATCATTTTTAACCCAACTACACAGCCTGACAAAACTGCCAGTCGGTGGGAGAGAAAAAGTTGAACGAGTGAAAGAAAGAAAGATAACTTTAATATAGTCCCTGACCATGCAATTACCTTCACACTAAACGCCGCCATTCTTCCCCTGAAGAACAGCAGCAAACTATTTGTCCTAATTTAATGGGATTCCACTACAGTGGGTTTTTAATTTATATTGAGAATCAGGCAGAGCGGGAGGAAGTCTGAAAGTTTAATCAGGTCTTGTCACTGTCAGAGGGAAACACAAGAGCTTAGATAGCAGCACCTGCAGGAACAGGGCTCAGGATAATGATGGGCTATTGTGTATTAACATCAAGGGAATACTGTAAAATTAATACTTGGCATCTGACGTTGGGCTGACTGTGTGGACGGGTGGAGCAGGGTAGGCACACACAGCCTATATCAGGAGTTCATTTTATGGGTCGTGTTGATTTGAATTTGGTTTTGATTGTGTATAATTTTGTATGTCTCTTCCTCGAGGATAGCAAACAAACGATAATTGAGAAAATTGAAGGGAGTGCGTTCAATTTATTAGGGGATGCTGTTTTGGTTGATCCATCCTGTTGCATCTATACACATCCATCATTATAGACAAGATTAGGATTGTATGAAATTCACTCCACCTTAATATGATATGGAAATAATCTATTTTACACTGTGACATGCACGGATGCAGACACTCAACCATAGTGCTTAGTATTATTTCACACAGGGGCACGGCAGGTCTGTTTGTATATTCATGTGTTGGCCTGTAGCCCAAAATTACAACATTATTACGCTGCCTGTTTTATTTGTAATATGATAACGACATATGGTAAATACAACTGTGTTTGTTTTTTAAAATCTATAACCCCCCCAAGAAATGAGACGGTAGATACAGTGTAGAACTGAAACAGAAGAAGACATCAAGACACTATATTTCTGAATAATTAATCAACATATAGACATACGCCTTCTGAGAATTAGATTACGTTTATACTGAATATCAGTTCTGTGGGGGGGAAAGAGAAAGGAGAGGGAAATAGTTATAGAGAGAGGGGGGAATGATTGTAAACAAAGCTGTAGCCTATGAGGCATGGTGCTATGGCATCTGGGTTCGATTCAGGGGAGAAGCTGAATAATTAATGAACAAACATATTAATGTAACGAGGGTTATGTGACTGTTTCCCCTCTCTTTAATATTCCATATAAGATTATAGCCCAAATTGCCTTGCATTATTGCCAAATTCATTAAATAAAAAATGCAGAGACAGTATTTATTCGGTTCTGTATAAAATGAGATTGAGCCGATCACTGGGTATTTTCTCCCTGAAAACATATTTAGATTCTCACAGTAATGTAATGAGAAGTTTTGTTTAAAATTGACACAGAACCATGTCCCCTAACTGATGCTGATGAGCTTTAAGACTGAGGGGGGTAAATACTGATTTGATTAAGCCTGCTTGAGCGACCACAAAAATCATTGAAAACTTAGGAGAGAAAAAGAAACACAAAAGGGAAGACTATAGCAGAATACTAATACATTGAAAGGCCTCTACACTTTTGTTTGTGGAGTTGTGTGTGTTAGGTTATAGGGGGCCCTGTGCAACATGGAAATTGGAATTGGCCCTCTTCTGTCTATTACCTGACAGTATTGACTGAGTGAAGTGACAGTGTGCCCAGACAGTGCAGCGCTGAGGATCTGTGGAAGTGTGTAAGAAAGACACAGTAATAGACCATTACTCCCCAACCCCTGCTCATCTCCCCCAATCTGCCTCTAGGATCTCCACTGACGGGGAGAATACCAAATGGCAGATGTTCATTTCAGAGGACAAATGGAGAGAGAAAGAGAAAGAGGGAGAGAGAGCGAGGGAGAGAGAGAGAGAGTGGGGTTGAGTGACAGACAGAGCAGCGAGATGAGGAAGAGTGAGTCAGAGAGGAACACAGAGGGTAGAGAAAGGAGGTAAGTTTGGGTGATAAAGTCACATGAAAAGGAAATGTGATACACAGATGAAGTAAAGGCCCTTACAGCAAAACCACTTGATCACAAGTGAAATCGTGTTTTTGGAACAATTCACTTGTGATCACATTTTTTCGTATGTGTAGTTTCATGTTAACACATATTACTTCTAAATCATATCAAATAAAAGTTTATTGGTCGTACAGTGCCTTCGGAAATTATTCAGACCACTTGACTTTTTCCACATTTTGTTACGTTACAGCCTTATTCTAAATTCATTAAATAGTTTTTTCCCCTTATCAAACAACACACAATACCCCATAATGACAAGGCAAAAACAGGTTTTTATACATTTTTGCAAATTAATAAAAAATACCAAAATGAAATATCACATTTACACACAGCACCAGTCAAAAGTTTGGACACACCTAGTCATTCCAGGGTTTTTCTTATTTTTGACTATTTTCTACATTGTAGAATAATAATGAAGACATCAAAACTCTGAAATAACATACAGTACCAGTCAAAAGTTTGGACAAACCTACTCATTCAAGGGGTTTTCTTTATTTTTACTATTTTC
Organism: Salvelinus alpinus; assembly: GCF_045679555.1. NCBI lineage: Eukaryota > Metazoa > Chordata > Actinopteri > Salmoniformes > Salmonidae > Salvelinus > Salvelinus alpinus. The sequence goes on from NC_092109.1 coordinate 16,642,605, forward strand.
TACATTGTAGAATAATTGTGAAGATATCAAAACTACTTGAACTCTGTGAAGCATCTATTTGGGCTGAAAATTCTGAGACTGGTAACTCTAATGAATGTATCCTCTACAGCAGAGGCAATTCTGGGTCTTCCTTTCCTTTGTCAGTTCTCATGAGAGCCAGTTTCATCAGGGTGCTTGATGGTTTTTGCGACTGCAAACCAAAAAAGTGTTAAACAAAACAAAATATATTTTATATTTGAGATTCTTCAAATTAGCTACCCTTTGCCTTGATGAGAGCTTTGCACACACTTGGCATTCTCTCAACCAGCTTCATGAGGTAGTCACCTGGAATGCATTTCAATTAACAGGTTAAAAGATAATTTGTCGAATTTCTCTCCTTCTTAATGCGTTTGAGCCAATCAATTGTGTTGCGACAAGGTAGGGGTGGTATACAGAAGATAGCCCTATTTGGTAAAATACCAAGTCCATATTATGGCAAGAACAGCTCAAATAAGCAAAGAGAAATGACAGTCCATCATTACTTTAAGACATGATGGTCAGTCAATATGGAACATTTCAAGAACTTTTAAAGTTTCTTCAAGTACAGTCGCAAAACCATCAAGCTTTGGTTTTTGCGACTGCACTTGAAGTTACCTCTGCTGCAGAGGATAAGTTTATTAGAGTTACCAGTCTCAGAAATTGCAACCCAAATAAATGCTTCACAGAGTTCAAGTAACAGACACATCTCAACATCAACTCTTCAGAGGAGAATAAGGCCTTCTTGGACGAATTGCTGCAAAGAAAGCACTACTAAAGGACACCAATAATAAAAAGAGACTTGGGCCAAGAAACATGAGCAATGGACATATGACCAGTGGAAATCTGTCCTTTGGTCTGATGAGTCCTAATTTGTGCTATATTTCAGAAATCTAGGTGTATGTTGCGGGTCATTACTTCACAGGAGTGCTGTTTGAACGTAAACTTTTTTTAAACAAAATGCATTTTTTGGCAGAAATTCCTCCTCAAACATGTGAACTTGCATGTAAACTTATGTGTACCTTAATAACAAACTTGTATGCCATCTGTAAATATGAAAACAATTGTTAAATTAGGTGCCTAGTTAGTTTAGCCACAGAAAAAGTGAGCAACCTTCCCGCTAGCCATGATTGGCTGAGATAATGAGTGGGCTAGACATGCCGAGAGATGATTTTCGATTGGTCTGCCATATAGCACGCTTCTGTCTATTTGAGCTGGTCAGTATGTCTAGGTAATACTGTCTAATGTGGTTTTCTTTAAATGTATTGGGTTGTAAAACTGCATAAGCCTAATATCAAGTTAAAGTGTACTGGCTTGCTAGCTAACGTTACTTGTATGCTCTCCACTTTCTGGAGGACCGAGTTTTGAAATCAGTGGAATTCGAGTAGATAGATACTGTAGCTAAGGAGATAGAGAAAACACCTGTCTCCGGATTACATCTTCAAACAAAGGGAAACCATAACATCAGACAGGAGACACGTCCATCCATGATGTATACGGGTAAGACAGTCTAGCTAGCTACATTTTCAGATATTACACGTTTCTAATTTTGACAGAAAGTGATTTCCTCTCAAGTTAACATGTACTGTTAGCTAGCTAATGTTGGCTGTCCCACTAGCTAACGTTATGTGTATGATCTTATTATTTGTATCTCAGTGTCATGCCTGACGCTGCTCCTGTCTCGTTGCATGTCCACCTATATTAAATGGTTCACTCCATGTACCTGCTTCTCATCTCCTGCATTGGGTGTTACACTCAGAGACATTTGCAGACTCATGCAGAGTAGTAACGTCATGAGTTGGGATTATGGTTAATTGTTTAGCTAGCTAGCTACATGTCTTCCCAAAAGACTCTCCTCTGAGTGTGCCAGAGAGCAGAATAACTGATGAATTACGAATGCTCAACACCCGTTGAATATGGTCTGTGTCAGTAAACGTAGACAAAAAAGCGTAATTAAATTGTTGCCAGCTCGGGATAACATGAAAACAGCCTAACCAGCTCTGCTAGGGCGAGTAAAATGGTCAGCGTGGGGCGTTTTCTCAATATGTGTCTGGAAGTAGCTAGAAAGCTAGCCAATGTTAGCCAGTTAGCTTGTGTGCTTCACTGCCGTTGTCAGGTCAGAACGTTCGGATCAACCCTACTCATCGGCCAGGGCATCCAGTGTGTGCTCTGAAAGCTCCGAGAACAAACAGCTCTGCTAGGGCGAGTAATGTTTCCGTGAGCTGTTCTCTCTTTTGTGTCTGGAAGTAGCTAGCAAGTTAGCTTGAGTGCTTTTTTTATATATATATATTTTATTATTATTATTAATAATTTAAACAAAATAAATACAAAAACAGAAATATACAAACAAGAGTACATAAACCTAACAGACAGGGGTATTACACATATCGAGATAGATTATCAATTTGTCAAAAAGTTTTATGGTACATATTGCTTTTTTTTACACTTACTGATAATTTCAAAATTATATTTCAATTATATTTTAAACAATGTGAGGGGTTTGTTCTCTGTGAAAAATAATCGCCATAAAAAAATATACAAATGAACAATGAAAGTTAAATCAGGGTCCATATAATTTGGATAAAAATTAAACATAATATCAGTCTTTCAAATTAACATTAATAATATATATATTTTTTAAATAAAATCTTCTAACTCACTCCAAAATCTTCTGACATAAGAACAGTCCTAAAATCAATGGTCAAAAGTCTCTGGGTCACAACCACAAAATACACATTTGTTATATACATTATGCTCCATATATACATACAGTGTGCTACAGTAGAAAAGACAACACTATATACAGAAACTATAATGATAATGCAATATGGCACTCACTTTGACAGGAACTCACACGTCCAAAGTTATTATTAGTAAGGAAAACAACAATGAAGGCAATGCGGGCGTTAGCCGGAAAATGTGCCAGGGGGGAATGTTTGTGCAAGTTCTGTTCTGACTGGAGATGTGCAAATGTCTGCTTATTTGATTTGGGGAAACACTGGGGAAGTGCTTGGGCTCTCATCGAGGAGAAAAGTTTGTCCGGATAAATAATGTCTCAAACGTAAATTGTCCAATACAGTGAAATGGGCTACTTTTATGTTAATTATTGAGGAGGTGGAACACATCTCAATTCAAACTGTTGTTGGAAAATTAAACTTGTTAGAAAATAATTAGAAATTGACAAGTTAAAACATATAGATAATTAGCAGGCAGCGTGCCTTGGTTTGAGGGCAGTGTGGGTTAATGAGCTGTTGCTTAACAGTCACATTTTGGAACAGTGAGTATATTCTGACATCATGCGCATAAAAAAAACTCACGTTGGGGCGACCGTTAGAGATATTTGGAACTGATGTGTGAAAAGGTTAACGTGACCCGTGTTCAATTACTCTATGCACATAGTGCAGCAGTCTCTAAGCTGCAGAGTCAGATACCGGGTGACAGCGGATGCTGTAGATGTCCTGGAGGGCAAGCAGTGTGCCCCTGATGATGCGTTGGGCTGACCGCACCACCCTCTGGAGACCACTGCAATTGCCGTACCATGCAGTAATACATCCCGACCAGATGCTCTTGATTGTGCATCCGTGGAAGTTTGTGAGGTTCTCAGGTGCCAAGACACATTTCTTCAGCCTCTTGAGGTTGAAGAGGCGCTGTTGCGCCTGTAGCGTCTTCTTCACCACGCTGTCGGTTTGAAGGGATCCTTTCAAGTCCTCAGTGATGTGCACGCCGAGGAAGATTTTTACACTCTCCACTGTGGCCCTGTTGATGTGGAAGGTGGCGTGCTTTTTCTGCTGTCAACTGTAGTCCACGACCAGGTCCTTTGTTTTGTTGACGATGAGGAAGAGGTTACTTTCCTGGAACCACTCCACCAGGGCTCTCACCTCCTCCCTGTAGGCTCGTCATTGTTGATAATCAGGCCTACCACTGTAGTGTCATCAGCAAGCTTGATAATTGAGATGGGGACATTTGTGGTCACCCAGTAATAGGGTAAACAGTCTGTGGATCTGTTGGGGCGGTATGCAAATTGTAGTTTGTCTAGGTTGTCGGGTAAGGTGGAGTTGATATGATTCTTAACTTCTACTTGGTCACAATCCCGGATCCGGGAGCAGCCTCATCAGTAAAAAAGCTGACTAGCATAGCCTAGCATAGCGCCACAAGTAAATACTAGCATATAAATATCATGAAATCACAAGTCCAAGACACCAGATGAAAGATACACATCTTGTGAATCCAGCCATAATTTCCGATTTTTAAAATGTTTTACAGCGAAAACACAATATGTATTTCTATTAGCTAACCACGATAGCAAAAGACTCAACCGCATATTTTCACCATTTTTTTACCGCATAGGTAGCTATCACAAATTCGACCAAATAAAGATATAATTAGTCACTAACCAAGAAACAACTTCATCAGATGACAGTCTTATAACAGATTTATTGTATAGCATATGTTTTGTTCGAAAAATTTGCATATTTCAGGTATAAATCATAGTTTTGCATTGCAGCCACCATCACAAATATTACCAAAGCAGCTAGAATAACTACAGAGACCAACGTGAAATACCTAAATACTCATCATAAAACATTTATGAAAAATACATGGTGTACAGCAAATGAAAGACAAACATCTTGTGAATCCAGCCAATATTTCAGATTTTTTAAGTGTTTTACAGCGAAAACACAATATAGCATTATATTAGCTTACTACAATAGCCAACCACACAACCGCATTCATTCACCACAAAGGTAGCGATAGCGAAAAAAACAGCAAAAGATATACATTTATTCACTAACCTTCACAAACTTCATCAGATGACAGTCCTATAACATCGTATTACACAATACATATATGGTTTGTTCGAAAATGTGCATATTTAGCGGTACAATTCGTGGTTTTACAATGTGAATACGTAGTCAAACCGCACAAAATTATCCGGATATATTTCTGACACTCACCTAATCTAATCAAATAACTCATCATAAACTTTACTAAAAAATACATGTTGGACAGCAAATGAAAGATATACTAGTTCTTAATGCAACCGCTGTGTTAGATTTTTAAAAATAACTTTAGTACGACATACAGCTTACGTTATAACGAGACAGCGCCCAAAATCAGGGCGGAAAATATGACTACACATTTTCGACAGAAATACGAAATAACATCATAAATGGTTCCTACTTTTGATGAGCTTCCATCAGAATGTTGTACAAGTTGTCCTTTGTCCAGAATAATCGTTGTTTGGTTGTAGAATGTCCTCTTCACCTGTCGAATTAGCAACCAAAGCTAGCCATGTGGCGCAGACGTGTCCAACTTCACATAGCGCAAAGAAAAGAAAATGCCGAAATCGCAATAAAAGTTCAAACAACTGATATAAATCGGTTTAAAATAACTACTTTATGATGTTTTTAACACATATATCAAATAAAATCAGAGCCGGAGATATCTAACGTCTATAACGAAAGCTTTTCAGAACGCAATCCAGGGTTCCTTCCCGCGCCTTGCTGAACAAAGGAAATAGTGGTCACGTCATTCCAAAAGCTCTTGTTCGGCCTCAGATCAAGCTAGACACCCCATTCCACCTCTCACTGCCTCGTGACATCTAGTGGAAGGCATATGCAGTGCATGTAGATCCATAGATTTCAGGCAAATTAATAGGATGGCCCTGGAACAGAGCCTCGATTTCAGCCTCGATTTCAGATCTCAGATAGGGAGAGATTTAATATGTCTATAAACACTCTAGCCAGCTGGTTTGCACATGCTCTGATGACGCGGCTTGGGATGCCGCCTGGGCCGGCAGCCTTGCGAGGGTTAACACGCTTAAATGTCTTACTCACGTCGGCCACAGAGATCGGGAGTACACAGTCCTCATGAGCAGCAGGGGCCCACATCGGCGGCTCTGTGATGTTTCCTTCGAAGTGGGATAAGAAAGTGTTTAGCTTTTCTGGGAGCGAGGTGTCGGAGTCCGCAACATGGCTGGCATTCCCTTTATAATCCGTGATTATCTGAAGTCCCTGCCACATGTGTCACACATTGTCACACATCAAACAAATTTCAATTAAATGTATTTATAAAACCCTTCTTACATCAGCTGATGTCACAAAGTGCTGTACAGAAACCAAGCCAAAAACCCCAAACAGCAAGCAATGCAGGTGTCAAAGCACGGTGGCTTGGAAAAACTCCCTAGAATTCAGAACCTAGCAAGAAACCTAGAGAGGAACCAGGCTATGAGGGATGGCCAGTCCTCTTCTGGCTGTGCTGGGTGGAGATTATAACAGAACATGGCCAAGATGTTCAAATATTCATAGATGACCAGCAGGGTCAAATAATAATAATCACAGTGGTTGTAGAGGGTGCAACAAGTCAGCACCTCAGGAGTAAATGTCAGTTGGCTTTTCATAGCCGATCATTCAGAGTATCTCTACCACTCCTGCTGTCTCTAAAGAGTTGGAAACAGCAGGTCTGGGACAGGTAGCACATCCGGTGAACAGGTCAGGGTTCCATAGCCGCAGGCAGAACAGTTGAAACTGGAGCAGCATCACGCCAATGTGGACGACCAGGTGGACACATTGTAACGTTATCACATTAACTTCACATAAGATCATGTGATCACATGAAAACATGTTTTTTTGGAACACTTCACGTGTAAGAGTTTTTCCGTAAGGTTATGGCGTTGACGTGACATGACGAGTTTGGGAAACTGCCTTAGTCTATAATGGGCCAGGGCGGACTAAACAGTGGGGCACCGAGGCAACCATCGCCCCCAGGAGAATCCTGTCCGTCTGGGGGAATCAGAATGAAAACGATATGTTATCACAAAATGAAGCAGAACGAGGCAGATTTGAAAGAGGTCTATTAATTAACAAATGGATTCGATATGCTTGCTCCCTCTCAATCGACACTATAGGTATGGAGGCTTTGATAAAGGAGGATAGGCAGGGTAAAGCGCCTTATACTTTCTCAACCTCTGATTTCTCAAGCTCATTCTGGCCTTCTCACTCTCTCTCTCCTCTTTTCTCTCTCTCGTTCTCTCTCACAATCTCTCTTTCTTTCTCTCCCTCTCTCCCACTCTCTCTTTCTCCCTCCTCCTGTCTCTCTCTGATTAGGTGACAATCAGGAACTGAAGCTTATAGGTCACTGTAATGTGCTTAATCTGGAATGAAACCCAGAGAACCGGGATTAAATCAATAATAGAGTGCAACATCAAAGCCTTCAGTCTTGTATTCCGTTAGCAAAACACTGCAGGTGAAGCTGTGAGACTAGATATGGAATGTTTTGAAGAGCACTTATACACTAACATTCTACACAAACGCCCAAGAACACTGCATTATATTCCAAACTACATATTCCATACAAAATTGTCCCTGGTCTGTGTATGTGTAACGGATGTGAAATGGCTAGCTAGTTAGCGGTGGTGCGCGCTAATAGCCTTTCAATCGGTAACGTCACTTGCTCTGAGACTTTGAAGTAGTGGTTCCCCTTGCTCTGCAAGGGCCGTGGCTTTTGTGGAGCGATGGGTAACGATGCTTCGTGGGTGACTGTTGTTGATGTGTGCAGAGGGTCCCTGGTTCGCGCCCGGGTCTGGGCGAGGGGACGGACGTAAAGTTAAACTTTTACATATGTTTGAAGCAAACACAAACACTGGCATTTCAGTGCATTATTATTATTACACTTGTTAGTATGACCACCAGCGGCTCTAGCCCTCATTAAAATGTCCTGGGTGGTGCAGCAGCAGTCAGGCTAGATGGACACAGCGTCCCCAGTACTTCTCCAGTGCTCCTTTTCAACAAGATAAACAAGGCTTCACGTTTACTCGGCAGTACTTATGGTTAATCACGAAGCATCATCACCTCTCTGACCTCGCAGATTATTCAAGCCCAGCTTGTTGTCCAAAAAACCACACATCACAACTCAGAGGAAAATACTCTCCGTATTTATTATTTGATTTTTATGTTTCTGCCTAAAAAGTTCACTTTAAGTCCCTCTTTCATTCACACTGATTTCAAATGGATTCAAATGGATAAAAACAAGAACAAATAATAGCCATTCTTTTTAGAACAAACCGTTGTTTGTAAAAAATATTTTAAAAAAATGGATATATTCACCTTTACATTTTAGAGTGTTCTTTCTCCAAAGGACCAGGGGGCATATTTGATTTAGGAAATGTTTTCTCTACCTACTCGCCCACAAAATACAACTAACCTCAGAGCGCTACTCTGATTTGAGGTGTGGATAGATTTCTTGTTTTACAAATGCTAGCCTAATGTATACATTATATTTTGATGCCATACACAGCAGACTGAAATTGCAGATATTTCACACACGTAGGCCTCTGAGTTCCATCACAGTAAACATCACAGAAAACTGTGTCCTAGCAGTAGTTGCTTATTATTTCTGTATACACCATAAACCAAAAGAAGCCTTCAAAAGAAGTAAACCATGGAGTTGTTAAAGTTAGATTTCACTTTCAAAGAACCCCTGTTGTAGAAAGAAAACTCTAGTTACAATCTGTCTTTTGTGTGAAAGATGCAACATTTTTGTAACCAAACATGTTTCTTTACAGCCAACAATACAAAATAAAAACAAGTGAACACAACACCTCGGTGGCTGTTCCTAAAGAAATATCATTATGCTCCATCTGAGATGAATGAACAGTGGTGCCATTTGATCCAGGAGCTTTGAAGCGACGTCTCCCCTTTATCATCACAAACATCTCACACATGGCGGCAAGAGAGTGCTACAGGGAAAAGAAGATCAGGGATCAAACAGAGAGATTGGGAAAAAAGTTTCAGTCAACGGTTTGGTTTATTTCGCTGAAGGTGTATGTGAGTAAAACGAGCTCCACCACCATCGTGATTGAAGGGGAGGAGGCCTCCTCAAGATGAGAGATAGAAGATGAAGGAAGGATGTGGCTTGGCAATTGAAGCAGCTTGACAATTGAAAATGGAATGTTTTTTAAAAAGAGGAGTAGTGACAGCATGGAATAGAAAAGTGAGCATGTTAAAGGGTGATTGAAGTGCTTCAGCTTGGAGGTATTCATTTTATTGCTATGAAAGTGAGCAAGGAGCTGTCACTGTTGTGACAAATGTAAGAAAGGCCCAGTCTCGGTACTACTGCACATCTACAGTCCCTTCAGGAAGTATTCATACCCCTTGATTTATTCCATATTTTGTTGTGTTACAGCCTGAATTCACCAATCTACCCCATAATGACAAAGTGAATGCATGTTTTTTTGAAATTGTAGCAAATTTATTGAAAATTAATTACAGAAATATCTCATTTGCATAAGTATTCACACCCCTGAGTAAATACACAATATAATCACCTTTGGCAGCGTTTACAGTTGTAAGTCTTTCTGGTTAAGTCTCTAAGAACTTTGCATACCTGGATTGTACAGCATATGCAAATTATTATTTAAAAAATTCTTCAAGCTCCGTGAAGTTGGTTGTTGATCATTGCTAGACAGCCATTTTCAAGACTTGCCATAGATTTTCAAGCCCATTTAAGTCCAAATTGTAACTAGGCCACTCAGGAACATTCCATATCATCTTGGTAAGCAACTACAGTGTACAGTGGGGAGAACAAGTATTTGAAACATTGCCGATTTTGCAGGTTTTCCTTCTTACAAAGCATGTAGAGGTCTGTAATTTTTATCATAGGTACACTTCAACTGTGGGAGACGGAATCTAAAACAAAAATTCAGAAAATCACATTGTATGATTTTTAAGTAATTAATTTGCATTTTATTGCATGACATAAGTATTTGATACATCAGAAAAGCAGAACTTAATATTTGGTACAGAAACCTTTGTTTGCAATTACAGAGATCATACGTTTCCTGTAGTTCTTGACCAGGTTTGCACACACTGCAGCAGGGATTTTGGCCCACTCCTCCATACAGACCTTCTCCAGATCCTTCAGGTTTCGGGGCTGTCGCTGGGCAATACGGACTTTCAGCTCCCTCCAAATATTTTCTATTGGGTTCAGGTCTGGAGACTGGCTAGGCCACTCCAGGACCTTGAGATGCTTCTTACGGAGCCACTCCTTAGTTGCCCTGGCTGTGTGTTTCGGGTCGTTGTCATGCTGGAAGACCCAGCCACGACCCATCTTCAATGCTCTTACTGAGGGAAGGAGGATGTTGGCCAAGATCTCGCGATACATGGCCCCATCCATCCTCCCCTCAATACGGTGCAGTCGTCCTGTCCCCTTTGCACAAAAGCATCCCTAAAGAATGATGTTTCCACCTAATGCTTCACGGTTGGGATGGTGTTCTTGGGGTTGTACTCATCCTTCTTCTTCCTCCAAACACGGCGAGTGGAGTTTAGACCAAAAAGCTCTATTTTTGTCTCATCAGACCACATGACCTTCTTCCATTCCTCCTCTGGATCATCCAGATGGTCATTGGCAAACTTCAGACGGGCCTGGACATGCGCTGGCTTGAGCAGGGGACCTTGCGTGCGCTGCAGGATTTTAATCCATGACGGCGTAGTGTGTTACTAATGGTTTTCTTTGAGACTGTGGTCCCAGCTCTCTTCAGGTCATTGACCAGGTCCTGCCGTGTAGTTCTGGGCTGATCCCTCACCTTCCTCATGATCATTGATGCCCCACGAGGTGAGATCTTGCATGGAGCCCCAGACCGAGGGTGATTGACCGTCATCTTGAACTTCTTCCATTTTCTAATAATTGCGCCAACAGTTGTTGCCTTCTCACCAAGCTGCTTGCCTATTGTCCTGTAGCCCATCCCAGCCTTGTGCAGGTCTACAATTTTATCCCTGATGTCTTTACACAGCTCTCTGGTCTTGGCCATTGTGGAGAGGTTGGAGTCTGTTTGATTGAGTGTGTGGACAGGTGTCTTTTATACAGGTAACCAGTTCAAACAGGTACAGTTAATACAGGTAATGAGTGGAGAACAGGAGGGCATCTTAAAGAAAAACTAACAGGTCTGTGAGAGCCGGAATTCTTACTGGTTGGTAGGTGATCAAATACTTATGTCATGCAATAAAATGCAAATTATTTACTTAAAAATCATACAATCTGATTTTCTGGATTTTTGTTTTAGATTCCGTCTCTCACAGTTGAAGTGTACCCATGATAAAAATTGCAGACCTCTACATGCTTTGTAAGTAGAAAAACCTGCAAAATCGGCAGTGTATCAAATACTTGTTCTCCCCACTGTATATTTGGCATTGTATTTTTAGGTAATTGTCCTTCTAAAAGATGGACAGTGTCTGTTGGAAAGCAGATTGAAACAGCTTTTCCTCTATCAATCAATCAATCAATCAAGTTTATTTTATATAGCCCTTCGTACATCAGCTAATATCTCGAAGTGCTGTACAGAAACCCAGCCTAAAACCCCAAACAGCAAGCAATGCAGGTGTAGAAGCACGGTGGCTAGGAAAAACTCCCTAGAAAGGCCAAAACCTAGGAAGAAACCTAGAGAGGAACCAGGCTATGAGGGGTGGCCAGTCCTCTTCTGGCTGTGCCGGGTGGAGATTATAACAGAACATGTTCAAAATGTTCATAAATGACAAGCATGGTCAAATAATAATCAGGAATAAATGTCAGTTGGCCGATAATTAAGAGTTGAAAACAGCAGGTCTGGGACAGGTAGGGGTTCCATAACCGCAGGCAGAACAGTTGAAACTGGGACAGCAGCAAGGCCAGGTGGACTGGGGACAGCAAGGAGTCATCATGCCCAGTAGTCCTGACGTATGGTCCTAGGGCTCAGTTCCTCCGAGAGAGAGAAAGAAAGAGAGAAGGAGAGAATTAGAGAGAGCCAATATGTTCAAAATGTTCATAAATGACAAGCATGGTCAAATAATAATCAGGAATAAATGTCAGTTGGCTTTTCATAGCCGATCATTAAGAGTTGAAAACAGCAGGTCTGGGACAGGTAGGGGTTCCATAACTGCAGGCAGAACAGTTGAAACTGGAACAGCAGCAAGGCCAGGTGGACTGGGGACAGCAAGGAGTCATCATGCCCAGTAGTCCTGACGTATGGGCTCAGGTCCTCCGAGAGAGAGAAAGAAAGAGAGAAGGAGAGAATTAGAGAGAGCATACTTAAATTCACACAGGACACTGGATAAGACAGGAGAAGTACTCCAGATATAACCAACTGGCCCTAGCCCCCCGACACAAACTACTGCAGCATAAATACTGGAGGCTGAGACAGGAGGGGTCAGGAGACACTGTGGCCCCATCCGATGATACCCCCGGACAGGGCCAAACAGGAAGGTTATAACCCCACCCACTTTGCCAAAGCACAGCCCCCGCACCACTAGAGGGATATCTTCAACCACCAACTTACAATCCTGAGACAAGGCCGAGTATAGCCCACAAAGATCTCCACCACAGCACAAACCAAGGGGGGGCGCCAACCCAGACAGGAAGATCACGTCAGTAACTCAACCCACTCAAGTGACGCACCCCTCCTAGGGACGGCATGAAAGAGCACCAGTAAGCCAGTGACTCAGCCCCTGTAATAGGGTTAGAGGTAGAGAATCCCAGTGGAGGGGAACCGGCCAGGCAGAGACAGCAAGGGCGGTTCGTTGCTCCAGAGCCTTTCCGTTCACCGTCACACTCCTGGGCCAGACTACACTCAATCATATGACCTACTGAAGAGATAAGTCTTCAGTAAAGACTTAAAGGTTGAGACCGAGTCTGCGTCTCTCACATGGGTAGGCAGACCATTCCATAAAAATGGAGATCTATAGGAGAAAGCCCTGCCTCCAGCTGTTTGCTTAGAAATTCTAGGGACAATTAGGAGGCCTGCGTCTTGTGACCGTAGCATACGTGTAGGTATGTACGGCAGGACCAACTCGGAAAGATGGGTAGGAGCAAGCCCATGTAACGCTTTATAGGTTAACAGTAAAACCTTGAAATTAGCCCTTGCCTTAACAGGAAGCCAGTGTAGGGAAGCTAGCACTGGAGTAATATGATCAAATTTCTTGGTTCTAGTCAGGATTCTAGCAGCCGTATTTAGCACTAACTGAAGTTTATTTAGTGCTTTATCCGGGTAGCCGGAAAGTAGAGCATTGCAGTAGTCTAACCTAGAAGTAACAAATGCATGAATACATTTTTCTGCATCATTTTTGGACAGAAAATTTCTGATTTTTGCAATGTTACGTAGATGGAAAAAAGCTGTCCTTGAAACAGTCTTGATATGTTCGTCAAAAGAGAGATCAGGGTCAAGAGTAACGCCGAGGTCCTTCACAGTTTTATTTGAGACGACTTTACAACCATCAAGATTAATTGTCAGATTTAACAGAAGATCTCTTTGTTTCTTGGGACCTAGAACAAGCATCTCTGTTTTGTCCGAGTTTAAAAGTAGAAAGTTTTCAGCCATCCACTTCCTTATGCCTGAAACACAGGCTTCTAGCGAGGGCAATTTTGGGGCTTCACCATGTTTCATTGAAATGTACAGCTGTGTGTCATCCGCATAGCAGTGAAAGTTAACATTATGTTTTCGAATAACATCCCCAAGAGGTAAAATATATAGTGAAAACAATAGTGGTCCTAAAACAGAACCTTGAGGAACACCGAAATGTACAGTTGATTTGTCAGAGGACAAACCATTCACAGAGACAAACTGATATCTTTCCGACAGATAAGATCTAAACCAGGCCAGAACTTGTCCGTGTAGACCAATTTGGGTTTCCAGTCTCTCCAAAAGAATGTGGTGATCGATGGTGTCAAAGGCAGCACTAAGGTCTAGTAGCACGAGGACAGATGCAGAGCCTCGGTCTGACGCCATTAAAAGGTCATTTACCACCTTCACAAGTGCAGTCTCAGTGCTATGAGGGGGTCTAAAACCAGACTGAAGATTTCGTATACATTGTTTGTCTTCAGGAAGGTAGTGAGTTGCTGCGCAACAGCTTTTTCAATTTTTTTTGAGAGGAATCTAGGATTTTACCTGTGCTTAGCTTTATTCTGTAAATTTGAATCCTAACCCCCTAGTCCTTTCTGATGACAAGAATACCGATAACATGATGCAGGCACCAACATTCTTGAAAATATGAAAAGTGGTACTCAGTGATGTGTTTTTTTGGATTTCCCCCAAATATAACACTTCGTATATGTCTTTGCCAAAAACAATTCAGTTTCACTTTAGTCCCTTGTTGCAAACAGGATGCATGTTTTGGAATATTTGTATTCTGTACAGGATTCCTTCATTTCACTCTGTTATTTAGGTTAGTATTGTGGAGTAACTACAATGTTGTTGATCCATCCTCAGCTTTCTCTTATCATAGCCATTAAACTCTGTAACGGTTTAAAAGTCACCATTAGCCTCATTCCTTCCTCTCCGGCAACTGAGTTAGGAAGGACGCCTGTATCTTTCTAGTGACTGGGTGTATTGATACACCATCCAAAGTGTAATTAATAACTTCACCATGCTCTAAGAGATATTCTATCTCTGTTTTTTTTCACCCATCTACCAAAAAGTGCCCTTCTTTGTAAGGCATTGGAAAACTGCGCTCGTCTTTGTGGTTGAATCTATGTTTTAAATTCAACTGCTCGACCGAGGGACCTTACAGATAATTGTATGTGTGTAGTACAGAGATGAGGTAGTCATTAAAAAAATAATGTCCATGCTACTTATTATGTGACTCGTGAATTTTTTTTTTTCTCGCACATTTTTACTCGTGAAATAATTTAGACTTGCCATAACAAAGGGGTTGAGTACATATTGACTCAAAACATTTCAGCGTTTCATTTTTTATAAATGTTTTTACATTTTAAAAACATCATTCCACTTTGACATTATGGGGTATTGTGTGTAATTCACTGCCACCTTCAATTTTGGAAGAAGATAGAAAGTTTATCCATAAGTCACATTTTATTTGTGTAAGGTGTCGTGGTAATTTCCTGTATTACTAAATGAGAGAGGAGAGTTTACAAACCACACAGAAGTCAATGTTATATTTTAAACTCCATCTTTAATTATATGAGCTTCACCATAGCCCTTTGACTCTCAGATCAATTCAGTGTCTATAAATTAATTCTCTGAGAATGCTTACAAAAGAATACTTAGTATCTTTTATAGCCAAGATACACCCCTCTCAACTTACATGACGAACCACAGATCTTATGAACTTCACAAATGGCCTTTTACTTGAAAGAGGAGTATCCCATAGCCAGATAACATTAGCTATAACTTATCGTTCAGTTTGCTCTCTAAGACGAGGGTCTAATCTCGTTCTTGGTACTTCTTAGTACCAAAGCATTACCTCATCCAATGGCATATATCAATTGTCAATTATAGATACTCCCATCTCAAATACACCCCCTCTTCTCCCCACTCCTGGAGAAGCTCACTAAGGGGAGTGAACCTCTAGGTCATATACTATGAAAGATAAGTTCAACATCAGAGGGGTGGTATAATGGTTCCAGACACTGCCATACTCCTCCCCCAATGGGAAAAGGAGGGAATGACAAGGAGTACAGACATAGTGGAGCCCTTCACATGGTTTCACAGATATATTCATTATGAAGACAATGTTCAAACCTGACTTCTCCCTTTCTGATATTCTGCCTATTACCAGACATGTAAAAGACAAGCCTGACCTCTCCCCTCTCTGGGCCCCAAGTGACTTTTCTCTAGAGAAGAAAGGAAAATGCAACTGCCAACAGTATAGTCCAAAAGAATGACAAGTATAAAGTAAATAAAACATCTTATTTATCTATGTTACCTAACTAATTCTGATTCAGCTACGACAAAGGACAAACGCTGGAGTAGAGGAGCAGATCTTGCACACTAATGAGATGCTATTGAGCACACACTACTACACTGTCTGAGCCAAGAACTACATACTTTCTGGTAAGTTTTGATTACAATACTGGATGGGGTGAAAATATTTTATAAGACATACATGATTTTTTATTAACTGGTAAGTAGTAGCCGAAAGAAAAGTGTGTTTAAATCATTTCTACCTTTTAACAATTTCTGCTAGTTAGTTTTTTCTACCATGTGGGTTTTAGCTTGCTTGAGCCTACTAACTGAGGAGTGTTAATTCACCTGTTTCCATACATGTTTCATTTTAACCATTTCATACATGAGTTCCAAATATCTCTAACGGTCGCCCCCAGCATGAGTTTTGTTATCCGCATGACGTTCTCTCCATCCCAGAATGTGATTGTTACGCAGCAGTACATTTAACCTCTCTTGGGTACGTGAGACGTTAGCGTCCCACCTCTTCAACAGCCAGTGAATCTGCTGGGCGCCAAATTGAAATACAGAAATACTCATTATAAAAATTCAGAAAACAAAACATATTTTACATAGGTTTAAAGATTAACTTCTTGTGAATCCAACCACGGTGTCAGATTTAAAAAATGCTTTACGGCGAAAGCATACCTTACGATTATTTGAGAACATAGCCCAATAGACAAATCATTACAAACAGTAACCAGCCAAGTAGAACAGTTACACAAGTCAGAAATAGAGATTAAATTAATCCCTTACCTTTCATGATCTTCATATGGTTGCACTCAGCAGACATTCATTTACTCAATAAATGTTCCTTTTGTTCGATAAAGTCTCTTTATATCCAAAAACCTTAGTTTTGTTCACACGTTTTCTTCAGTAATCCACAGGCTCAAACGCAGTCAAAACAGGAAGATAAAAAAATCCAAATTGTATCCGTAAGGTTCATAGAAACATGTCTAACGATGTTTATATTCAATCCTCAGGTTGTTTTTAGCCTAAATAATCGATAATATTTCAAACGGACAATAACGTCATCAATTTAAAAGGTAAACAAGAAAGGCACTCTCTCGGTCTCGCGCATGAAAAAGCTCTGTGACACTTTAGGGTCCACTCATTCAGACTGCTCTTACTTCCTAATTTTTCAGAATACAAGCCTGAAACAATTTCTAAAGACTGTTGACATCTAGTGGAAGGCATAGAAACTGCAATTTGAGTCCTAAGTCAATGGATACTGTAATGGCATTGAATAGAAAACTACAACAACAACAAAAAATACTTCCTGAATGGATTTTTCTCAGGTTTTCGCCTGCCAAATCAGTTCTGTTATACTCACAGACAATATTTTAACAGTTTTGGAAACTTTAGAGTGTTTTCTATCCAAATCTACCAGTTATATGCTTATCATATCTTCTGGGCCCGAGAAGCAGGCAGTTTAATTTGGGCATGCATTTCATCCAAAATTCCAAATGCTGCCCCCTACCCGAGAGAAGTTAAGCCATGCTGCCCTCAAACCAAGGCACGCAGCTGTTTTTATTTATAGGCTGTTTCAACTTGTCAATTTCAAATGATTTTCTAACATGTTTTTATTTTCTAAGAACAGTTTGAATTGAGGTGTGTTCCGTCTCCTAATTCATTCACATAAAAAATAGTAATTTTTACTTTTGCGGACAATTCATTTCTGGGACGTTTCTGACCTGGACAAAATTCCCCAAGCACTTCCCAATTGTTTGTGCAGTTCAAGTCTGCAGACATTTGCTCATCTCCCATCAGAACAGGATCTGCACACACGTGTTCACATTTTCCGTCTGTTGCTCGCATCGCAGTCATTGTTGTTTTCGTTACTAATAATAACTTTGGAAATGTGTGCGTTTCTATCAAAGTAAGTTCCTTATTATGTTATCATAGTTTCTGTATGTCGTTTCTACAGTAGCTCACTGTATGTATGGAGCATAATATATTTGTGTATATTCTTTATAAACGTGGACACACGAGGTAACGTTTCTCATTTCATGACCTTTATGGTGTTATATTGAATTGTGCTTATGTTGCTAGCTACATTCTTCTGTCAGCTCTGTAAAACAATGCTAATTGTGTCAGAGAAGTATTAGCTTGTGTTGTATTTTGAAGCTACCCTGGCCTTATGACTCCCAAGTGGCACAGCGGTCTACGGCACTGCATCTCAGTGCTAGAGGCATCACTACAGACACCCTGATTCGAATCCAGGCTGTATCACAACTGACCGTGATTGGGTGTCCCATAGGGCGGCGCACAATTGGCCTGGCGTCGTCCGAGTTTGGCCGGTCTAGGCCGTCATTGTAAATAATAATTTGTTGTTAAATGACTTGCCTAGTTAAATAAAGGTTAAATAAATAAATACAAATATGACCATTGTTTGTTTTCATTTGGCCTATTTATCATAGCTCTGTTCAGCCCTGCCTTGCCCCCTGGTGGAGTTTAAAAGTTACTGTTTCTTACTGTTATAACTCAAATTTGTTATTTTGTCAATGCAATATAATATTTTTATAGCAGTGTTTATTATGTTACTTCTTTTTAATATTGTTTTATTGCTCTATCCTGATATTGTATTCTAATTACTAATAATTTCTGTTTGTTCTGTACTTTCAAAAACCACAAACTGTATTTGCCAATATCATAACTGGAGCTGGACATCTTTGTAGCTGAAGATTGAGGCCAGTTGTTGTATCCTAGAGTACACTCCTTAACAGTTTTACTGGATGAAAACACATAGGCCAATATTTAATAGTTGTCTATTTTATTGCAGTATTGGTGGTGGTTGAACAACAACAACAAAACATTGTTTTACTAGAGGAAAAAAAATGGAATATGCATAACCCATATTTCATATTCATGCAGTGTCTGAACAACAACTGCATTTCCACCCCCACCTCTAAAGGAATAGTATCATGGCAGGTCACCTGTCAAGTCACCTGTCAGGTCAGTCAGTCAGTCCCTAATTGCTGCAGATGTGCTCAATTGTGCTTGAGCATGTGATACTGCCCAAAGCATGGTGAAACACATAGAGGTGTATCACAGCTAAACACATGTATTTTGTCTTCCTCTGCTTACGTCCTCTGCTTACTTCTCCTGGTGCCAGACCACCAGACTTTGCAGTGCCTCCCTGTGCAACTACCTTGAGCAGCAGTTTGAGGGACTTGCCGGCAAAATGCTGTGCAGAGAGGCGTAGGGGATTGTCCATAGCAGGACGACCCCCAGTGGATTGGCACCGAGGGGTGTGGTGCTCCTCCAGCAGCTCTCTCATGAGGTTCTCTTTGTGCTTTTGGTAGGTAATTACTTTACCTATGAGGGAGTTGGGAGGATGAGGGAAGGGAGAGGATGAGGCAGTGGGTAGGTGGGTGAGATACTGTCACTATAATTGCATAATGGAACTGTATATGATTTGTATATGAACTGTATGTCCAATTACAAAAATACCTTGTTCAGTAATCATCTCACCTGTTAGTTAGTGGTGAACTATGTGGCCATTGCGGGCAGCAGTGTCGATCAGATGGCAAAATATCTTCTCATACCACTTGGTTGTTTTCCAAGTGCATTCCACAAAGCTGTTTATCATGTCCGCCTTATCCACTGCCCCCATTTTGAGGTTATAGTCAAGCACACAGTCTGGTTAGATTTTTCTCTCTCCCGTCAGGTGGTCCACCTTCCCTGTGTCCAACATGGTTGCTGTATGGACAGTGGAGAGGACATGGACGTCTCATTTGTCATGCCACTTTACTGCCAGCTGTTGACTGTTCTCCTTGAACTCCACCCCTCTCTGCATCTTCCTGCACCCGAATGCTGGTATCCCCTTCCTGTTCAACCTGACTGTGCCACAGGCCCCTGTGCTGTTGGAGAGCAGATGCTGGAAGAGTGTGGGACTGCTGTACCAATTGTCCACATACAAAGTGTGTCCCTTGCCGAGATGAGGAGCCAGCATGGTCATCACTGTGGACCCGGACACCCCAAGCCCCTCATAATGTTTGATGTCAGTGGTGGACCCTGTGTAAACTATAATATCCTGGACAAATCCTGTCTTCATGTCGCACATGACAAAGAACTTGACCCCAAACCTGTGCCTTTTGGAGGGAATATATTGACGGAACGCCAGTCTACCTTTCCATAACATCAGGGACTCATCAATGCATAGGTCCTTGTATGGCACAAAGACCCAACCAAATGCTGATGTCAGGCTGGTAAGAACATTTCTTACTTGCCATTTAGGATGGCAGTAGCATTGTTGATGAAATGCAGGCACCGTAGCAGAACTAGGAAGCGCTATTGGAAAAGAGGGTGGCAAAGAAGGGAGTTGCAACCATAGGATCTGTGCACCAGTATTTTCTTAGGGAGTTCTTCTTTACTATCCCCATGAGAAGGACTGTCACCAGGAAGGTATACATTTCACTAATTGTGGTTGTCCCCCCCACTCTTGGCTCTCTCTTCTCCTGTAGCTCCAAGGCATAGAGATTGCTCTCCTCTACTATGTCTCCCACCAGCTCCTCTGTCAGAAACAACTTGAAGCACTGCCTCAGATGGAAATGGCAAGGGGCGTTGCACTCCAGACTGGGACTCAGCAAAGCAAACACCAGGGCCAGGAGGGGTGAAACAGCAGGGCTAGGAGGGGTGAAATGACTGGCGGCCTTCCAGCTACCACAGAACTCCTGAACTTCATCCACTGTCTGTCTGCCTCCATCACCACCAGCATCTTCAAAAAGACCTGGGACTTCGTTAGTTGACAAGGGGGTCCTCAGATTCAGGGTTCTCAATGGCTACAAGGTTGTGGGGCAGCTCCTCAGACTCATTGTCAGAATTTTAAAAAATCTCCAGAATTTCCACATTTGTGAGTTGTCTCCTTTTGAAATACATTGCTAATGCTAAAGCTTAGCTCACTAGCTACATACATAAACAACAACACTGAATGGCTCAGAGTGGGAGTGAGAGGTTATGTGATTGACTGCCGGCACGTGCCACTTGTATTAATAAATCACTATCAGAAAATGTTTTGTGTGGTAATTAATTATATATTTGCTGTTTTATTCACGTTTTCAACTACCGATGACAAATCATGATTTTCGATTCTTGGATGGATTGTAATGGGCACATATTATGTTTGAAAAATACTTTTTTGAAGGTAGTACTGATTATGATGGGCTAAGCTAATTCCAGCTGTGTGTGGAGTCATGTTTATTGACATACAGTGCATTCTGGGTTTCGTGTAAACATCTGTCGGACCAAAGATGGTATAACAAAATGAGTTGAGTAAGGGTTCACACATTTTTTGAGAACTTCTGGAAATGAATGGTGGGATGTGAACGATGGTAGACGACACACCCCCTTCAACATGCATACTATAAACAGACCAAACTCATATTGGCTTCTCTTATTATCTTTGGTTTCTGTGAGAAAGAAAAGCATGGCAGCCATTATCGGACTACTTTCGATTTCTAGAGAGTGTTTTACTCAATTATTTCGATCAATGGTAAGCTCACCCGTGATGTGATTAAATATAAATAGTAATTTCTATTAGCTAATTCATATTGTAGTTAATGTCAGTCGAGAGTTATACAAAGAGTTATACATGACCGCTTGTGTTACGTCAATCTTTCCTCAGTTAGCGCTAGGACAAATGTAGCCTACATTTCTCCGGATTGGATGATTGTGTTATGCTGAACATACTTCTGTGAATATCTGAACATTGCATCCAAAAATAAACTGCTCACATTCTGGACATAACTTTGTAAGGACTGTGTTTGTGCAAAATGTTTCTGAAAAAACAGTGTGGCCAGCTCAAATGCTGATTGATGCATCATTCGAGACTGGCCGTTCTAAATAAGCATTATAAATAAGCGTTCTAATCACATTGGTTTGATCGTATGCTACAGGGACCACTGTAGAATGATCACACCCGTGTGTTGGTATGTGTGAAAAGGTTAAAACATTTATCTTACAAAGGAGTTGATAAATATAACTACTTAACTATTTATCTGTACCTGGAATTGTATTCGTTATTTTGTTTACAATTTTTTTTCTAATTTCTAATCTTTACAGGAAAATGCCACGGGCACTATCTGATGTGTGTAAATATTTCACTGCAGCTAATGTAGAAGGAAAACCTGTGTACATTTGCTAATACTGTGCCAAATCATATGTGAGGAATGCAACAAAGAGGCAGAATCATCTGGCCAACTGCATAAAGTTCCCTCAGCGCTCACAACAAGAAACCTCTAACAAAAGTCCCTCTACTTCTATTCGAGGTGAAAATGATGAATCAGACACCTCAATAGCAACAGTTTATGGTCCTCCTGGAATCAGAAGTTTTTTTTGACTCAATGTAGGAACGTAGTCAGAGAAATACTGATGAATGTCTTGCTCGAGCTGTGTATGCAACTGGTTCACCTCTTATGCTCACAGGCCATGTGTATTGGAAGAGATTTCTGAATGTTCTTCGCCCAGCATACACCCCTCCAAACAGGCATGCTTTATCTACTCATTTGCTGGATGCAGAGTTCAACAGAGTTCAAGTGAAGGTCAAGCAAATCATAGAGAAAGCAGACTGCATTGCAATCATCTCTGATGGGTGGTCGAATGTTCATGGGCAAGGAAAAATTAACTACATCATCTCCACCCCTCAGCCAGTACTCTACAAGAGCACATACACAAGGGACAACAGACACACCGGTCTCTACATTGCAGATGAGCTGAAGGAAGTCATCAATGACCTTGGACCACAGAAGGTATTTGCACTGGTGACAGACAATGCTGCTTGGTCTAAAGTGCAGGAGTCCTACCCTCACGTCACACCCATTGGCTGTGCTGCTCATGCATTGAATCTGCTCCTCAAGGACATCATGGCACTGAAACCAATGGATACACTCTACAAGAGAGCCAAGGAAATGGTTAGGTATGTGAAGGGTCATCAAGTTATAGCAGCAATCTACCTCACCAATTCTTAAGCCATTTGCCACAACTTTGGAAGTATGCTTGGGGTCATTGTCCATTTGGAAGACCCATTTGCGACCAAGCTTTATCTTCCTGACTGATGTCTTGAGATGTTGCTTCAATATATCCACACAATTTTCCTATCTCATGATGCCATCTATTTTGTGAAGTGCATCAGTCCCTCCTGCAGCAAAGCACCTCCACAACATGAAGCTGCCACCCCCGTGCTTCACGGTTTGGATGGTGTCTTCGGCTTGCAAGCCTCCCCCTTTTTCCTCCAAACATAACGATGGTCATTATGGCCAAACAGTTCTATTTCTGTTTCATCAGACCAGAGGACATTTCTCCAAAAAGTACAATATTTTTCCCCATGTGCAGTTGCAAACCGTAGTCTGTCTTTTTTATGGTGCTTTTGGAGCAGTGGCTTCTTCCTTGCTGAGTGGCCTTTCAGGTCATGTCGATATAGGACTTGTTTTACTGTGGATATAGATACTTATGTACCTGTTTCCTCCAGCATCTTCACACGGTCCTTTGCTGTTGTTCTGGGATTGATTTGCACTTTTCGCACCAAAGTACGTTCATCTCTAGGAGACAGAACGCGTCTCCATCCTGAGCAGTGTGACAGCTGCGTGGTCCCATGGTGTTTATACTTACGCACTATTGTTTGTACAGATGAACGTGGTACCTTCAGGCATTTGGAAATTGCTCCCAAGGATGAACCAGACTTGTGGAGGTCTACAATTTTTTTCCTGAGGTCTTGGCTGATTTCTTTTGATTTTCCCATGATGTCAAGCGAAAAGGCACTGAGTTTGAAGGTAGGCCTTGAAATACATCCACAGGTACACCTCCAATTGACTCAAATTATGTCAATTAGCCTAACAGAAGCTTCAAAAGCCATGACATCATTTTCTGGAATTATCCAAGCTGTTTAAAGGCCCAGTCAACTTAGTGTATGTAAACTTTTGACCCACTGGAATTGTGATACAGTGAATTATAAGTGAAATAATCTGTCTGTAACCAATTGTTGCAACAATTACTTGTGTCATGCTCCAAGTAGATATTCTAACCGACTTGCCAAAACTATAGTTTGTTAACAAGAAATTTGTGGAGTGGTTGAAAAACTAGTTTTAATGACTCCAACCTAAGTGTATGTAAACTTCCGACTTCAACTGTATTATGGGAGAGAGTGGTAAGCAGCCTGAAACTCCTGAAACCTATAGCAGTAGCCATTGCATGGACTGAGAGAGACAATGCCGTTCTGTCTGATGTTCAGACTTTGCTTGCAGACTTTGATGTTAGAGTAGAAATCCGTACTGCCCTGCCCACTTCACTTGTTGCTCCAAGCAGAGGAAACTGCAGTTCTGAAATACATCAAAAAGTGTGACGACTTCTGCCTGAAGCCCATACATGCCGCAGCGTACATGTCGGACCCCAGGTATGCTGGCAAGAGCATCTTGTCTGTTGCAGAGATCACCAAAGCCTATGGTGTCATCACTACCATGTTTCACCACCTTGGCCTGGATTAGGCCAAGGTTCTTGGCAGTCTGGCGATGGACACTTCCAAGCAAGGGCTTTGGGATGGAGATGCAATATGGCAGTCGTGCCAATATATCTCATCAGCCAACTGGTGGAAGGGACTTTGTGGATCTGAGGCGCTTTCCCCTGTTGCCTCCATTATCCTCCAAATCCCACCAACATCAGCCACCTCAGAGCGCAACTGGTCCTTGTTTAGGAACACACACAAACCAAAGCACGCAACAGGCTGACCAAAACAAGGGTTAAAAAATTGGTGGCCATCTGGACAAATTTTTGGCTTTTTTTGTTGAGTCTGATGTTCAAGAGGTGGGCATTGAGGAGGTCCAGGGAGAAGACATGGAAGCCTGAGAGGAAGACAACCAAAGCTTTAGTTTCTAGACTATCATTTTACAGATGTTGAAAACGATGGATCATTGGGGATCATTCAATATTCTTTTGTTGTTCAGTGAAATCATCCCATGTGAAGAGTCAACTCATTTAATTAAAGTTCAATTCGTAGCTAAAATTATTATATTGGAAGGATTTAATTATTTGAAATTATGTCTACTTATGATAAGGTAAAAGATTTATGTTTCTGTCTCCATATGATATGATAAATATATCCAATGCAAAAAACATCTACATTTAAATGGTATTAATATTCATTTGCATTGATTTCCATATATTCCCGTTAATTCCCATACAGTGGGGAGAACAAGTATTTGATACACTGACAATTTTGCAGGTTTTCCTACTTACAAAGCATGTAGAGGTCTGTAATTTTTATCATAGGTACACTTCAACTGTGAGAGAAGGAATCTAAAACAAAAATCCAGAAAATCACATTGTATGATTTTTAATTAATTAATTTGCATTTTATTGCATGACATAAGTATTTGATACATCAGAAAAGCAGAACTGAATATTTGGTACAGAAACCTTAGTTTGCAATTACAGAGATCATACGTTTCCTGTAGTTCTTGACCAGGTTTGCACACACTGCAGCAGGGATTTTGGCCCACTCCTCCATACAGACCTTCTCCAGATCCTTCAGGTTTCGGGGCTGTCGCTGGGCAATACGGACTTTCGGCTCCCTCCAAAGATTTTCTATTGGGTTCAGGTCTGGAGACTGGCTAGGCCACTCCAGGACCTTGAGATGCTTCTTACGGAGCCACTCCTTAGTTGCCCTGGCTGTGTGTTTCGGGTCGTTGTCATGCTGGAAGACCCAGCCACGACCCATCTTCAATGCTCTTACTGAGGGAAGGAGGTTGTTGGTCAAGATCTCGCGATACATGGCCCCATCCATCCTCCCTTCAATACGGTGCAGTCGTCCTGTCCCCTTTGCAGAAAAGCATCCCCAAAGAATGATGTTTCCACCTCCATGCTTCACGGTTGGGATGGTGTTCTTGGGGTTGTACTCATCCTTCTATTCCTCCAAACACGGCGAGTGGAGTTTAGAGCAAAAAGCTCTATTTTTGTCTCATCAGACCACATGACCTTCTCCCATTCCTCCTATGGATCATCCAGATGGTCATTGGCAAACTTCAGACGGGCCTGGACATGCGCTGGCTTGAGCAGGGGGACCTTGCGTGCGCTGCAGGATTTTAATCCATGACGGCGTAGTGTGTTACTAATGGTTTTCTTTGAGACTGTGGTCCCAGCTCTCTTCAGGTCATTGACCAGGTCCTGCCGTGTAGTTCTGGGCTGATCCCTCACATTCCTCATGATCATTGATGCCCCACGAGGTGAGATCTTGCATGGAGCCCCAGACCGAGGGTGATTGACCGTCATCTTGAACTTCTTCCATTTTCTAATAATTGTGCCAACAGTTGTTGCCTTCTCACCAAGCTGCTTGGCTATTGTCCTGTAGCCCATCCCAGCCTTGTACAGGTCTACAATTTATCCCTGATGTCCTTACACAGCTCTCTGGTCTTGGCCATTGTGAGAGGTTGGAGTCTGTTTGATTGAGTGTGTGGACAGGTGTCTTTTATACAGGTAACGAGTTCAAACAGGTGCAGTTAATACAGGTAATGAGTGGAGAACAGGAGGGGTTCTTAAAGAAAAACTAACAGGTCTGTGAGAGCCGGAATTCTTACTGGTTGGTAGGTGATCAAATACTTATGTCATGCAATAAAATGCAAATTAATTACTTAAAAATCATACAATGTGATTTTCTGGATTTTTGTTTTAGATTCCGTCTCTCACAGTTGAAGTGTACCTATGATAAAAATTACAGACCTCTACATGCTTTGTAAGTAGGAAAACCTGCAAAATCGGCAGTGTATCAAATACTTGTTCTCCCCACTGTATATTCCAATGAATTCACACGGAAAGTTTCCACCTCTGAATAGTCCCCAAAATGTGCAACCCTAGGCGTGACAGCCCAACGAGCTGGCTAAGCCACCCCCGGTTCCATCGGTGGCGGCCCCATGACCCAACGTCACCACCAACTGGAAAGCCAGCACTTCCCGATGCTTCGCTTGGTGGCTTCCGCATTCTGTAAGGACCGACACTGGAGTAGAGAAGAAGGTACGTGGAGTCAAACATTTAATCGGAACAGACAAGGAATACGACAGGAACAGCGTCAGTACATGGGTAAACAAGGACATATGACAATCAATGCTGAAGTGGGGAACAGAGCGGGGGAACATAAATATTTAGGGGAGGTAATGACAGAGGTGATTGAGTCCAGGTGAGTCCAGTAATCGCTGATGCATGTGACGGGGAAAGGCAGGTGTGTTTAATGATGGTGGCAGGAGTGCGTAATGCTGGGGAGCCTGGGGCCCTCGTGCGCCAGGGGGGAAGAGCGGGAGCAGGCGTGACAATTTGTCAGTTTCATAAATTAGCTAAGTGACCAAAGTTTTACAATTGACTCTCATTTTCTTTATCTGTCCAATCAATCATTTTGACAATCATCTCTCAACGTCTTAACTCCCCAGCAGATGCTTGTCATAATTTCCATTATAGTGTAATCACTCTCACTTCTTTAGAAATGAAAACCAAAACTTCACATTCGAGTTGGAAAGTAAACCCAAAACATAATGAGTTACACTTCAGTATCTTTCATTCGGGTGACATTTTGCGAGACAGACCGTGTGCCATAACTGTCTTCAGATCAGACCATAGTAACCTCTGGGTAGACCAGAGCTCTCACATTGTACTATCACTCTGTCAGCCTGGGTAAAAGGCGAGGTCAGGATGGAGGGATATCAGAGGGAGCAGGCCAACACATTAAGAGTCCATTGGAAACAGCAGGATTTTAACTGATGCTAATTCTGATGAATGATGGGCATGGTGGCTTTAATCAAGCCAGCTGGGAGACTAATTTACTGTACAGACTGCTGATGACAAACTTGTTGCCTAACTCTGGTACTAACTAGGCAGCCCTCTTCATTCGCTCATTATTTACCAAGTGTGACACCAGAGGAGACGAGCCCCCATTAAGAAGGAAGCGGAAGAGGAGGAGAGAGGAATAACAAGTCACAAACAGTGTTCACTCCACATCTTCTCTCTTCCACCCGTTTTGGCACTGTTTGTTGCAAGTTGCAAGTAAGAGAGAACATCATCCTGAAAATATTGCTGAAAAAGGTGAGCATGAGCAGCCTTGAGTGACCATGGATATGGAAAGTGTCTCCACTGTGTATTTATTTGTGTCTAGACTGAGCCCGACATTAGGTTCCTGTGTCTACAGAACTCGTTGGTCTGGGACTGCTAGAGCTAATTTAGATGTGTGTGTGTGCATGCCACCTGGGAAAGGTGACTTGACTGAAGTGAAATCTGTTTACCCCCTTCAAGGGTAACTTTGAGACTTTTTCTCAGGCACACCATTTAAATTCCCCTGTAAACCTGATAATACAAACAAGTGGTGAGGTAAAGGGGAGGGAGGGGGAGCAGCTTACATTCAAGTGGCTTTCAACTTTTTCTTTATTGTGTGTGTGTGCATGTGTGTGTGTGCGCGTGCATACTTGCTAAGGAATAGTCCCTTTTCATACTGTTAGGGTATTATGCATCTCTATGAGGTGCACAGAAAGAGTGTAGCATTAGGCCTTCAGAGTTGCAACCTCCTCTTTGCTTCTTTTTTCAATCATCCCAATTTGCATCTCTTGTTCCCCAGTTTGCCCATTTCGCCTATTTCGCTATTAGAGTGCTTTTGAGTTTTCTAAATATCTGTATTCAAATCAGTTTAAATATACCCTGATTAAGTTTACTTTCAGAAGTTTAAGAGGCTGGAATGTGGGTTTTAAAAAAACTACAAAGAAACCCAACATATTTTGCATTGCTTTATCGTGTGATATTGTGTCTGGGTTTAATGGCATGAAAGAAAATCACTGCAGGAAGTTGCCTTGAAGACTGACAGTGTGTTTTCATCACTGATACGTGCAGCCATTTTCAACAGATTCTGTATTCATGAGCAAACTCAGGTCAAGTCATTTCTGAATGTGCTGTTGTATTTTAATGAAGGGGAAGCCCACTTACAGAGTTTCTTGATAATATCAAACTTTTCCCATTAAAAAGTCAAATTAATGTAGTATGAGTACAAGCTTTTATGGAGCTACATCTGGTCTGGTAGTCTCCAATGACTCCATTTTTTAAGGCTTACCTTACTTGATATGAATCTGTGCCTGATTCATTTATCAGGGTATGAATAGCAACTAGAATTCCATGATGTTATTCAGTTTCTTCTCACTGATGATAAGATAGTACTTTATGGCCAAACATGTCCCCATAGCCCTCCATTCATATCCATGCCTGGAAAATATGTTGGTTCACCTGGGAAATGTCAGGGATTTCTCATGCAACACAGCAAATACACTGCTCAAAAAAATAAAGGGAACACTAAAATAACACATCCTAGATCTGAATGAATGAAATATTCTTATTAAATACTTTTTTCTTTACATAGTTGAATGTGCTGACAACAAAATCACACAAAAATGATCAATGGAAATCAAATTTATCAACCCATGGAGGTCTGGATTTGGAGTCACACTCAAAATTAAAGTGGAAAACCACACTACAGGCTGATCCAACTTTGATGTAATGTCCTTAAAACAAGTCAAAATGAGGCTCAGTAGTGTGTGTGGCCTCCACGTGCCTGTATGACCTCCCTACAACGCCTGGGCATGCTCCTGATGAGGTTGCGGATGGTCTCCTGAGGGATCTCCTCCCAGACCTGGACTAAAGCATCCGCCAACTCCTGGACAGTCTGTGGTGCAACGTGGCGTTGGTGGATGGAGCGAGACATGATGTCCCAGATGTGCTCAATTGTATTCAGGTCTGGGGAACGGGCGGGCCAGTCCATAGCATCAATGCCTTCCTCTTGCAGGAACTGCTGACACACTCCAGCCACATGAGGTCTAGCATTGTCTTGCATTAGGAGGAACCCAGGGCCAACCGCACCAGCATATGGTCTCACAAGGGGTCTGAGGATCTCATCTCGGTACCTAATGGCAGTCAGGCTACCTCTGGCGAGCCCATGTAGGGCTGTGCGGCCCCCCAAAGAAATGCTACCCCACACCATGACTGACCCACCGCCAAACCGGTCATGCTGGAGGATGTTGCAGGCAGCAGAACGTTCTCCACGGCGTCTCCAGACTGTCACGTCTGTCACATGTGCTCAGTGCGAACCTGCTTTCATCTGTGAAGAGCACAGGGCGCCAGTGGCAAATTTGCCAATCTTGGTGTTCTCTGGCAAATGCCAAACTTCCTGCACGGTGTTGGGCTGTAAGCACAACCCCCACCTGTGGACGTCGGGCCCTCATACCACCCTCATGGAGTCTGTTTCTGACCGTTTGAGCAGACACATGCACATTTGTGGCCTGCTGGAGGTCATTTTGCAGGGCTCTGGCAGTGCTCCTCTTTGCACAAAGGCGGAGGTAGCGGTCCTGCTGCTGGGTTGTGCCATCCCGGATGAGCTGCACTACCTGAGCCACTTGTGTGGGTTGTAGACTCCGTCTCATGCTACCACTAGAGTGAAAGCACCGGCAGCATTCAAAAGTGACCAAAACATCAGCCAGGAAGCATAGGAACTGAGAAGTGGTCTGTGGTCACCACCTGCAGAACCACTCCTTTATTGGGGGTGTCTTGCTAATTGCCTATAATTTCCATCTGTTGTCTATTCCATTTGCACAACAGCATGTGAAATTTATTGTCAATTAGTGTTGCTTCCTAAGTGGACAGTTTGATTTCACAGAAGTGTGATTGACTTGGAGTTACATTGTGTTGTTTAAGTGTTCCCTTTATTTTTTTGAGCAGTGTACATTGAGCACAACCCCACTAACTTTGCCACTGACAAGAGTAGGGTGGATTTTGTTGTCTCTACTCACACTCAAAGCCCTGGATTGGGCCACCGCCATATGGACTGCCTAAAGCACAGAACTCGGACCCGAGACCCATTTCCACACCCTCTTCAGATGTATTCGATCACTTTCCTTCCGGTCATCCTATAGGAGACCTCCTCATAGAACTTCAAAAAGGACGCAATTCAGCTGCCGAGTATGCCCTCGAATTCCGCACCATGGCTGCAGGGAGTGATAAATGAGGCTGCTTTACTTACCTCTACCGAACCAGGTTCAACAGGGAACTTCAGGCGGACTGGCCTGTAGAGGTGACCTTCAGGATGTAAATCAATATATTCTTATGTCCATCATCGGCCACCTCATCACCGACCGCCAAAGAATTCTGCCACCCAGGAACCCGAAACCTTCTCTTTCCATGATTTCGTCATGCCTTCCGAGTCTTCCAGAGCCCATGCAGTTGGCCCATGCTCCTCTCCCGTGTATCGAACGTCAAAGGCGGATCCAAGAAGGGCTCTGCCTATACTGTGGAGGGAAAGATCATCTACTCAGCCATTGCCCTGTTCGACCCCGCACGGAGAAAAGAGACGGGTCCCTTCGCTGCCATGCAGGTAGGCGTGTCGTTATTTCAAAAAATCTCCCAGAAGCAATTCTCCATTCCAGTATTGATAACCATGAAGGGGGTTACTAAGTACGTAGAGGGCTTGATAGATTCGGGAGCAGCAGGTAATTTTATCGATCACCAGCTAGTACAAGAGCTTGACATGGATCTAACACCTGTCACCCCTCCCTTAAGGATTAACACCCTGGACGGGCAGCCATTGGGCATGGGCTTCATTACGCACGTGACACAGAGCATCCTCGGACACCCCTGGCTTTGTCGTCACAACCCTGCCATCACATGGCGACAAGGTGAACTACTGTCCTGGTCTTCTACCTGCTTCACCAGTTGTCTCAGCCTACCCTGCAGAGCCACCACCATTGAGGACTCTGCCTCTGCAGTGCCACCCACCATACCACCTGAATACGCCCAGTATAACAATGTCTTCAGCAAAATCAAGGCCTCCACTCTGCCACCACATCGCCCAGGGGACTGTGCTATTGACTTACTCCCTGGAGTGTCCCCACCTAAGGGCCGTGTTTACCCCCTATCTATCCTGGAAAATGAGACAATGGAGAACTACATTGATGAAGCACTCAAACGGTTTCATTCGTCCTTCTTCCCCGGCTGCGTCCAGCTTCTTCTTCGCTGGAAAAAAGGACGGTGGTCTCCGTCCATGTATTGATTACCGTTCCCTGAATGACGTCACGGTCAAGAACCGTTTCCCTCTTCCTCTGATCCCATCGACCCTTGAACAACATCTATACAAAACTCGGCAACATCTATACAAAACTGCGAAGTGCATATAACCTTGTCCGTATACGTGATGGCGACAAATGGAAGACGGCCTTTTTCACCGCACCAGGGCACTACGAATACCTGGTCATGCCCTACGGCCTTACTAACACCACCGCCGTCTTCCAATCCTTTTTCCAGGATATAATCAACCGCTTTCTCATCGTCTACATTGATGACATCCTGATTTACTCCCACTCCCTGAAGGAACACATACAGCATGTGCAAAATGTTCTTCAACGGCTCATTGAACATAACCTTTATGTGAAGACTGAAAAGAGCACATTCCATGTAACCTCTGTAAACTTCCTAGGTTTCGTACTGACACCTGGAGGGGTCAGTATGGATGAGAACAAAGTCACCGCCGTCAGAAACTGGCCCAAACCCACTACCATTAAACTCCAGACAAGCCCACTGGGCTCTCTTCACACACTTCCATTTTCATGTTACTTATATCCCTGGAAAGAAAAACGTAAAAGCTGATGCTCTCTCCCGCCAGTTTGACCTTTCGACCAGTAACTCAGACCCTACACCCGTTCTTCCTTCCTCTTGCATTATGGGACCGGTACAGTGGGAGGTTCACTCTGCTATACAAGAAGCCCTAACCTCAGACCCGGCTCCTCTTGAGACACCAGCTGGGAGGAGTTACGTACCAGCAGCTGTTAGACCCCAACTAATGCAATGGTGTCACACGTCCTTGGGGTCAGGACATCCGGGCATTACACAAACCACCGAACTTCTAGCCTGTAAATTCTGGTGGTCCTCACTGGCATCCAACATAAGGGATTACGTACTCTCTTGTCCAGTCTGTACCCAAACCAAACGCACTGATCTCCCTTCTGGTAAGCTTCAACCTTTGCTAATCCCTCACAGACCCTGGTCCCACATAGCTGTTGATTTTATCACAGACCTTCCTGAATCCTCTGGTAACACCACCATCCTTGTCATAGTAGACCGTTTTCAGAAATGTGCCATCTGGTTTCTCTTCCTCATTTACCTAACGCCAAGGAATTGGCTGTGTATGTTCCAGCAAGTGTTCCGTCTGTATGGGATTCCGGAAGGCCCCAGTTTGTCTCCTGGGTGTGGCGAGCCTTCAGTGACCGACTCAGGGTCGCCCTCAGCCTCCCCTCCGGGTACCATCCCCAGACCAACGGGCAGCCGGAAGGCCTGAACCAAGAAATAAGGAAGTACCTCCACCAACAATGTTCTGCCTCTCCACACGACTGGAGTCGGTATATGGCCTGGGCAGAATACGTTCAGAACTCACTCATGCATTCACCCCTCCGTCTTGCTCTGTTTCAGTGTGTACTTGGTTACCACCCCCCGTGTTTCCCTGGGAGGCAGAGCCGGGTACTGTCCCAGCTGTGTCCCAGCTGAGTCCCTAATGAAATCCCCTTGAGATATGAATGATTGTGCACTGCCTAGGGGTTCCACTAGATGTCAACCATCAATAGAAATTATAATGAGACTTCTATGATGTTGTGGGAGAGAATGATAGCAGAATCAGTCAGGTGTCCAACAAGCAGCCATTTTCTGATCATGCTTTTTCCTCATGGTACTCACTTGCGTTCCATTGCTCACGAAGACAAGAAAGAATATTGAAGCTATATGTTAAAAACATCCTAATGATTTATTCTGTACTTAGTTTGAAATGTTTCTTCGACCGGTAATATCACTTTTTGAAGTTTTTGTCCAATATAACGCTGACGAGAATTAGCATTTGGATATGTAAAGCAGATGCGCTAACAAAAGAAGGTATTTGGACATAAATAACTGATTTTTTCAAACAAAACAAACATTTATTGTGGACCTGGGATTCCTGTTGTGCTTTCTGATGTTGATCATCAAAGGTAAGGGAATATTTATCATATATTTTCTTGTTTATGTTGACGCCATCTTTGCGGCTGTGGTGTTTTACTTTTGAGCGCCGTCTCAGATTATAGCGTGGGTTTCTTTTTCCGTAAAGTTTTTTGGTAATCTGACACAGCGGTTGCATTAAGGAGAGGTATATCTATAATTCCATGTGTATAACTTGTATTATCATCTATATTTATGAGTATTTCTGTTGAAACGATGTGGCTATGCAAAGTCACTTGATGTTTTTGCCACTAGTGAATCTAGTCGCCTCAATGTAAACTCAGATTTTTTTATATAAATATGAATTTAAAACTGGTCACCTACAGTCATTGTCATCCTCCAGTCTCAACCCACAGTGAACCCCCACTGTTGGACATCTGAGGGGAACCTGCCTACGCCATTTAGGCCATCCTTGATTCCAAATGCCTGAGAGGTCGCGTCCACTATCTAGTGGACTGGGAAGGTTATGGGCCTGAAGAACGGTCCTGGGTCCCCGATCAGGACATCCTCAACCCAGAGATGATTGTCATTCCACCGTAACCATCCGGATCGACCCCTGAACAGACCCACTGGACGCAGAATGTCGGGTCAGTCCACGACCTTGTCGAACCAGCCTGCCGGACCTTGCCCCCGAGGTAGGCGGCTTCCTAGGGGGCGAGGGGGGTACTGTAAGGTTGTCACAAGAATTTTCAATCCCAATGATGATAATTAAACAATTATTTAAGCTTTGACCAATCCCCGAGGTTTGTAAGACTTTGGGTTTAATAATAATTAGGCAAAGACTCAGCTTCTGCAAAAGTTTGGTTCTTTATTCATGAGAACGTTCTAAAGTTCAAAGTACAAAGACATGTCATTTTATAACTCTCACCCCCACCTATTTTCACACACACACAGACACACAAACAGTAGGTGGGCTGTATCTTTCCCCACAGTCCACATTCCTCGTTTATCACTACCAAGTTGTCAGTTCCATGCCGTTCCCTCCCTCCCTAGATTAGAGGGACCTTGGAAGGAGCCTCTGTCCTGTTGTCCTTTGTTCTCTCAACTCTCACACCACTACACAGCAACACAATGGTCCAGTCACACTTATTATGGAATTATGACTACTAACACATTTCATACAATTATATGGTTTCAGGGTGGAATCCTTTAGTCATTACTTTAAACATATAAATTCCCTTATCAAAGGTTCTGTATTTATTTTACATTTACATTTACATTTAAGTCATTTAGCAGACGCTCTTATCCAGAGCGACTTACAAATTGGTGCATTCACCTTATGATATCCAGTGGAACAACCACTTTACAATAGTGCATCTAACTCTTTTAAGGGGGGGGTTTAGAAGGATTACTTTATCCTATCCTAGGTATTCCTTAAAGAGGTGGGGTTTCAGGTGTCTCCGGAAGGTGGTGATTGACTCCGCTGACCTGGCGTCGTGAGGGAGTTTGTTCCACCATTGGGGTGCCAGAGCAGCGAACAGTTTTGACTGGGCTGAGCGGGAACTGTACTTCCTCAGAGGTAGGGAGGCGAGCAGGCCAGAGGTGGATGAACGCAGTGCCCTTGTTTGGGTGTAGGGCCTGATCAGATCCTGAAGGTACGGAGGTGCCGTTCCCCTCACAGCTCCGTAGGCAAGCACCATGGTCTTGTAGCGGATGCGAGCTTCAACTGGAAGCCAGTGGAGAGAGCGGAGGAGCGGGGTGACGTGAGAGAACTTGGGAAAGTTGAACACCAGACGGGCTGCGGCGTTCTGGATGAGCTGTAGGGGTTTAATGGCACAGGCAGGGAGCCCAGCCAACAGCGAGTTGCAGTAATCCAGACGGGAGATGACAAGTGCCTGGATTAGGACCTGCGACCTTTTCTTAGTCAACCTCGTGTTCTCTTTCTTTGGGTTCTTGAACATAGCCCTGTCCTTGATTTTTATTCATTGATTTCACCTGTGTTAGTTACTCACCTGGTCTAATCAGCTCCTTAATTAGTACAGTTCATTCTGTTTGCCTTTGTGAGGTATTGTTTGTTTTGACTCTACTAAGCCTTCTCCTAGCTCGTTTGTGAGAAACAGTTATAGCCTTCAGTCCTAGTTTTGATACACCTGCCTGTTTGCCTACCTGTGTATGCCCATTGCCTGCCTGTGACCACGATTCCTGCCTTCTGCGAAGGTGAAATAAACACCTGCTACACTCCGCGTGTGAATCTACACCTTTTTCTCCCTGAGTGTTCATTACACTACTCAAGGAGACTCAATGCTGTAATCGATGCCAAAGGTACTTCAACAAAGTACTGAGTAAAGGGTCTGAATACTTATGTAAATGTAACATTTCAGTTATTTTTGAAAAGATAAGTTTCCCCCGCTTTGTCATTATGGTGTATTGTGTATATTGATGGAAAAAAACGATTTAATCCATTCTAGAATAAGGCTGTAACGTAACAAAGTGAAAAAGGGGTCTGAATACCTTCCAAAGACACTGTATATTATGTTTAAAATGCTCATAAGGGCAGAAAATGTGTGTATGTTTTACTCTTCCAAAAATATATTTTTCATAACAAGCTGTTCGAGAGCTTCAAGTTCCTCGTCACTGAGGATCTATCATGGTTCAAACTAGAGGAATGGCCGATTAATTAGGGCCGATTTCTAAAGTTTTCATAACAATCGGAAATCGGTACTTTTGGACACCGATTTGACCTTTCGACCAGTAACTCAGACCCTACACCCGTTCTTCCTTCCTCTTGCATTATGGGACCGGTACAGTGGGAGGTTCACTCTGCTATACAAGAAGCCCTAACCTCAGACCCGGCTCCTCTTGAGACACCAGCTGGGAGGAGTTACGTACCAGCAGCTGTTAGACCCCAACTAATGCAATGGTGTCACACGTCCTTGGGGTCAGGACATCCGGGCATTACACAAACCACCGAACTTCTAGCCTGTAAATTCTGGTGGTCCTCACTGGCATCCAACATAAGGGATTACGTACTCTCTTGTCCAGTCTGTACCCAAACCAAACGCACTGATCTCCCTTCTGGTAAGCTTCAACCTTTGCTAATCCCTCACAGACCCTGGTCCCACATAGCTGTTGATTTTATCACAGACCTTCCTGAATCCTCTGGTAACACCACCATCCTTGTCATAGTAGACCGTTTTCAGAAATGTGCCATCTGGTTTCTCTTCCTCATTTACCTAACGCCAAGGAATTGGCTGTGTATGTTCCAGCAAGTGTTCCGTCTGTATGGGATTCCGGAAGGCCCCAGTTTGTCTCCTGGGTGTGGCGAGCCTTCAGTGACCGACTCAGGGTCGCCCTCAGCCTCCCCTCCGGGTACCATCCCCAGACCAACGGGCAGCCGGAAGGCCTGAACCAAGAAATAAGGAAGTACCTCCACCAACAATGTTCTGCCTCTCCACACGACTGGAGTCGGTATATGGCCTGGGCAGAATACGTTCAGAACTCACTCATGCATTCACCCCTCCGTCTTGCTCTGTTTCAGTGTGTACTTGGTTACCACCCCCCGTGTTTCCCTGGGAGGCAGAGCCGGGTACTGTCCCAGCTGTGTCCCAGCTGAGTCCCTAATGAAATCCCCTTGAGATATGAATGATTGTGCACTGCCTAGGGGTTCCACTAGATGTCAACCATCAATAGAAATTATAATGAGACTTCTATGATGTTGTGGGAGAGAATGATAGCAGAATCAGTCAGGTGTCCAACAAGCAGCCATTTTCTGATCATGCTTTTTCCTCATGGTACTCACTTGCGTTCCATTGCTCACGAAGACAAGAAAGAATATTGAAGCTATATGTTAAAAACATCCTAATGATTTATTCTGTACTTAGTTTGAAATGTTTCTTCGACCGGTAATATCACTTTTTGAAGTTTTTGTCCAATATAACGCTGACGAGAATTAGCATTTGGATATGTAAAGCAGATGCGCTAACAAAAGAAGGTATTTGGACATAAATAACTGATTTTTTCAAACAAAACAAACATTTATTGTGGACCTGGGATTCCTGTTGTGCTTTCTGATGTTGATCATCAAAGGTAAGGGAATATTTATCATATATTTTCTTGTTTATGTTGACGCCATCTTTGCGGCTGTGGTGTTTTACTTTTGAGCGCCGTCTCAGATTATAGCGTGGGTTTCTTTTTCCGTAAAGTTTTTTGGTAATCTGACACAGCGGTTGCATTAAGGAGAGGTATATCTATAATTCCATGTGTATAACTTGTATTATCATCTATATTTATGAGTATTTCTGTTGAAACGATGTGGCTATGCAAAGTCACTTGATGTTTTTGCCACTAGTGAATCTAGTCGCCTCAATGTAAACTCAGATTTTTTTATATAAATATGAATTTAAAACTGGTCACCTACAGTCATTGTCATCCTCCAGTCTCAACCCACAGTGAACCCCCACTGTTGGACATCTGAGGGGAACCTGCCTACGCCATTTAGGCCATCCTTGATTCCAAATGCCTGAGAGGTCGCGTCCACTATCTAGTGGACTGGGAAGGTTATGGGCCTGAAGAACGGTCCTGGGTCCCCGATCAGGACATCCTCAACCCAGAGATGATTGTCATTCCACCGTAACCATCCGGATCGACCCCTGAACAGACCCACTGGACGCAGAATGTCGGGTCAGTCCACGACCTTGTCGAACCAGCCTGCCGGACCTTGCCCCCGAGGTAGGCGGCTTCCTAGGGGGCGAGGGGGGTACTGTAAGGTTGTCACAAGAATTTTCAATCCCAATGATGATAATTAAACAATTATTTAAGCTTTGACCAATCCCCGAGGTTTGTAAGACTTTGGGTTTAATAATAATTAGGCAAAGACTCAGCTTCTGCAAAAGTTTGGTTCTTTATTCATGAGAACGTTCTAAAGTTCAAAGTACAAAGACATGTCATTTTATAACTCTCACCCCCACCTATTTTCACACACACACAGACACACAAACAGTAGGTGGGCTGTATCTTTCCCCACAGTCCACATTCCTCGTTTATCACTACCAAGTTGTCAGTTCCATGCCGTTCCCTCCCTCCCTAGATTAGAGGGACCTTGGAAGGAGCCTCTGTCCTGTTGTCCTTTGTTCTCTCAACTCTCACACCACTACACAGCAACACAATGGTCCAGTCACACTTATTATGGAATTATGACTACTAACACATTTCATACAATTATATGATTTCAGGGTGGAATCCTTTAGTCATTACTTTAAACATATAAATTCCCTTTTCAAAGGTTCTGTATTTATTTTACATTTACATTTACATTTAAGTCATTTAGCAGACGCTCTTATCCAGAGCGACTTACAAATTGGTGCATTCACCTTATGATATCCAGTGGAACAACCACTTTACAATAGTGCATCTAACTCTTTTAAGGGGGGGGGTTAGAAGGATTACTTTATCCTATCCTAGGTATTCCTTAAAGAGGTGGGGTTTCAGGTGTCTCCGGAAGGTGGTGATTGACTCCGCTGACCTGGCGTCGTGAGGGAGTTTGTTCCACCATTGGGGTGCCAGAGCAGCGAACAGTTTTGACTGGGCTGAGCGGGAACTGTACTTCCTCAGAGGTAGGGAGGCGAGCAGGCCAGAGGTGGATGAACGCAGTGCCCTTGTTTGGGTGTAGGGCCTGATCAGAGCCTGAAGGTACGGAGGTGCCGTTCCCCTCACAGCTCCGTAGGCAAGCACCATGGTCTTGTAGCGGATGCGAGCTTCAACTGGAAGCCAGTGGAGAGAGCGGAGGAGCGGGGTGACGTGAGAGAACTTGGGAAAGTTGAACACCAGACGGGCTGCGGCGTTCTGGATGAGCTGTAGGGGTTTAATGGCACAGGCAGGGAGCCCAGCCAACAGCGAGTTGCAGTAATCCAGACGGGAGATGACAAGTGCCTGGATTAGGACCTGCGACCTTTTCTTAGTCAACCTCGTGTTCTCTTTCTTTGGGTTCTTGAACATAGCCCTGTCCTTGATTTTTATTCATTGATTTCACCTGTGTTAGTTACTCACCTGGTCTAATCAGCTCCTTAATTAGTACAGTTCATTCTGTTTGCCTTTGTGAGGTATTGTTTGTTTTGACTCTACTAAGCCTTCTCCTAGCTCGTTTGTGAGAAACAGTTATAGCCTTCAGTCCTAGTTTTGATACACCTGCCTGTTTGCCTACCTGTGTATGCCCATTGCCTGCCTGTGACCACGATTCCTGCCTTCTGCGAAGGTGAAATAAACACCTGCTACACTCCGCGTGTGAATCTACACCTTTTTCTCCCTGAGTGTTCATTACACTACTCAAGGAGACTCAATGCTGTAATCGATGCCAAAGGTACTTCAACAAAGTACTGAGTAAAGGGTCTGAATACTTATGTAAATGTAACATTTCAGTTATTTTTGAAAAAATAAGTTTCCCCCGCTTTGTCATTATGGTGTATTGTGTATATTGATGGAAAAAAACGATTTAATCCATTCTAGAATAAGGCTGTAACGTAACAAAGTGAAAAAGGGGTCTGAATACCTTCCAAAGACACTGTATATTATGTTTAAAATGCTCATAAGGGCAGAAAATGTGTGTATGTTTTACTCTTCCAAAAATATATTTTTCATAACAAGCTGTTCGAGAGCTTCAAGTTCCTCGTCACTGAGGATCTATCATGGTTCAAACTAGAGGAATGGCCGATTAATTAGGGCCGATTTCTAAAGTTTTCATAACAATCGGAAATCGGTACTTTTGGACACCGATTTGACCTTTCGACCAGTAACTCAGACCCTACACCCGTTCTTCCTTCCTCTTGCATTATGGGACCGGTACAGTGGGAGGTTCACTCTGCTATACAAGAAGCCCTAACCTCAGACCCGGCTCCTCTTGAGACACCAGCTGGGAGGAGTTACGTACCAGCAGCTGTTAGACCCCAACTAATGCAATGGTGTCACACGTCCTTGGGGTCAGGACATCCGGGCATTACACAAACCACCGAACTTCTAGCCTGTAAATTCTGGTGGTCCTCACTGGCATCCAACATAAGGGATTACGTACTCTCTTGTCCAGTCTGTACCCAAACCAAACGCACTGATCTCCCTTCTGGTAAGCTTCAACCTTTGCTAATCCCTCACAGACCCTGGTCCCACATAGCTGTTGATTTTATCACAGACCTTCCTGAATCCTCTGGTAACACCACCATCCTTGTCATAGTAGACCGTTTTCAGAAATGTGCCATCTGGTTTCTCTTCCTCATTTACCTAACGCCAAGGAATTGGCTGTGTATGTTCCAGCAAGTGTTCCGTCTGTATGGGATTCCGGAAGGCCCCAGTTTGTCTCCTGGGTGTGGCGAGCCTTCAGTGACCGACTCAGGGTCGCCCTCAGCCTCCCCTCCGGGTACCATCCCCAGACCAACGGGCAGCCGGAAGGCCTGAACCAAGAAATAAGGAAGTACCTCCACCAACAATGTTCTGCCTCTCCACACGACTGGAGTCGGTATATGGCCTGGGCAGAATACGTTCAGAACTCACTCATGCATTCACCCCTCCGTCTTGCTCTGTTTCAGTGTGTACTTGGTTACCACCCCCCGTGTTTCCCTGGGAGGCAGAGCCGGGTACTGTCCCAGCTGTGTCCCAGCTGAGTCCCTAATGAAATCCCCTTGAGATATGAATGATTGTGCACTGCCTAGGGGTTCCACTAGATGTCAACCATCAATAGAAATTATAATGAGACTTCTATGATGTTGTGGGAGAGAATGATAGCAGAATCAGTCAGGTGTCCAACAAGCAGCCATTTTCTGATCATGCTTTTTCCTCATGGTACTCACTTGCGTTCCATTGCTCACGAAGACAAGAAAGAATATTGAAGCTATATGTTAAAAACATCCTAATGATTTATTCTGTACTTAGTTTGAAATGTTTCTTCGACCGGTAATATCACTTTTTGAAGTTTTTGTCCAATATAACGCTGACGAGAATTAGCATTTGGATATGTAAAGCAGATGCGCTAACAAAAGAAGGTATTTGGACATAAATAACTGATTTTTTCAAACAAAACAAACATTTATTGTGGACCTGGGATTCCTGTTGTGCTTTCTGATGTTGATCATCAAAGGTAAGGGAATATTTATCATATATTTTCTTGTTTATGTTGACGCCATCTTTGCGGCTGTGGTGTTTTACTTTTGAGCGCCGTCTCAGATTATAGCGTGGGTTTCTTTTTCCGTAAAGTTTTTTGGTAATCTGACACAGCGGTTGCATTAAGGAGAGGTATATCTATAATTCCATGTGTATAACTTGTATTATCATCTATATTTATGAGTATTTCTGTTGAAACGATGTGGCTATGCAAAGTCACTTGATGTTTTTGCCACTAGTGAATCTAGTCGCCTCAATGTAAACTCAGATTTTTTTATATAAATATGAATTTAAAACTGGTCACCTACAGTCATTGTCATCCTCCAGTCTCAACCCACAGTGAACCCCCACTGTTGGACATCTGAGGGGAACCTGCCTACGCCATTTAGGCCATCCTTGATTCCAAATGCCTGAGAGGTCGCGTCCACTATCTAGTGGACTGGGAAGGTTATGGGCCTGAAGAACGGTCCTGGGTCCCCGATCAGGACATCCTCAACCCAGAGATGATTGTCATTCCACCGTAACCATCCGGATCGACCCCTGAACAGACCCACTGGACGCAGAATGTCGGGTCAGTCCACGACCTTGTCGAACCAGCCTGCCGGA
This sequence comes from Salvelinus alpinus, assembly GCF_045679555.1. Classification (NCBI taxonomy): domain Eukaryota; kingdom Metazoa; phylum Chordata; class Actinopteri; order Salmoniformes; family Salmonidae; genus Salvelinus; species Salvelinus alpinus. The sequence goes on from NC_092109.1 coordinate 16,685,032, forward strand.
CCTTGCCCCCGAGGTAGGCGGCTTCCTAGGGGGCGAGGGGGGTACTGTAAGGTTGTCACAAGAATTTTCAATCCCAATGATGATAATTAAACAATTATTTAAGCTTTGACCAATCCCCGAGGTTTGTAAGACTTTGGGTTTAATAATAATTAGGCAAAGACTCAGCTTCTGCAAAAGTTTGGTTCTTTATTCATGAGAACGTTCTAAAGTTCAAAGTACAAAGACATGTCATTTTATAACTCTCACCCCCACCTATTTTCACACACACACAGACACACAAACAGTAGGTGGGCTGTATCTTTCCCCACAGTCCACATTCCTCGTTTATCACTACCAAGTTGTCAGTTCCATGCCGTTCCCTCCCTCCCTAGATTAGAGGGACCTTGGAAGGAGCCTCTGTCCTGTTGTCCTTTGTTCTCTCAACTCTCACACCACTACACAGCAACACAATGGTCCAGTCACACTTATTATGGAATTATGACTACTAACACATTTCATACAATTATATGATTTCAGGGTGGAATCCTTTAGTCATTACTTTAAACATATAAATTCCCTTTTCAAAGGTTCTGTATTTATTTTACATTTACATTTACATTTAAGTCATTTAGCAGACGCTCTTATCCAGAGCGACTTACAAATTGGTGCATTCACCTTATGATATCCAGTGGAACAACCACTTTACAATAGTGCATCTAACTCTTTTAAGGGGGGGGGTTAGAAGGATTACTTTATCCTATCCTAGGTATTCCTTAAAGAGGTGGGGTTTCAGGTGTCTCCGGAAGGTGGTGATTGACTCCGCTGACCTGGCGTCGTGAGGGAGTTTGTTCCACCATTGGGGTGCCAGAGCAGCGAACAGTTTTGACTGGGCTGAGCGGGAACTGTACTTCCTCAGAGGTAGGGAGGCGAGCAGGCCAGAGGTGGATGAACGCAGTGCCCTTGTTTGGGTGTAGGGCCTGATCAGAGCCTGAAGGTACGGAGGTGCCGTTCCCCTCACAGCTCCGTAGGCAAGCACCATGGTCTTGTAGCGGATGCGAGCTTCAACTGGAAGCCAGTGGAGAGAGCGGAGGAGCGGGGTGACGTGAGAGAACTTGGGAAAGTTGAACACCAGACGGGCTGCGGCGTTCTGGATGAGCTGTAGGGGTTTAATGGCACAGGCAGGGAGCCCAGCCAACAGCGAGTTGCAGTAATCCAGACGGGAGATGACAAGTGCCTGGATTAGGACCTGCGACCTTTTCTTAGTCAACCTCGTGTTCTCTTTCTTTGGGTTCTTGAACATAGCCCTGTCCTTGATTTTTATTCATTGATTTCACCTGTGTTAGTTACTCACCTGGTCTAATCAGCTCCTTAATTAGTACAGTTCATTCTGTTTGCCTTTGTGAGGTATTGTTTGTTTTGACTCTACTAAGCCTTCTCCTAGCTCGTTTGTGAGAAACAGTTATAGCCTTCAGTCCTAGTTTTGATACACCTGCCTGTTTGCCTACCTGTGTATGCCCATTGCCTGCCTGTGACCACGATTCCTGCCTTCTGCGAAGGTGAAATAAACACCTGCTACACTCCGCGTGTGAATCTACACCTTTTTCTCCCTGAGTGTTCATTACACTACTCAAGGAGACTCAATGCTGTAATCGATGCCAAAGGTACTTCAACAAAGTACTGAGTAAAGGGTCTGAATACTTATGTAAATGTAACATTTCAGTTATTTTTGAAAAAATAAGTTTCCCCCGCTTTGTCATTATGGTGTATTGTGTATATTGATGGAAAAAAACGATTTAATCCATTCTAGAATAAGGCTGTAACGTAACAAAGTGAAAAAGGGGTCTGAATACCTTCCAAAGACACTGTATATTATGTTTAAAATGCTCATAAGGGCAGAAAATGTGTGTATGTTTTACTCTTCCAAAAATATATTTTTCATAACAAGCTGTTCGAGAGCTTCAAGTTCCTCGTCACTGAGGATCTATCATGGTTCAAACTAGAGGAATGGCCGATTAATTAGGGCCGATTTCTAAAGTTTTCATAACAATCGGAAATCGGTACTTTTGGACACCGATTTGACCTTTCGACCAGTAACTCAGACCCTACACCCGTTCTTCCTTCCTCTTGCATTATGGGACCGGTACAGTGGGAGGTTCACTCTGCTATACAAGAAGCCCTAACCTCAGACCCGGCTCCTCTTGAGACACCAGCTGGGAGGAGTTACGTACCAGCAGCTGTTAGACCCCAACTAATGCAATGGTGTCACACGTCCTTGGGGTCAGGACATCCGGGCATTACACAAACCACCGAACTTCTAGCCTGTAAATTCTGGTGGTCCTCACTGGCATCCAACATAAGGGATTACGTACTCTCTTGTCCAGTCTGTACCCAAACCAAACGCACTGATCTCCCTTCTGGTAAGCTTCAACCTTTGCTAATCCCTCACAGACCCTGGTCCCACATAGCTGTTGATTTTATCACAGACCTTCCTGAATCCTCTGGTAACACCACCATCCTTGTCATAGTAGACCGTTTTCAGAAATGTGCCATCTGGTTTCTCTTCCTCATTTACCTAACGCCAAGGAATTGGCTGTGTATGTTCCAGCAAGTGTTCCGTCTGTATGGGATTCCGGAAGGCCCCAGTTTGTCTCCTGGGTGTGGCGAGCCTTCAGTGACCGACTCAGGGTCGCCCTCAGCCTCCCCTCCGGGTACCATCCCCAGACCAACGGGCAGCCGGAAGGCCTGAACCAAGAAATAAGGAAGTACCTCCACCAACAATGTTCTGCCTCTCCACACGACTGGAGTCGGTATATGGCCTGGGCAGAATACGTTCAGAACTCACTCATGCATTCACCCCTCCGTCTTGCTCTGTTTCAGTGTGTACTTGGTTACCACCCCCCGTGTTTCCCTGGGAGGCAGAGCCGGGTACTGTCCCAGCTGTGTCCCAGCTGAGTCCCTAATGAAATCCCCTTGAGATATGAATGATTGTGCACTGCCTAGGGGTTCCACTAGATGTCAACCATCAATAGAAATTATAATGAGACTTCTATGATGTTGTGGGAGAGAATGATAGCAGAATCAGTCAGGTGTCCAACAAGCAGCCATTTTCTGATCATGCTTTTTCCTCATGGTACTCACTTGCGTTCCATTGCTCACGAAGACAAGAAAGAATATTGAAGCTATATGTTAAAAACATCCTAATGATTTATTCTGTACTTAGTTTGAAATGTTTCTTCGACCGGTAATATCACTTTTTGAAGTTTTTGTCCAATATAACGCTGACGAGAATTAACATTTGGATATGTAAAGCAGATGCGCTAACAAAAGAAGGTATTTGGACATAAATAACTGATTTTTTCAAACAAAACAAACATTTATTGTGGACCTGGGATTCCTGTTGTGCTTTCTGATGTTGATCATCAAAGGTAAGGGAATATTTATCATATATTTTCTTGTTTATGTTGACGCCATCTTTGCGGCTGTGGTGTTTTACTTTTGAGCGCCGTCTCAGATTATAGCGTGGGTTTCTTTTTCCGTAAAGTTTTTTGGTAATCTGACACAGCGGTTGCATTAAGGAGAGGTATATCTATAATTCCATGTGTATAACTTGTATTATCATCTATATTTATGAGTATTTCTGTTGAAACGATGTGGCTATGCAAAGTCACTTGATGTTTTTGCCACTAGTGAATCTAGTCGCCTCAATGTAAACTCAGATTTTTTTATATAAATATGAATTTAAAACTGGTCACCTACAGTCATTGTCATCCTCCAGTCTCAACCCACAGTGAACCCCCACTGTTGGACATCTGAGGGGAACCTGCCTACGCCATTTAGGCCATCCTTGATTCCAAATGCCTGAGAGGTCGCGTCCACTATCTAGTGGACTGGGAAGGTTATGGGCCTGAAGAACGGTCCTGGGTCCCCGATCAGGACATCCTCAACCCAGAGATGATTGTCATTCCACCGTAACCATCCGGATCGACCCCTGAACAGACCCACTGGACGCAGAATGTCGGGTCAGTCCACGACCTTGTCGAACCAGCCTGCCGGACCTTGCCCCCGAGGTAGGCGGCTTCCTAGGGGGCGAGGGGGGTACTGTAAGGTTGTCACAAGAATTTTCAATCCCAATGATGATAATTAAACAATTATTTAAGCTTTGACCAATCCCCGAGGTTTGTAAGACTTTGGGTTTAATAATAATTAGGCAAAGACTCAGCTTCTGCAAAAGTTTGGTTCTTTATTCATGAGAACGTTCTAAAGTTCAAAGTACAAAGACATGTCATTTTATAACTCTCACCCCCACCTATTTTCACACACACACAGACACACAAACAGTAGGTGGGCTGTATCTTTCCCCACAGTCCACATTCCTCGTTTATCACTACCAAGTTGTCAGTTCCATGCCGTTCCCTCCCTCCCTAGATTAGAGGGACCTTGGAAGGAGCCTCTGTCCTGTTGTCCTTTGTTCTCTCAACTCTCACACCACTACACAGCAACACAATGGTCCAGTCACACTTATTATGGAATTATGACTACTAACACATTTCATACAATTATATGATTTCAGGGTGGAATCCTTTAGTCATTACTTTAAACATATAAATTCCCTTTTCAAAGGTTCTGTATTTATTTTACATTTACATTTACATTTAAGTCATTTAGCAGACGCTCTTATCCAGAGCGACTTACAAATTGGTGCATTCACCTTATGATATCCAGTGGAACAACCACTTTACAATAGTGCATCTAACTCTTTTAAGGGGGGGGGTTAGAAGGATTACTTTATTCTATCCTAGGTATTCCTTAAAGAGGTGGGGTTTCAGGTGTCTCCGGAAGGTGGTGATTGACTCCGCTGACCTGGCGTCGTGAGGGAGTTTGTTCCACCATTGGGGTGCCAGAGCAGCGAACAGTTTTGACTGGGCTGAGCGGGAACTGTACTTCCTCAGAGGTAGGGAGGCGAGCAGGCCAGAGGTGGATGAACGCAGTGCCCTTGTTTGGGTGTAGGGCCTGATCAGAGCCTGAAGGTACGGAGGTGCCGTTCCCCTCACAGCTCCGTAGGCAAGCACCATGGTCTTGTAGCGGATGCGAGCTTCAACTGGAAGCCAGTGGAGAGAGCGGAGGAGCGGGGTGACGTGAGAGAACTTGGGAAAGTTGAACACCAGACGGGCTGCGGCGTTCTGGATGAGCTGTAGGGGTTTAATGGCACAGGCAGGGAGCCCAGCCAACAGCGAGTTGCAGTAATCCAGACGGGAGATGACAAGTGCCTGGATTAGGACCTGCGACCTTTTCTTAGTCAACCTCGTGTTCTCTTTCTTTGGGTTCTTGAACATAGCCCTGTCCTTGATTTTTATTCATTGATTTCACCTGTGTTAGTTACTCACCTGGTCTAATCAGCTCCTTAATTAGTACAGTTCATTCTGTTTGCCTTTGTGAGGTATTGTTTGTTTTGACTCTACTAAGCCTTCTCCTAGCTCGTTTGTGAGAAACAGTTATAGCCTTCAGTCCTAGTTTTGATACACCTGCCTGTTTGCCTACCTGTGTATGCCCATTGCCTGCCTGTGACCACGATTCCTGCCTTCTGCGAAGGTGAAATAAACACCTGCTACACTCCGCGTGTGAATCTACACCTTTTTCTCCCTGAGTGTTCATTACACTACTCAAGGAGACTCAATGCTGTAATCGATGCCAAAGGTACTTCAACAAAGTACTGAGTAAAGGGTCTGAATACTTATGTAAATGTAACATTTCAGTTATTTTTGAAAAAATAAGTTTCCCCCGCTTTGTCATTATGGTGTATTGTGTATATTGATGGAAAAAAACGATTTAATCCATTCTAGAATAAGGCTGTAACGTAACAAAGTGAAAAAGGGGTCTGAATACCTTCCAAAGACACTGTATATTATGTTTAAAATGCTCATAAGGGCAGAAAATGTGTGTATGTTTTACTCTTCCAAAAATATATTTTTCATAACAAGCTGTTCGAGAGCTTCAAGTTCCTCGTCACTGAGGATCTATCATGGTTCAAACTAGAGGAATGGCCGATTAATTAGGGCCGATTTCTAAAGTTTTCATAACAATCGGAAATCGGTACTTTTGGACACCGATTTGACCTTTCGACCAGTAACTCAGACCCTACACCCGTTCTTCCTTCCTCTTGCATTATGGGACCGGTACAGTGGGAGGTTCACTCTGCTATACAAGAAGCCCTAACCTCAGACCCGGCTCCTCTTGAGACACCAGCTGGGAGGAGTTACGTACCAGCAGCTGTTAGACCCCAACTAATGCAATGGTGTCACACGTCCTTGGGGTCAGGACATCCGGGCATTACACAAACCACCGAACTTCTAGCCTGTAAATTCTGGTGGTCCTCACTGGCATCCAACATAAGGGATTACGTACTCTCTTGTCCAGTCTGTACCCAAACCAAACGCACTGATCTCCCTTCTGGTAAGCTTCAACCTTTGCTAATCCCTCACAGACCCTGGTCCCACATAGCTGTTGATTTTATCACAGACCTTCCTGAATCCTCTGGTAACACCACCATCCTTGTCATAGTAGACCGTTTTCAGAAATGTGCCATCTGGTTTCTCTTCCTCATTTACCTAACGCCAAGGAATTGGCTGTGTATGTTCCAGCAAGTGTTCCGTCTGTATGGGATTCCGGAAGGCCCCAGTTTGTCTCCTGGGTGTGGCGAGCCTTCAGTGACCGACTCAGGGTCGCCCTCAGCCTCCCCTCCGGGTACCATCCCCAGACCAACGGGCAGCCGGAAGGCCTGAACCAAGAAATAAGGAAGTACCTCCACCAACAATGTTCTGCCTCTCCACACGACTGGAGTCGGTATATGGCCTGGGCAGAATACGTTCAGAACTCACTCATGCATTCACCCCTCCGTCTTGCTCTGTTTCAGTGTGTACTTGGTTACCACCCCCCGTGTTTCCCTGGGAGGCAGAGCCGGGTACTGTCCCAGCTGTGTCCCAGCTGAGTCCCTAATGAAATCCCCTTGAGATATGAATGATTGTGCACTGCCTAGGGGTTCCACTAGATGTCAACCATCAATAGACATTATAATGAGACTTCTATGATGTTGTGGGAGAGAATGATAGCAGAATCAGTCAGGTGTCCAACAAGCAGCCATTTTCTGATCATGCTTTTTCCTCATGGTACTCACTTGCGTTCCATTGCTCACGAAGACAAGAAAGAATATTGAAGCTATATGTTAAAAACATCCTAATGATTTATTCTGTACTTAGTTTGAAATGTTTCTTCGACCGGTAATATCACTTTTTGAAGTTTTTGTCCAATATAACGCTGACGAGAATTAGCATTTGGATATGTAAAGCAGATGCGCTAACAAAAGAAGGTATTTGGACATAAATAACTGATTTTTTCAAACAAAACAAACATTTATTGTGGACCTGGGATTCCTGTTGTGCTTTCTGATGTTGATCATCAAAGGTAAGGGAATATTTATCATATATTTTCTTGTTTATGTTGACGCCATCTTTGCGGCTGTGGTGTTTTACTTTTGAGCGCCGTCTCAGATTATAGCGTGGGTTTCTTTTTCCGTAAAGTTTTTTGGTAATCTGACACAGCGGTTGCATTAAGGAGAGGTATATCTATAATTCCATGTGTATAACTTGTATTATCATCTATATTTATGAGTATTTCTGTTGAAACGATGTGGCTATGCAAAGTCACTTGATGTTTTTGCCACTAGTGAATCTAGTCGCCTCAATGTAAACTCAGATTTTTTTATATAAATATGAATTTAAAACTGGTCACCTACAGTCATTGTCATCCTCCAGTCTCAACCCACAGTGAACCCCCACTGTTGGACATCTGAGGGGAACCTGCCTACGCCATTTAGGCCATCCTTGATTCCAAATGCCTGAGAGGTCGCGTCCACTATCTAGTGGACTGGGAAGGTTATGGGCCTGAAGAACGGTCCTGGGTCCCCGATCAGGACATCCTCAACCCAGAGATGATTGTCATTCCACCGTAACCATCCGGATCGACCCCTGAACAGACCCACTGGACGCAGAATGTCGGGTCAGTCCACGACCTTGTCGAACCAGCCTGCCGGACCTTGCCCCCGAGGTAGGCGGCTTCCTAGGGGGCGAGGGGGGTACTGTAAGGTTGTCACAAGAATTTTCAATCCCAATGATGATAATTAAACAATTATTTAAGCTTTGACCAATCCCCGAGGTTTGTAAGACTTTGGGTTTAATAATAATTAGGCAAAGACTCAGCTTCTGCAAAAGTTTGGTTCTTTATTCATGAGAACGTTCTAAAGTTCAAAGTACAAAGACATGTCATTTTATAACTCTCACCCCCACCTATTTTCACACACACACAGACACACAAACAGTAGGTGGGCTGTATCTTTCCCCACAGTCCACATTCCTCGTTTATCACTACCAAGTTGTCAGTTCCATGCCGTTCCCTCCCTCCCTAGATTAGAGGGACCTTGGAAGGAGCCTCTGTCCTGTTGTCCTTTGTTCTCTCAACTCTCACACCACTACACAGCAACACAATGGTCCAGTCACACTTATTATGGAATTATGACTACTAACACATTTCATACAATTATATGATTTCAGGGTGGAATCCTTTAGTCATTACTTTAAACATATAAATTCCCTTTTCAAAGGTTCTGTATTTATTTTACATTTACATTTACATTTAAGTCATTTAGCAGACGCTCTTATCCAGAGCGACTTACAAATTGGTGCATTCACCTTATGATATCCAGTGGAACAACCACTTTACAATAGTGCATCTAACTCTTTTAAGGGGGGGTTAGAAGGATTACTTTATCCTATCCTAGGTATTCCTTAAAGAGGTGGGGTTTCAGGTGTCTCCGGAAGGTGGTGATTGACTCCGCTGACCTGGCGTCGTGAGGGAGTTTGTTCCACCATTGGGGTGCCAGAGCAGCGAACAGTTTTGACTGGGCTGAGCGGGAACTGTACTTCCTCAGAGGTAGGGAGGCGAGCAGGCCAGAGGTGGATGAACGCAGTGCCCTTGTTTGGGTGTAGGGCCTGATCAGAGCCTGAAGGTACGGAGGTGCCGTTCCCCTCACAGCTCCGTAGGCAAGCACCATGGTCTTGTAGCGGATGCGAGCTTCAACTGGAAGCCAGTGGAGAGAGCGGAGGAGCGGGGTGACGTGAGAGAACTTGGGAAAGTTGAACACCAGACGGGCTGCGGCGTTCTGGATGAGCTGTAGGGGTTTAATGGCACAGGCAGGGAGCCCAGCCAACAGCGAGTTGCAGTAATCCAGACGGGAGATGACAAGTGCCTGGATTAGGACCTGCGACCTTTTCTTAGTCAACCTCGTGTTCTCTTTCTTTGGGTTCTTGAACATAGCCCTGTCCTTGATTTTTATTCATTGATTTCACCTGTGTTAGTTACTCACCTGGTCTAATCAGCTCCTTAATTAGTACAGTTCATTCTGTTTGCCTTTGTGAGGTATTGTTTGTTTTGACTCTACTAAGCCTTCTCCTAGCTCGTTTGTGAGAAACAGTTATAGCCTTCAGTCCTAGTTTTGATACACCTGCCTGTTTGCCTACCTGTGTATGCCCATTGCCTGCCTGTGACCACGATTCCTGCCTTCTGCGAAGGTGAAATAAACACCTGCTACACTCCGCGTGTGAATCTACACCTTTTTCTCCCTGAGTGTTCATTACACTACTCAAGGAGACTCAATGCTGTAATCGATGCCAAAGGTACTTCAACAAAGTACTGAGTAAAGGGTCTGAATACTTATGTAAATGTAACATTTCAGTTATTTTTGAAAAAATAAGTTTCCCCCGCTTTGTCATTATGGTGTATTGTGTATATTGATGGAAAAAAACGATTTAATCCATTCTAGAATAAGGCTGTAACGTAACAAAGTGAAAAAGGGGTCTGAATACCTTCCAAAGACACTGTATATTATGTTTAAAATGCTCATAAGGGCAGAAAATGTGTGTATGTTTTACTCTTCCAAAAATATATTTTTCATAACAAGCTGTTCGAGAGCTTCAAGTTCCTCGTCACTGAGGATCTATCATGGTTCAAACTAGAGGAATGGCCGATTAATTAGGGCCGATTTCTAAAGTTTTCATAACAATCGGAAATCGGTACTTTTGGACACCGATTTGACCTTTCGACCAGTAACTCAGACCCTACACCCGTTCTTCCTTCCTCTTGCATTATGGGACCGGTACAGTGGGAGGTTCACTCTGCTATACAAGAAGCCCTAACCTCAGACCCGGCTCCTCTTGAGACACCAGCTGGGAGGAGTTACGTACCAGCAGCTGTTAGACCCCAACTAATGCAATGGTGTCACACGTCCTTGGGGTCAGGACATCCGGGCATTACACAAACCACCGAACTTCTAGCCTGTAAATTCTGGTGGTCCTCACTGGCATCCAACATAAGGGATTACGTACTCTCTTGTCCAGTCTGTACCCAAACCAAACGCACTGATCTCCCTTCTGGTAAGCTTCAACCTTTGCTAATCCCTCACAGACCCTGGTCCCACATAGCTGTTGATTTTATCACAGACCTTCCTGAATCCTCTGGTAACACCACCATCCTTGTCATAGTAGACCGTTTTCAGAAATGTGCCATCTGGTTTCTCTTCCTCATTTACCTAACGCCAAGGAATTGGCTGTGTATGTTCCAGCAAGTGTTCCGTCTGTATGGGATTCCGGAAGGCCCCAGTTTGTCTCCTGGGTGTGGCGAGCCTTCAGTGACCGACTCAGGGTTGCCCTCAGCCTCCCCTCCGGGTACCATCCCCAGACCAACGGGCAGCCGGAAGGCCTGAACCAAGAAATACGGAAGTACCTCCACCAACAATGTTCTGCCTCTCCACACGACTGGAGTCGGTATATGGCCTGGGCAGAATACGTTCAGAACTCACTCATGCATTCACCCCTCCGTCTTGCTCTGTTTCAGTGTGTACTTGGTTACCACCCCCCGTGTTTCCCTGGGAGGCAGAGCCGGGTACTGTCCCAGCTGTGTCCCAGCTGAGTCCCTAATGAAATCCCCTTGAGATATGAATGATTGTGCACTGCCTAGGGGTTCCACTAGATGTCAACCATCAATAGAAATTATAATGAGACTTCTATGATGTTGTGGGAGAGAATGATAGCAGAATCAGTCAGGTGTCCAACAAGCAGCCATTTTCTGATCATGCTTTTTCCTCATGGTACTCACTTGCGTTCCATTGCTCACGAAGACAAGAAAGAATATTGAAGCTATATGTTAAAAACATCCTAATGATTTATTCTGTACTTAGTTTGAAATGTTTCTTCGACCGGTAATATCACTTTTTGAAGTTTTTGTCCAATATAACGCTGACGAGAATTAGCATTTGGATATGTAAAGCAGATGCGCTAACAAAAGAAGGTATTTGGACATAAATAACAGATTTTTTCAAACAAAACAAACATTTATTGTGGACCTGGGATTCCTGTTGTGCTTTCTGATGTTGATCATCAAAGGTAAGGGAATATTTATCATATATTTTCTTGTTTATGTTGACGCCATCTTTGCGGCTGTGGTGTTTTACTTTTGAGCGCCGTCTCAGATTATAGCGTGGGTTTCTTTTTCCGTAAAGTTTTTTGGTAATCTGACACAGCGGTTGCATTAAGGAGAGGTATATCTATAATTCCATGTGTATAACTTGTATTATCATCTATATTTATGAGTATTTCTGTTGAAACGATGTGGCTATGCAAAGTCACTTGATGTTTTTGCCACTAGTGAATCTAGTCGCCTCAATGTAAACTCAGATTTTTTTATATAAATATGAATTTAAAACTGGTCACCTACAGTCATTGTCATCCTCCAGTCTCAACCCACAGTGAACCCCCACTGTTGGACATCTGAGGGGAACCTGCCTACGCCATTTAGGCCATCCTTGATTCCAAATGCCTGAGAGGTCGCGTCCACTATCTAGTGGACTGGGAAGGTTATGGGCCTGAAGAACGGTCCTGGGTCCCCGATCAGGACATCCTCAACCCAGAGATGATTGTCATTCCACCGTAACCATCCGGATCGACCCCTGAACAGACCCACTGGACGCAGAATGTCGGGTCAGTCCACGACCTTGTCGAACCAGCCTGCCGGACCTTGCCCCCGAGGTAGGCGGCTTCCTAGGGGGCGAGGGGGGTACTGTAAGGTTGTCACAAGAATTTTCAATCCCAATGATGATAATTAAACAATTATTTAAGCTTTGACCAATCCCCGAGGTTTGTAAGACTTTGGGTTTAATAATAATTAGGCAAAGACTCAGCTTCTGCAAAAGTTTGGTTCTTTATTCATGAGAACGTTCTAAAGTTCAAAGTACAAAGACATGTCATTTTATAACTCTCACCCCCACCTATTTTCACACACACACAGACACACAAACAGTAGGTGGGCTGTATCTTTCCCCACAGTCCACATTCCTCGTTTATCACTACCAAGTTGTCAGTTCCATGCCGTTCCCTCCCTCCCTAGATTAGAGGGACCTTGGAAGGAGCCTCTGTCCTGTTGTCCTTTGTTCTCTCAACTCTCACACCACTACACAGCAACACAATGGTCCAGTCACACTTATTATGGAATTATGACTACTAACACATTTCATACAATTATATGATTTCAGGGTGGAATCCTTTAGTCATTACTTTAAACATATAAATTCCCTTTTCAAAGGTTCTGTATTTATTTTACATTTACATTTACATTTAAGTCATTTAGCAGACGCTCTTATCCAGAGCGACTTACAAATTGGTGCATTCACCTTATGATATCCAGTGGAACAACCACTTTACAATAGTGCATCTAACTCTTTTAAGGGGGGGGTTAGAAGGATTACTTTATCCTATCCTAGGTATTCCTTAAAGAGGTGGGGTTTCAGGTGTCTCCGGAAGGTGGTGATTGACTCCGCTGACCTGGCGTCGTGAGGGAGTTTGTTCCACCATTGGGGTGCCAGAGCAGCGAACAGTTTTGACTGGGCTGAGCGGGAACTGTACTTCCTCAGAGGTAGGGAGGCGAGCAGGCCAGAGGTGGATGAACGCAGTGCCCTTGTTTGGGTGTAGGGCCTGATCAGAGCCTGAAGGTACGGAGGTGCCGTTCCCCTCACAGCTCCGTAGGCAAGCACCATGGTCTTGTAGCGGATGCGAGCTTCAACTGGAAGCCAGTGGAGAGAGCGGAGGAGCGGGGTGACGTGAGAGAACTTGGGAAAGTTGAACACCAGACGGGCTGCGGCGTTCTGGATGAGCTGTAGGGGTTTAATGGCACAGGCAGGGAGCCCAGCCAACAGCGAGTTGCAGTAATCCAGACGGGAGATGACAAGTGCCTGGATTAGGACCTGCGACCTTTTCTTAGTCAACCTCGTGTTCTCTTTCTTTGGGTTCTTGAACATAGCCCTGTCCTTGATTTTTATTCATTGATTTCACCTGTGTTAGTTACTCACCTGGTCTAATCAGCTCCTTAATTAGTACAGTTCATTCTGTTTGCCTTTGTGAGGTATTGTTTGTTTTGACTCTACTAAGCCTTCTCCTAGCTCGTTTGTGAGAAACAGTTATAGCCTTCAGTCCTAGTTTTGATACACCTGCCTGTTTTCCTACCTGTGTATGCCCATTGCCTGCCTGTGACCACGATTCCTGCCTTCTGCGAAGGTGAAATAAACACCTGCTACACTCCGCGTGTGAATCTACACCTTTTTCTCCCTGAGTGTTCATTACACTACTCAAGGAGACTCAATGCTGTAATCGATGCCAAAGGTACTTCAACAAAGTACTGAGTAAAGGGTCTGAATACTTATGTAAATGTAACATTTCAGTTATTTTTGAAAAAATAAGTTTCCCCCGCTTTGTCATTATGGTGTATTGTGTATATTGATGGAAAAAAACGATTTAATCCATTCTAGAATAAGGCTGTAACGTAACAAAGTGAAAAAGGGGTCTGAATACCTTCCAAAGACACTGTATATTATGTTTAAAATGCTCATAAGGGCAGAAAATGTGTGTATGTTTTACTCTTCCAAAAATATATTTTTCATAACAAGCTGTTCGAGAGCTTCAAGTTCCTCGTCACTGAGGATCTATCATGGTTCAAACTAGAGGAATGGCCGATTAATTAGGGCCGATTTCTAAAGTTTTCATAACAATCGGAAATCGGTACTTTTGGACACCGATTTGGTGTCCAACACCTTTATTTAACTAGGCAAGTCAGTTAAGAACACATTCTTATTTTCAATGACGGCCTAGGAACGGTGGGTTAACTGCCTTGTTCAGGGGCAGAACGACAGATTTTTACCTTGTCAGCTCGGGGATTCAATCTTGCAACCTTACAGTTAACTAGTCCAACGCTCTAACCACCTGCTTTACATTGCACTCCACGAGGAGCCTGCCTGTTACGTGAATGCAGTAAGAAGCCAAGGTAAGTTGCTAGCTAGCATTAAACTTATCTTATAAAAATCAATCAATCAATCAATCATAATCACTAGTTAACTACACATGGTTGATGATATTACTAGTTTATCTAGCGTGTCCTACGTTGCATATAATCGATGCAGTGCGCATTTGGCGAAAAAGGACTGTCGTTGCTCCAACGTGTACCTAACCATAAACATCAATGCCTTTCTTAAAATCAATACACAGAAGTATATATTTTTAAACCTGCATATTTAGCTAAAAGAAATCCAGGTTAGCAGGCAATATTAACCAGGTGAAATTGTGTCACTTCTCTTGCGTTCATTGCACGCAGAGTCAGGGTATATGCAACAGTTTGGGCTGCCTGGCTCGTTGCAAACTAATTTGCCAGAATTTTAAGTAATTATGACATAACATTGAAGGTTGTGCAATGTAACAGGAATATTTAGACTTATGGATGCCACCAGTTAGATAAAATACGTAACGGTTCCGTATTTCACTGAAAGAATAAACGTTTTGTTTTCGAGATGATAGTTTCCGGATTCGACCATATTAATGACCTAAGGCTCGTATTTCTGTGTGTTATTATGTTATAATTCAGTCTATGATTTGATAGAGCAGTCTGACTGAGCGATGGTAGGCACCGGCAGGCTCGTAAGCATTCATTCAAACAGTACTTTCGTGCGTTTTGCCAGCAGCTCTTCACTGTGCTTCAAGCATTGCGCTGTTTATGACTTCAAGCCTATCAACTCCCGAGACTAGGCTGATGTAACCGATGTGAAATGGCTAGCTAGTTAGCGGGGTGCGCGCTAATAGCATTTCAGACGTCACTCGCTCTGAGACTTGGAGTAGTTGTTCCCCTTGCTCTGCATGGATAACGCTGCTTCGAGGGTGGCTGTTGTCAATGTGTTCCTGGTTTGAGCCCAAGTAGGGGCGAGGAGAGGGACGGAAGCTATACTGTTACACTGGCAATACTAAAGTGCCTATAAGAACTTCCAACAGTCAAAGGTATATGAAATACAAATGGTATGGAGAGAAATAGTCCTAGAATTCCTATAATAACTACAACCTAAAACTTCTTACCTGGGAATATTGAAGACTCATGTTAAAAGGAACCACCAGCTTTCATATGTTCTCATGTTCTGAGCAAGGAACTTAAACGTTAGCTTTCTTACATGGCACATATTGCACTTTTACTTTCTTCTCAAACACTTTGTTTTTGCATTATTTAAACCAAATTGAACATGTTTCATTATTTATTTGAGGCTAAATTGATTTTATTGATGTATTATATCAAGTTAAAATAAGTGTTCATTCAGTATTGTTGTAATTGTCATTATTACAACTACATTTTAAGAAATCGGCCAATTAATTGGTATCGGCTTTTTTGGTCCTCCAATAATCGGTATCGGTATCGGCGCTGAAAAATCATAATCGGTCGACCTTTCATTCAAACATACCAACACAGTCGTTAAGAGGGCACGACAATACCTGTTCGCCCTCAGGAGGCTGAAAAGATTTGGCATGGGCCCTCAGCTCCTCAACAGGTTCTACAGCTGTGCAATTGAAAGCATCTTGACTGGCTTTATCATGGTTTGGTATGGCAACTGCTTGGCATCCAACCCAAGGCGCTACAGAGGATAGTGAGTACAGCCCAGTACATTACTGGGGCGAGCTCCCTGCCATCCAGGACCTCTAAGTCAGAGGAAGGCCCTATAAATTGTGAAAAATCCCAGCCACCCTAGTCATAGACTGTTCTCTCTGCTACCGCACGGCAAGCAGTATCAGAGCGACAAGTCTAGGTCCAAGAGGCTTCTAAAAATCTTCTATCCTTCTATCTAACTCCTGAACATCTAATCAAATGGCTACCCAGACTATTTGCATTGCCCACCCCCACCCCCTCTTTTAGGCCGCTGCTACTCTCTGTTATTATCTATGCATAGTCACTTTAATAAATCTACCTACATGTACATATTACCTTGACTAACCGGTGCCCCTGCACATTGGCTCTGTACCGGTACCCCCTGTATACAGTTTCGCTATTGTTATTTTACTGCTGCTCTTTATTTACTCATACATATTTTTTAAACTGCATTGTTGGTTAGGCTTGTAAGTAAGCATTTCACTGTAACATCTTGTCATATTGTATAATGATGGGAGACAGGCGCAGGAATAAGACACGTTTTTTAAATTTTCTACCCAAAATAGCATACGTCATGAACATGATGGTGACGAAGCCCAAAATAAACACGTATTTACACAACCGTTCAAAAGTTTGGGGTCACTTAGAAATGTCTTTTTTTTAAAGAAAAGCAATTTTATCAGAAATACAGTGTAGACATTGTTAATGTTGTAAATTACTATTGTAGCTGGCAACTGCTGATTCTTTTTTTTATGGGATTTCTACATAGGCGTATAGAGGCCCATTATCAGCAACCATCATGCCTGTGTTCCAATGGCACGTTGTGTTAGCTAATCCAAGTTTATAATTTTAAGAGGCTAATTGATCATTAGAAAACACCTTTGCAATTCTGTTAGCACAGCTGAAACCTGTTGTTCTGATTAAAGAAGCAATAAAACTGGCCTTCTTTACACTAGTTGAGTATCTGGAGCATCAGCATTTGTGGGTTCGATTACAAGCTCAAAATGGCAAGAAACAATGCACTTTCTTCTGAAACTCATCAGTCTATTCTTGTTCTGAGAAATGAACGATATTCCATGTGAGAAATTACCAAGAAACTGAAGATCTCGTACAGCGCTGTATACAACTCCCTTCACAGAACAGCGCAAACTGTCTCTAACCAGAATAGAATGAGTGGGAGGCCCCGGTGCACAACTGAGCAAGAGGACGAGTACATTAGAGTGTCTAGTTTGAGAAATAGACGCCTCACAAGTTCTCAACTGGCAGCTTCATTAAATAGTACCCGCAAAACACCAAGCTCAACATCAACAGTGAAGAGGCAACTTTGGGACCAGACCCGTAATAACAAGTGCACACTAACACGGTAACACACAAGCCGATACAACAGAGCACAGCTACTCGCAAGACCAACGGACATGGAACAATAACCAACAAGGACAATAGGGAACAGATGGCACATACAGTGGCTTGTGAAACTATTCATCTCCCCTGGCATTTTTCCTATTTTGTTGCCTTACAACCTGGAATTAAAATGAATTTTTGGGTGTTTCTATCATTTGATTTACACAACATGCCTACCAATTTGAAGATGCAAAAAATAATATTTTTTTGTGAAACAAACAAGACAAACAGAACTTGAGCATGCATAACCATTAACCTCCCCAAAGCCAATACTTTATAGAGTCACCTTTTGCAGCAATTACAGCTGCAAGTCTCTTGGGGTATGTTTTTATAAGCTTGGCACATCTAGCTGCTGGGATTTTTGACCATTCTTCAAGGCAAAACTGCTCCCGCTCCTTCAAGTTGGATGGGTTCCGCTGATGTACAGCAATCTTTAAGTCATACCACAGATTCTCAATTGGATTGGTCTGGGCTTTGACTAGGCCATGTCAAGACATTTAAATGTTTCCCCTTAAACCGAGTGTTTCTTTAGCAGTATGCTTAGGGTCATTGTCCTGCTGGAAGGTTAACCTCAATCCCAGTCTCAAATCTCTGGAATACTGGAACAGGTTTCCCTACAATAATTTCCCTGTATTTAGCGCCATCCATCATTCCTTCAATTCTGACCGGTTTCCCAGTCCCTGCCGGTGAAAAACATCCCCACTGCATGATGCTGCCGCCACCACCATGCTGCACTGTGGGGATGGTATTCTCGGGGTGATGCGAGAAATAGCGTTTTCAATGATGGCCTCAAAGCTCAATTTTAGTCTCATCTGACCAGAGTACCTTCTTCCATATGTTTGGGGAGTCTTCGTGTTTACGGTATGCATGCACCACTTTTCTATAATTTTCTTTTGAATTTTTTGAAATAAGTAATTTTTTCCATTTCACTTCACCAATTTAAACTTTTTTGTGTATGTCCATTACATTAAATCCAAATAAAAATACATTTACATTACAGGTTGTAATGCAACAAAATAGGAAAAACGCCAAGGGGGAGGAATACTTTTGCAAGGCACTGTACATATCTACCTCAATTACCTTTAACCCTTGCACTTCGATTTTGTACTGGTATCCCTTGTATATAGCCAAGTTATCGTTACTCATTGTGTAGCTATTTTTACGTGTTTTACTTTTCTATTATTTTTTTATTTTATTTCTCTCTGCATTTTTGGGTAGTAAAAGTAAGCATTTTACTGTTAGTCCACACCTGTTGTTTACAGGCATGTAACAATTGTTATTTCATTTGAGTTACTACTCTACCAGAAGCAGCTCCGGGCGCAAGGGCTTGCCACCCAGTGCTTGGATTGCATTGTCAGGTATTGCATTGGGACTGCCTCCATAGGCACTGAAATGAACCCCCAGATCTTCTGGATCAGCTCTTTCAGGTACTCAACAAAAGGCGCTAAAGAGCAAACATTTTTTTACATTTTTTATTTCACCTTTATTTTGAATAGCTTGCTTGCTTATTTCTTTTAATAAGTATGTTAGCGAGTTCCCAGCAAGCTAGCTACCGTGGCTTGCATGCCAAATTAAAGTCCTCCTGAACTAATATCATAAGCTCAGAAATATGAAGTTATGTCAAAATGAAAAGTTAACTGGCTAGCTCATCATGCATTGGAACATTATGCTGTTGCATTCTCCCTGTGGTTGTCACTGGTACACTCGCTCGTGAGCTGGCTAAATAGTTGGTAATCTGTTCAAAACAGTAGCAGCATGTGCAGCAGTGTTGATTCCGTTTTTTTACATGTAAAAATGAAATAGGTGTATTTATTCTGTTGTTCAAATGCACAGATATATCTTTCCCGAAATAAATTATTGGTAGTTTCAACATTTGGCTTAACATTTCTGTCATGCTGTTATGTTGACAACTTTTAACAGATTTTTAGGAAATTCTGTTCATTTATTCTTTATAAAAATGGTAAGTCGGGACCCACAGTCCTTATTTACTCCTTTCTGGGTCCGGATCTGGACCGCGGTCCCCCTGTTGAGTATGTCTGACGTACATGATCTGTTGAAATAGAGATGCCCCAAGTGTAAAAGTTTGAAATGATTGTCTATCCACCTCAGACACAAAATCAAAAGATATCCACTTCGTCTTTTGTTGTTTTCTCATAAATATTTCAGGAGCAACCTCTCATTGACTGTGTTGACTCATTATTAGAGCGTTCATATAGGAAGTTATATTACTTGATTCTCTCATGTTTTTCTCTTATTAGTGAGTTTAAAGAACATTGAAAACAATGTGTCCCAGTTATACTAAGTTACTACATTGTTTTGAGGTCAATGATTGATTGAGTGTCTATCATGGGCTGCATTTACACAGGCAACCCAATTCTGATCTTTTTTTTCATTAATGGGTCTTTCGCCCAATCAGATGACCTCTGAAAAAGAGCGGATATGAAAAGATCTAATATGATTGGTCAAAAGACCAATTAGTGGAAAAAAGATCACAATTAGGCTACCTGTGTAAACGCAGCCATTGTGTGTTTGTGCAAGTACGGTTACAGATACGATCATAAAATGTCACAATGCCATCGCAGACAAAACTGTATTGTAGGATGTCATCGATTACAACTCCTGTGGGAAATCATGAGGTTGCATTTTAGCCTTTTTCCCATCAGTTTGATGCAGCAGTACCAAATAAACATTTTCCCCATAATTGACTGAATATTGTTCAGATTCAGTGGGTTGCTGTGTCCCTGGGGCCTCCCAAAATTGGGTTTCAGAGTCATTGTCTACCGTCTTTTGATTTTCTCTGTAAATTACAAGAAATCACGGTTTGAAATTGGATGGCATAAATGGCCTCCAAGGGAATGCAAATTGGACCCTAGCCTTGGTGAAGCTAAATTAAAAGGTTGTATTTATTCAAATGAAACTAATTTAGTTGATCACCTTTCACCCAAAAACACTTTTTCTCTACAACCTGTCCCATAGTCAGTTTGAATTGGTCCAGGAAGACAGGAAACAATGGAGAAAACGAATGCTTTACCACTTAGACCAGTTCCCCTGCAGAGTTGCCGGAGATCAGTTGTGGAGGCCCGTTATCAGACAACTGTCCTAGATATCTTATCATGCAGATGAAACCGCAGCCAGTTTTAGCATTCTCCTAGTTGTGCGGGTCTTAGTCTGAGCAAACATCTGTGAACTCCCATCCACCCCGGCGCCAGCCTCCTCAGGGCCATCCCAGGGCCAGGGGGCATTAGCCTGAGGACACTTACACATCTCACACACAACCACATTGGGGCCTCACACTGATTAGTAGGGACGGAGAACCACGTTGAGGGGAATGGTTGTGACATTTTTTTTCTCTCTCACAGAATAGGTATCTCAGTAAAAGTTGGCTCCACATCAAGGTACCACCAAGGTTTCACAGATACATTTCTACCTGTTTCTGGTCTTTAATACAATTACATATGTTATGGATATGGGCTGAAAAGTGAAAAATACATAATTTAGATCAATAGTTAATGTAGTGTCTTCAATCTACAAAGGGCATAACGGAGGTGAAGCTGTTCTGGACAAGAGAGAGATAGAAAGAGTTTTAAAGAGAGGATGTGATGGCAGAGAGCTAAAGTAGCATGCTTTTGATGAAACAGAGAGCATCTAACATTTGAATGATACATAAGTGTTATATCATATGTTGCTAAAATATGGTAATAATAATAATAATAATGAATTCAGGAAACACAGCAAGGTGACATTTAAAATGCATCAATTTGTATAGTTATTAATGTCTTTAGCCTCCTGGCAACCCTTATCAAAATACATTTCTGATTTTCAGGGTGAAGAAGCTTCAGATTTTTTTAAATTCAGAATTAATATTAAAGAAATGTCTCAGCTGCATTTTGTTATGCTACAGATTCAATAAATGATGATGAACTTGGTGATGAGCTTGATCATCCCTTCCAATAAATATCGAGGGTCTTATTCTGGTGACAAAATGATCGATGCTTGTCTGCCGTTTGACAAATACAAGTAATATCACTTTTATCCGTAATAATCTTATAATGTAGGTAGCCTTCCTGCACTGTATCCACATTTGCTATTGAATGCAACCGTTTTTGTTACAAAAACCATCAGTAGAGTTGAAAATGCAATGGAAACCCATTTTTTATTCGATACATAGGAATTGAACAGTGTCGTGTCTTTGGCTATGCCAGATTAATTGCTATGACATGCTATTCTATAAAATAATTTCTCCGTAATTAATATCACCTGATTGAGCTAATCATGTAAATGTAATTAACTAGAGAGGGACCCCACGAAAGAATATTTATAGAGCTGTTATCTTCCGAATAAACTCTTAAAGATTTAGTAATATTTTACATCCATAGCCGTCAATATTAATCATCTTACTTCAGTCTCATATTCTGAAAGTTGTAAATTCTTGGTTATCTGCAAGAATCCTGGCTAACAAGTTGAATCAGCAATACAAAATTGGGTTTAAATATTTATTTACTAAATACCTAACTAATCACACAGAATCACACATACACAATTAAATCATAACTTGATTACAAATTGCCGTCATAAAGGAAAACGTCCCTAGAGGGCGGAATAGATATGACAGCTTGTTACATAAAGGAAAGGGGCAGGGTTTTAGTGAAAGAGCGGGAGACTGGAACAGAGGCGAAGCTGTGCTATCGTAAATACAGTATCTTATGCATTCTAAATTACCGCCCATTTGGAAAAGGAAAATGCAATAAATATTTACTCTGAGCTGCGCTTCAGTAGGTTGGTGGTAGATGGAAGACCGTCTTGCCAAACCGAGTCCTCTGTCCTTTGAAGAATGTCTCTGGTGGTCACTGGATACGTTGGAGTAACGTCGTTGTGTAGTAGACGGGATACTCTGACTGTCCTTACTAACCTGCGTTTGTAGCAGCTGTTGCTAACTCAATGGCTAGGAGGTATCACTTCTGTAGTGAATACGAGTTCAAAGTTCATACCATTTACAACCAAAGTTCATGCTGATGTTGGCTTAGTTCTGTAGTTATTATCTGAACCATTCTGACATCGGATCGTCATCCTAATGTACCCGGAACAGGAAGTTATATTTTTGTCAATGGCTTTATATAGTGGAGGGAGAGGGGTGTGTCTGAAAAGTTTGTAACCCATGTCTCTTCACAGGGGCGGGCCCCTGGTTGAACAGAGGCCCAAACTTATGAAAACCCAAATCTCTCATTTGGAAGCTAAAATTACATTTCATCTCTTCACAAATAATTTCATATTCAAACATTTGAATTAAACAACAATTCCATGTGAATCCGATACCTCTGATGTTTAGACTTTCCACAGTAGAGTTTATGTCATTCTATCATTGATGAGAATGTGTCAGAGGGCAACCGAACTGACATAATATACCTTAAGTACCACCACATATGTTCAGTTGGTCGGATTACCAGAATATAGTTCATTTCCCCCCAACTTCTGATGTTCCCAGAATCTCTATGTTAACCAAAGGGGCTTTCTAATGTCACATCAGTAGGGAAGAGGAACGGGGGAGGGGGGAAAGAGGTATTTATGACTGTCATAAACCTACCCCCAGGCCAACGTCATGACAACAGCAAAAGTCATTTTTATGTGCACTACGTCATCACGCACAACCTTTTATCTGCAAAATGTCAGTTTGATGGAAATCCTGTACATCTCTGGTGAAACATGGGCATATTGTTTTATACAAATTTGAGAAAATGTGCTAAATCAATCTGTTGCAATTTGGATGGAAACCTAACCAGTGTGGCTTTCAGATATACCTCTGTTTGGTGTGTGACAAATTGGAAATGGGCTCACTGCATTCTCCATTTCTCCACACACAGTCCCTGTGTCAATGACAGTCTATCGAGAAAATTCAAAGGCCTCAAAATGTCTCTCTACTCAGGAAAAATAATGAACCACAGGCCAATGTGGATAAGCTCATTCCAGGGACCCCCTCACCCCAGAAAGGTTGTCAACATGCCACTCCTTAGTTCAACCCTCGTCTATGAAACTCTGAAGGCACACCAGAGCTTCACAGAATGGATTTCAGCTGCAGAATGGATTAAATTCGGTCCAACTCTGAGAGAAAGATTTACTAATGAGTTTATAATCAGGTGTTGGCAGGAGTTCTATCTGTAGGACTGTCATAGTCATCAAGCCTCTCTTACTCATCAAGCTCAGTATACTGCTCTGGCAGGTGTGTCATAGATGATGGCACCACGCTTAAATGATGAACGCAGTGGTAGCCAGCATGTCACTGAGACTCCTCTGAAGTGTCACTGACTAATTGCTCAACATTAAGTTGTTTGTTGTTTGCACTTAATTGCATATTTATTAATAATGCCTCATTTAATTATGAAACACATGTTGTTGAAAAAAAGGCATACATTTCACATGGGAGGACAATTCACACCATTATAGCCTACTCAAGTAAATGGAATACAAATGCATTTCAAAGAGGAAATTAGCTCATAAGGAGAGGTTGTGTTTTGTCTCGTGGGTTTCATAACCACAACTTTATAACAATTCGATAATGGTGAGACAGGGGACAGGAATTCAGTTCAACCATTCATCTAGAACGTGATCATCTACAACACATACAAACCCCCACGATGCTCTGCGGCACATCTACGGCAAGTATGGAGGTGCAAATGGTACAACCCTAATACATAACAGATTGAAAGTCAGAATCAGGATGAGCTCTGTATAAAGAATCCATTACTGTTCTTTTACATGTGCTGTGTACCACTGAGTAATGCTACAAGGACATGCATCATCACCTGTCATTAACATGCATCATCTCTTGTTATTGTTATCGCAGAGCTTATCTTTTCCAAGGATTGCCACAGATCAACGCATGCCCAGATCCAGGTGCAGAGAGAAATGGGATTTGAATATGAATAAGTGGCCAACGCTGCTGAGAGAACATTCACATTCAAATCAGGGTTTTGGAGCAGCTCAAGGTGGACAGGCTCCCATGAGGAATATGGAGCACCTGGATTCTAACGACATGCAAAATAATGCTCCATAAACATCACCTCACAGATAAGTGGGATAAGACAGCTCACAAAGAACTGCTTGAGGCCTGTTGAATTAAAGCACCATCAAGATTGTACATTAAATACTAATCTAGTTGTCAAACAAACATGAGGCTTTGTGGGAGTAGTTTATTCTGTTTTGATCAGTGGAGGGTCCTCAGAGGAGGAAGGTGAGGACCATCCTCGTCAGTAAATCTCATAAAATTAGCATTTTTAGATAAAACTATACTAAAATATATTCACGTCAGCAAATAATTTATTAAAACACTGTTTTGCAATGAAGGTCTACGGTAGCCTCAACAGCACTGTAGGGTTGCACCATGTGGTATCCGGAGGACAGCTATATGACAACCTCCGGAGGACGTCCTCCAACCTATCAGAGCTCGTGCAGCATGAACTGACATGTTTTCCATCCAATCAAAGGACCCGGCTTTGAAAATACACTTTTCAGTTTCACTCAAACGCATCCCCCATATGTTACTGAAACTAGCCACATGAGTAAGATGTCTTGATATAGTCCTCAGTGCGTTTGGTAAATTATCAGAAATTTAATCTCAGCAAGCCCCTCTCTTTTGTGGGGCAGAGGCGGAAAATAAAAGTATAAGAAGAAGAAGTGCAAGGTCTAAGAATAAAGCAACATTTTACAGAAAATACATTTCTGAACAGATAATACTGGCAATGAGGATGGGAGACACTTCTATTTTTAGTCTGCCTGCTCTGTCAGTTTTCCCAGAATCACATAAGTGTGACCTGCCCTTTGCTCTCTCCACTACCCAGGCTCCCGTTGGATATGCAACAGGGGAGATAACAAGATTGGGCCCTAACTCTATGGGCTGCTATCAGCCAATGGAGCTTCATGTAAGCTATTAATGGAATGTTTGACAATCATGTCTATTCAAAGGATGTTTTTACAGCCAATAATGGCACTCATTGTTTTTTTTGTGATTTATCTGAACATCTAATTAAAAGTTGAATAATTTAAATCCAGTTTGATGAGCAAAATGTTTGATCAAGCGAGAGTTTAGCAATTGTCATCACAAATCCAGATGTGAATGGCCATCAAACAAGTTGGGGATTAATACTAGTAGTTTAAAGACAGTATATAGCAATTAATAGCTAGCTAGTACCACCCTTTTAGAACTTCAATCATTCATCTTGACTTCTTTCATTATTATCCTCAAGTAAAGTCCTGCATTTGATGGAAGAAGGGCTAAACCTACAGTATATCAATGCTTCTATACCAATCATGTGACCGTTGAAGTTGAAGAACAGGCTCACTGAGAGAGAGATGTGCTGTGTCAAATGTCCCCTAAGTGGCTCAGATCATATGTTCACACAGCTGGACCCGATCCCACAGACCATGACAGAGACAGAGTGACCCAGAGAAAATGGAAAAAGCAGCGTGACAAGAAGGCACTGCAACGCTGCAACGCCCCCAATCCTACGGTGCTATGGTAACCTAACAGACTCATGGAAATAAGAGCAGTGTGGCCCATAGTAACCAACCACATTCTTACCATCACAAGATTTGAGAGTCCAAAAGATAGCAAAGCCACTACACTAAACAATACATTAATTGCCCTATAACGGTGACAAATGGTTCCCACAAACTGTTAGGGCCTACATAAAGCTGTCCCAACAGCAGAGTCCCAACACCTTAACACTGCTACACCTGTCTATCAGCAGAGCGTTGTCTGGCAGTGAAACACCCTTAGACCCAGAATTGGGACCACACTCCCACTCCACTTAATAGCAGGCTAGTGGTGTCTTTTCACTGCTTGCAGTTAGCCACTGATTCCTTCCAAACCACTCATTGTTGAATTTGCGATTTCCAATTTGTGTAATGTTTATGTCCAATGGCCGATGAGCACCGATACGTTTTATCTTTAATTTCTCTTCATTATTTATCTTCATATGACAAGGCTTGAACACGATTTGCCAGTAGATTGTCGACTTGATTCATGGTGATGACTGCTAGCTAAGATTTTGAAAGTATAATGTTGACATTATCAGTACAATCAAAGCTACTGTAGATATAACACGATTTGATGTCATTTTATCTGTGGCTAATGACCTTGAGCCTTCTTGGATGTGCACTTCTAGTGTAACTCTATGGCAGCACCCAAGGGGCTTGAATTTTTGAGCTCTACCCTTAGATTTGGCAGTGACGTAGTGTCCCTATGAGTGACAGAACACTGAGCCAATCAAGGCGTAACTAGAGAACATTATCAACCCATACGCTCCGTATTTTCCGCTGGCTGCCCCACCACCACAGAAAGCACTGAGCTAGGCTGAAAAACCTACATTTTGGACCTGCCTTACTCAAGAAGCAAAAAAGAGACTATGTTTGTATGGAGGCTTTATTTACTCAATGATTATTATTTATTTTTTACATTGTTTGCAAACTAATATGTGACACCTATTAATGCCAAAATAACATGCAAAACAGGCTACCCCCCCCAAAAAAAAATAATGACGGGTCACCACTGATCCTATCATCATTACAGCAGAGAAAAGAGATGCCATTTTATGAGCGATCTAAAAATATTGCTCTGGGGCATACAATTGCATTACTTGATTGCTCCAAAGAGTTTTCTGGGGGAACAATGCTTGCTCTGAATTTCAAGGAGGGACCCTGAACCTGCCTAATCCGGGCTAACAGTTTAACACATCATCCATTTCATAATGCACCGGGATGCCTCTGTGGTGTGCTTGTTAATTCATCTCCCCATAAAAATTATGGGACAATTTGTTCACAATTACTATTGCCTTTACCTCTGATTGTAACGTCTGCTTCCAACTCACACTCTTAAACACGTAGATCCCCTGAACGTAGCTCACTTTCCAGCGCACTTTCCAGCTCACACTCTCAAACACATAGATCCCCTGAACGCAGCTCACTCTCCAGATCCCAATCACCTGAATTCTAATCACCTGTTCACATACCTGTATGTCATTATCACACAATATTTAGTTCTTTGCACCCCATCATTGTGAGCTATTGTTTGTTTTGTGACACACTTCTATTTTGAGCTCTGTTTTTACTGTAATTTAATCCTCCAGGGTATGATAGTTTTTGCCTGCCTCACTAACGACGCCTTTTGCCTATTCCTTGCCTGTACTTTAGCCTATTGGCTTTCCTGTTATCAACCTTTTGCCCGATATCCCGGACAACGTTACTAGCCTTTCCCTGCCTGTACCATTGCCTTTTTGGACCCCCTGTGTATGACATTCTACCTGCCCTTGGACCCAGCTACCTGCCTCCTCCTGTGGTCCTTTATAATAAACACCTGTTGCGCCCTGCGCTTGAAACCAGCTCTCTGTCTCCCCTCGTGTTCGTTACAGAATACCTCACCCAAAAACTACAGATGGATTCAGCGGAGCTGCAGCTACATGTAGCCTGACAGGAGGAACGAATCGATGAACTCTGTGACCTTCGCCAGTCCATTCCTGCTTCACCGATATCAGGCGCCACAGCCTCCTCTCATTCATCTCCCCCCATAACCATACTTAATAAATATGAAGGCTCCCCAGGGAAACGTCAAGGATTTATCATGCAGTGTAACCTGTACATAGACCATCACCCCACTGACTTCACCTCTGACAAAGACAGGTTGGACTTCGTCATCTCCCTACTCACAGGCAAAGCTCTGGATTGGGTCACAGCCCTATGGGCAGCTCAAAGTTCTGATCTGTCCTCTGAATCACGTTTCCACACCCTCTTCAAGGAGGTGTTCCACCATTCAGTTTCAGGTCGTCACACCGGGGACCTGTTATCCTGTTTGGGATAGGGGGCAGCATTTTCACGTTCGGATGAAAAGCGTGCCCAGAGTAAACTTCCTGCTACTCTGGCCCAGAAGCTAATATATGCATATTATTAGTAGATTTGGATAGAAAACACTCTGAATGATGTCTGTGAGTATAACAAAACTCTTATGGCAGGCAAAAACCTGAGAAAAATCCAACCCGGAAGTGGGAAATCTGAGGTTTGTAGTTTTCAACCCATTGCCTATCAAATATAAAGTGTCAATGGGGTCATATTGCACTTCCTATGGCTTCCACTAGATGTCAACAGTCTTTATAACCTTGTTTGATGCTTCTACTGTGAAGGAGGGGGGAATGGGAGCTGAATGAGTCAGGGGTCTGACAGAATGGCATGAGTTGGTCACGCGCACTCACGTGAGAGCAACCTGCGTTCCATTGCAATTCTAAAGACAAAGGAATTCTCCGGTTGGAACATTATTTATGTTAAAAACATCCTAAAGATTGATTCTATGCATCATTTGACATGTTTCTACGAACTGTAATATAACTTTATGAACTTTTCGTCTGAAATTTCGCCTGGACTTGCCCGCGCCTCGTGAGTTTGGATTGTGAACTGAACGTGCTAACAAAAGGAGGTGTTTGGACATAAATGATGGACTTTATCGAACAAATCAAACATTTATTGTGTTATCTGTTGACTCCACAATATGGCGGGTATCTGCATTGCTTGTTTTGTCTGAGCGCCGTACTCAGATTATTGCATGGTTTGCTTTTCCGTAAAGCTTTTTTGAAATCTGACACAGCGGTTGCATTAACTTCTCTAGGATAGGGGGCAGCATTTTCACGTTTGGATGAAAAGCATACCCAAATTCAACTGCCAGCTACTCATCCCCAGAAGATAATACATGCATATTGTTAGTGGATTTGGATAGAAAACACTCTGAAGTTTCTAAAACTGTTTGAATCATGTCTGTGAGTATAACAGAACTTATGTAGCAGGCGAAACCCCGAGGACAAAACATTCAGATTTTTTGTTGTTGTTGAGGTCACTCTCTTTTCAATGAAATTTCATTGGGAATACAGATTTCTAATTGACCTTCTTGCAGTTCCTACCGCTTCCACTGGATGTCAACAGTCTTCAGAAATTAGTTGAGGGTTTTTCCTTTGTGTAATGAAGAAGTACGGCCATTTTGAATCAAAGTCACTTGAAGTGTCCTGTTAGATAGAGACGCATGACCAGAAAGCATGCTACAGATTGTTTTAATCCTGTATTGAACACAGATCATCCCGTCTTCGATTTTATCGATTATTAACGTTAAAAAATAACTAAAGTTGTATTACAAAAGTAGTTTGACATTTTTTGGCTAAGTTTACAGGTAACTTTTGAGATATTTTGTAGTCACGTTGTGCAAGTTGGAACCGGTGTTTTTCTGGATCAAACGCGCCAAATAAATGGACATTTTGGATATATTTCGACGTAATTAATCGAACAAAAGGACCATTTGTGATGTTTATGGGACATATTGGAGTGCCAACAACAGAAGCTCGTCAAACGTCAGGCATGAATTATATTTTTATTTCTGCGTTTTGTGTCGCGACTGCAGGGTTGAAATATGCTTATCTCTCTTTGTTTACAATGGTGCTAACTCAGATAATAGCATCGTTTGCTTTTGCCGAAAAGCCTATTTGAATTCTGACATGTTGGCTGGATTCACAACCAGTGTAGCTTTAATTTGGTATCTTTCATGTGTGATTTAATGAAAGTTTGACTTTTATAATAATTTTTATAGTAATTAATTTGAATTTGTCGCTCTGCATTTTCTCAGGCTTTTTGCCAAGTGAGACAGTAGCGTCCCGCCTAAACTCAGATTTTTGGATATAAATATGAACTTTACCGAACAAAACATACATGTATTGTGTAACACGAAGTCCTATGAGTGTCATCTGATGAAGATCATCAAAGGTTAGTGATTCATTTTATCTCTATTTCTGCTTTTTGTTACTCTCTTTGGCTGGAAAAATGGCTGTGTTTTTCTGTGGCTATGTACTGACCTAACATAATCGTTTGGTGTGCTTTCGCCGTAAATCCTTTTTGAAATAAGACATGTTGGCTGGATTCACAACAAGTGTAGCTTTAATTTGGTGTCTTTCATGTGTGATTTCATGAAAGTTAGATTTTTATAGTAATATATTTGAATTTGGCGCTCTGCATTTTTACTGGCTTTTGGCCAAGTGGGACGTTAGCGTCCCACATATCCTAGAGAAGTTAAGGAGAAGTATATCTATAATTCTGTGCATAATACTCGTATCTTTTATCAAAGTTTATTATGAGTATTTCTGTAAATTGATGTGGCTCTCTGAAAATTCGCCGGATGTTTTTCGAGGCACAACATTACTGACCCTAAAGCGCAAATGTAAACTGAGATTTTTGGATATAAATATGAACTTAATCGAACTAAACATACATATATTGTGTAACATGAAGTACTATGAGTGTCATCTGATGAAGATCATCAAAAGTTAGTGATTAATTTTATCTCTATTTCTGCTTTTTGTGACTCCTCTCTTTGGCTGGAAAATGGCTGTGTGTGTTTTTGTGACTAGGCTCTGACCTAATATAATCATATGGTGTGCTTTCGCTGTAAAGTATTTTTGAAATTGGACACGATGGGTAGATTAACAAGAAGTTAAGCTTTAATTTGGTGTATTGCACTTGTGAATGTATGAAAGTGACATATTTCAAAAATATATTTTTGAATTTCGCGGTCTGCCTTTTCAGCGGAATGTTGTCGAGGGGTTCCGCTAGCGTATAGACATATTAAGAAGTGCTAAGAGGCTCAACCCCAGACTCGCTCGCTAGGCACTCTTCTTCACCCGCTTCAACATCACCCGCTTCAACTTCACCAGCTTCAACCTCACCAGCTTCAACCTCACCAGCTTCAACCACCCGCTTCAACTGTCTGCCTGGCAAGAAAAATGTGAAGGCTGATTCCTTATCCCGTCTATTTGACTCCCCTTTCACCAACCCAGCTCCCGAGCCCATCCTGCCTCCGTTTTGTGTCGTGGGACCCATACAGTGGGAAATCCAATCAGCCGTCCAAGAGGCCCACGCCTCGACCCAGCACAATTTTTGAAGTCGGGTGTAACCAGTGTGAAATGGCTAGCTAGTTAGCAGGGAGCGCTAATAACGTTTCAATCGGTGACGTCACTCGCTCTGAGACCTTGAAGTAGTTGTTCCTCTTACTCTGCAAGGGCCGTGACTTTTGTGGCGCTATGGGTAATGATACTTCGAGGGTGGCTGTCTATGTGTGCAGAGGGTACCTGGTTCGAACCCAGGTAGGGGCGAGGAGCGGAACGGAAACAAAACTTTTACACGGGCACCATTTTAATCAGGAGAAACTCCTCTTTGTAATTATGCAAGTTTGGGCAGCGAGCTCGTTTGTCATGGATCACTAGGCCAGAAATAGTCTGAAGTTTTTATTTTTTCCCTTCTTTTTCATTACACAGACAAGCACAGTTGACACCATCGAGGTGCGGATGTTTACTTTCTACACAAGTCGTTTTTTTCCAGTTTCGTCCGATGAACAGATTGTAGTGGTAAAATAAAAAGGGATATATTTTTTATGGATTCTAAGCATCACTCCAGTCTCAACAGGCTCTGGGAACGTTCGATTCCATTTATTTGCTATGGGCTCGCGCTAGTGTTCCAGTTTTAGCCAACGTTCTTAAGCCGTTTTTCAGCCTTGGGTGAATTTTGACTCGTTCTATTGTCCAGCCTATAGAAAGCCAGAGTGAATTTAAAAAAGCACCCGAATGTCCATTGAGAAAGCACAACGACTATACCATTTAGCTAAGCTAAGAATGACGAGAATAATCAAGTCAATAAACATTGGGTAGATAGATAGCCTATAGTTAATATACTGGCAAGTTTGATTTATAACTACTAACTTTAGGTAGCTAGCTGACATACCGGAACATACTGCTGTAATGATATACTATGTGGTATGTAAAGGCCAGCGTAGCTAACAAATTGTCAGCCAACATAACATGAAGGTAACTTATTTGAAAAGTCATTACTTTATTAGTAGCAAGCCACCCCTTGGTCGTTAGGGCAAATCTGGTCTGTGATAGGAGGGAGGTCTTTCACACATAGCTCGGCTATTAGACCATTCTTTAGTAAAGGTCGAATAGTCTATTGTTCAGCTATTAGCCCTCCTCCCCAACTTGCAACAAATTGCTGTTCCCATCTCATTCCTTTCCCTCTTCCACGTGTCATCATTCTGCTCCTGAGTGGCTTGCTTGTGGGCGTGCTGGCAGGACATGGCAGCATCTTCTGTTGTGCGTCAAGAATTCTGAATACAGTAGCACGTTTGTATGAAGGTGTGATTATTCACAGGCAGTTGTTATATGCTACGGAGGTTTTTGTGTCTTTTTGTCGAGAGCAAAACCTCTTATATTTTCAATCAAAAGTAATTGTTCTGAAAGCAACTGTTTTCTGACACAAAAGAAGTCAAAGCGGACACCGACGAAGATGGCATCTCAGGTAAGCAGCACTGGGCTGTATTGACGTATCCTAAAAATGACATCTGCTGCTTTAGATTGAACGGTCATATCTCAGTTCTTGTTTTCTTTACTTTCAGGGAGTGAGCTGACCAAGGGGTCGATAATGCAGATATTGCCAGATGTTCACTGTCCGAGGAACAGGCCGTGGAAGCTTTATTGCTGGCAAAAGTGTCCATAACCAGAGGCAATTAAATTGTTCTGTGTTCTTTTTCACCATCTCTGCCTGTCTTGTTGTACATGGAACCTGTCTCACATGCATTAGTTAAAAAACCCTTAAGATGTCAGTTGCTAATTTTCAGATTTACACCACATAAACACAGCCATTTTCACTGGACTATCTGTTGATGCCAAGTCATGATTTCCCTGGGGGTTAGCCTTGCAATAACCAAGTGGTGAGACACATAGCCCTCTATATTTAAATGTTTGAGGTACACTCCGATCGGTGTCTGCGTCACATACAGTATCTTCTATTGACATTATCTTCTATTGTTTGTCCTATTATGTGTCTGTTTTTCAGCATAAAATACTCTGTAGCCACTTAGTGTGGACACCAGGTGAGACCACACACATACACAATAACAGTCTCTCTTCACTTCATCCCTCTCCCCCTTCTCCCTAAAGCCTCTAGGTTATATCAACTTTTGGTTTTGGTGAACCCTTCCCGCATCTGAACTGGCTGACACAGAGGGCACAGCATGATCATAGGTGAGATGTCACTTGGTCGGGTCAACAGGAAGTATTATTAAAGAGATGCTTTGCATTGAAATACAGACAGAGATGTAGTAGTCCCAGAGTTAATGATCCAAGGTCAGTTTTGAATTTCACCTAATGATTATGATGACTGACTGTGTTAGAATAAAAAAAACAAAGCTTAATCATGCTCTCTCTCTATCCATCTGTCACTCGTCTGCAGGTATGTTTTGATGTGAGAGAGGAAGCCAGTCCCGTCATCGCCACCTCACCCGCTCTTAAGATAAAAGTTCAGTCCCCGGTTCAATGGTCCCTTCAAAATAACACACCGCATCAATCCTGATACCTACCGTCTCCAGTTGTCATGCCATTACCGGATCACCTCATCCTTCCATGTGTCCCTTCACAAGCCTGTGAGGTACAGCCCTCTCCATCCTCCAGTGGCACACCTCAGCGCACCCCCCGGTGCACCGGCTTATTCTATCCAAGCCCTCCTTGACTCCAAGCGCCTGGGTGATGGCATCCACTACCTGGTGGATTGGGAGGGGTACGGACCCCAAGAACGGTCCTGGGTCCCCGCCCAGGACATCCTCGACCCAGCCATGATCCTGGCTTTCCAATGTAACCGTCCTTACCGCCCAGCTTCTCACCCCTGGGGGAGGCCCCCTGCTCAGCTTCCTAGGCCGTCAAGAGCCACCCGTGGGGGAGGGGGGAGGGGTACTGTAACATCTGCTTCCAACTCACACTCTCAAACACGTAGATCCCCTGAACGCAGCCAACTTTCCAGCTCACACTCTCAAACAAATAGATTCTCTTAACGCAGCTCACTCTCCAGATCCCAATCACCTGTTCACACACCTGTATGTCATTATCACACACTATTTAGTTCAGTTCTTTGCACTCCATCATTGTGAGATATTGTTTGTTTTGTGACACACTTCTATTCGGAACTCTGTTTTTCCGGTAATTTAATCCTCCAGTGTATGATAGTTTTTGCCTGCCTCACTAATGATGCCTTTTGCCTATTCCCTGCCTGTACCTTAGCCTATTGGCTTTCCTGTTATCAACCTATTGCCCGATCTCCCGGATGACGTTACTAGCCTTTCCCTGCCTGTACTGTTGCCTTTTTGGACCCACTGTGTATGACCTTCTGCCTGCCCCTGGTCCTAGCTACCTGCCTCCTTATGTGGTCCTCTACAATAAACACCTGTTGCGCCCTGCGCTCGAAACCGGGCTCTCTGTCTCGACTTGTGTTCATTACACTGATCTGGAGGACATTGGAGTCAGAAATGACCCATGTTTACACACAGAGACATCCTCAATGCTCTTATACAGACTGCTGGAAACAGTTGGATACTGGATACAGTACAGAGTTGTCTTTGTACATAGAGGTTGTTAATTCATTCATAGACACTGAATGCGTTACCTTTGACTCAGACAAACTAACAACTGGCTGTAGCAGCCCATTTGTTTCTGTGCAACCAAAACACCACATATTACTTTTCACCAAATCTCTTTCCCCATCCGCTGCCTCCTTTATTCCAGGCTACTAATTGGCCTGGAATTAAATGCCTCAAATTAGTACTGGTCCGGGAAGATAATTGGTCCGAGTTTTAGAGCTGTGCCAAGTAATGCATTTGCTTTATAAGGAAAGATAAAAAGAGCGAAGGAGAGAAGGGAATGTACAGAGAAAAACAGAGAGCGGGAGGGGATTGGGCAATGGAGATACACCAGAGGTAGATTGAAATGCTTCTCTCATGTTCTCCATGTCCCACAACCTCTATGTCTATGTGTTTGCCAGCTGATGAGTCCAGTTCTTGTTCATCCTCCTCCTTTGATGGTCACCAAGCGATGCTTCAAGACCAAAAAGGAAGCCTTCTTCAGCCATCAATGATCTCAATTCGTGTGTTCCGCCCACACCATATGTGCTGGATTACCGTGCTCAGTCAAGGACACGTCTGTCCAAAGGCTCTGGCTTCCACGCAACACAGAGGTTCTTGTTGAAGCCTGCCAGGTACACAGATGGCGAGGCAGAGAGACAAAATGGCCACTATGTTACTCCCTGGCACCTGTTATTCAAGATGGACAGTTTGGAGTCGTTGTGAATCACAGGACAAAAGCCCAATCAACTCCACCACGAAACATACATTACATATCTGACAAGAAAAGGATAATCTCTCTTAATGTCTCTCACATTGTAGCGCCATGGGGGAAATGTCCATATGTATGCATACTGTATGCCTGTATATGCCACTATTAGAACTAACACCACGTAAAGACAACAGATGGTCCATACCCATAAATATACTAACTCTATTGGTGAAACTGCACACAATCACAGAGGTCACAATCAATCAAGTAGATGGCTAGCTTGAACATACCACATTGTACTAATGTAATCCCATCTACGGGGGACGTAACTGTATCCGACCTGATTTTCATCATGCTCCCACTGCTTGTCCATCTCTCACGGGGCTCAGGGGACATGACCGGCCTTAGAATGGCATCTTTGATTCCTCACTCTGGGAAGAACTCGCTGGGTGAACTGAGGAGAGGGAGACAAAAGGGCTGTCTACTTGGAAGAAGGTAAAGGGGGAAAGAGAGATGAGCGACAGCCTGAGATTGGAAAGGAGTGGAAAGTTAGAGAGAGATGCGAAGAGAAAGGTAATGGATAGAGAAAGAAAAGAGAGCGAGTGAGATAGGGAGGAAGAGAGACAAATAGAAAGAAACTGAGAAAGAGAGAAAGGAAACAATAGATGGAAACATATACCTGTATATACACAGTTCCTTCAGAAAGTATTCATACGTACTTCACATTTTGTTGTGCTACAGCCTGAATTCAAAATGGAATATATCTTAGCGATATAAGAAACATCAGGAAACATTTGTAAAATACTTTCTCTACATTTATTTAAGCCCTTATTTTTGGCACTGAACAGTCTCCATAATGCTTCCATACATGTTTTTCAACTGATACCGGGGGACCTTCAGACGAATCTTGTAAGGCCTGTGAACGTCCTAGAGCAAATGACATGTATGAGAGTCTCACCTTTCCACAGAGGGGTCATACTAGTGTGTAGCCCAAACTGTTTGGATGCTACAGAAAGAAGTTGGCAGATCGGTTGTACCTGACTTTAGACGAGTACCAAGACGCTTGTGGGGGTCGTAGAGCAAAACGGAGACGACCATCGTGTTCGGTCATAATAGTTCGGACGCTACAGACGATTTTGTAAGAATACAGATTTTTTGGGATGTCTCATTGGCTGATAAACACCGCTCTAGCTCGGTCAACTTTCACCGCAAATGCGGAAGTGCGACAAAGGCGGATGCAGTGGATTGAGAAGCATCCAATGCAAAAAAACAGATATCACTAGCTTAAACTGACAGATTTTTTAAATATATATATTTTTTATGCTAATTATATTCCACAGGGACACGGACATCAACGTTAGGGGGTTACGTCCCTTAAAGCTTTGCACACCTGGATTGTACAATATTTACAGATTATTATTTTTTATAATTCTTCAAACTCTGTCAAGCTCTGGGGGCGGCAGGTAGCCTAGTATCCTAAAAAATATCCCTCGTACTTGCTCATGACAATTATACCCATAAATCAAATCACATTTTATTGGTCGCATACACAAATTTAGCAGACGTTATTGCGGGTGTAGTGAAATGCATGCAGCCACCACCATGTTTGAAAATATGAAGAGTGGTACTCAGTTATGTGTTGTGTTG
The DNA here is from genome assembly GCF_045679555.1 of Salvelinus alpinus. NCBI lineage: Eukaryota > Metazoa > Chordata > Actinopteri > Salmoniformes > Salmonidae > Salvelinus > Salvelinus alpinus. The sequence goes on from NC_092109.1 coordinate 16,722,273, forward strand.
TATTTGCCTCAAACATAACGCTTTGTATTCAGGACATAAAGTTAATTTCTTTGCCACATTTTTAGCAGTTTTACTTTAGTGCCTTTATTGCAAAAAAATGATGTATTCTGTACAGGTTTCTTCCTTTTCATTCTGTCATTTACATTAGTATTGTGGAGTAACTACAATGTTGTTAATCCATACTCAGGTTTTTCCTGTCACAGCCATTAAACTCTGTAACTGTTTTAAAGACACCATTGGCCTCATTGTGAAATCCCTGAGCTGTTTCCTTCCTCTCCAGCAACTGAGTTAGGATGGACGCCTGTATCTTTGTAGTGACTGGGTGTATTGATACACCATCCAAAGTGTAATTAATAACTTCACCATGTTCACAGGGATATTCAATATCTGTTTTTTTTATCCATCTACCAATAGGTGCCTTTCTTTGCGTGGCATTGGAAAACCTCCCTGGTCTTTGTGGTTGAATCTGTGTTTGAAATTCACTGCTCGACTGAGGGACATTATTGAAACTTGTATTTATGGGGTACAGAGATGTGGTAGTCATTAAAAAAATATATCTTAAACACGATTATTGCAAAGAAGGGCACCTATATTGGTTGAGATTATGCCGCGGGACTTAGAGGTCATCTGAGGTTTAGTACGTTACCCTGCGTCACTGCTTCATTGCTCCAGACCACCGCAGGGGGGAGTTAGAGCACTGATTATGCTTTTTGGTCCCAAGGCCTAATGTGTCTCTAGCTGACAATGAATGGGCAATATAAACCACAAGAGAAACTGATAATTGTGCACAACTTCAAAATTGAATTTCTATGAACTGAATGATGAGGATGAAGAAGGTGATTGAAATTAGAAACAAAAATGTTCAACTATATTCCATGACATTCTTAAGATATACAGTATGTGTTGACTGAATACATTTGACATTTTTTACATTTTAGTCATTTAGCAGACGCTCTTATCCAGAGCGACTTACAGTAGAGTGCATACATTTTATTACATTTTTACATACTGAGACAAGGATATCCCTACCGGCCAAGAGCAGACGCTCTTATCCAGAGCGACTTAGCAAGTGATGTCTGCTAAATAATCAAGTTGATGACGCAGTCTTATGGCCTCGGCACCTACAGTGGGGAGAACAAGTATTTGATACACTGACAATTTTGCAGGTTTTCCTACTTACAAAGCATGTAGAGGTCTGTAATTTTTATCATAGGTACACTTCAACTGTGAGAGAAGGAATCTAAAACAAAAATCCAGAAAATCACATTGTATGATTTTTAAGTAATTAATTTGCATTTTATTGCATGACATAAGTATTTGATACATCAGAAAAGCAGAACTGAATATTTGGTACAGAAACCTTAGTTTGCAATTACAGAGATCATACGTTTCCTGTAGTTCTTGACCAGGTTTGCACACACTGCAGCAGGGATTTTGGCCCACTCCTCCATACAGACCTTCTCCAGATCCTTCAGGTTTCGGGGCTGTCGCTGGGCAATACGGACTTTCGGCTCCCTCCAAAGATTTTCTATTGGGTTCAGGTCTGGAGACTGGCTAGGCCACTCCAGGACCTTGAGATGCTTCTTACGGAGCCACTCCTTAGTTGCCCTGGCTGTGTGTTTCGGGTCGTTGTCATGCTGGAAGACCCAGCCACGACCCATCTTCAATGCTCTTACTGAGGGAAGGAGGTTGTTGGTCAAGATCTCGCGATACATGGCCCCATCCATCCTCCCCTCAATACGGTGCAGTCGTCCTGTCCCCTTTGCAGAAAAGCATCCCCAAAGAATGATGTTTCCACCTCCATGCTTCACGGTTGGGATGGTGTTCTTGGGGTTGTACTCATCCTTCTATTCCTCCAAACACGGCGAGTGGAGTTTAGAGCAAAAAGCTCTATTTTTGTCTCATCAGACCACATGACCTTCTCCCATTCCTCCTCTGGATCATCCAGATGGTCATTGGCAAACTTCAGACGGGCCTGGACATGCGCTGGCTTGAGCAGGGGGACCTTGCGTGCGCTGCAGGATTTTAATCCATGACGGCGTAGTGTGTTACTAATGGTTTTCTTTGAGACTGTGGTCCCAGCTCTCTTCAGGTCATTGACCAGGTCCTGCCGTGTAGTTCTGGGCTGATCCCTCACATTCCTCATGATCATTGATGCCCCACGAGGTGAGATCTTGCATGGAGCCCCAGACCGAGGGTGATTGACCGTCATCTTGAACTTCTTCCATTTTCTAATAATTGTGCCAACAGTTGTTGCCTTCTCACCAAGCTGCTTGGCTATTGTCCTGTAGCCCATCCCAGCCTTGTACAGGTCTACAATTTATCCCTGATGTCCTTACACAGCTCTCTGGTCTTGGCCATTGTGGAGAGGTTGGAGTCTGTTTGATTGAGTGTGTGGACAGGTGTCTTTTATACAGGTAACGAGTTCAAACAGGTGCAGTTAATACAGGTAATGAGTGGAGAACAGGAGGGCTTCTTAAAGAAAAACTAACTGGTCTGTGAGAGCCGGAATTCTTACTGGTTGGTAGGTGTTCAAAAACTTATGTCATGCAATAAAATGCAAATTAATTACTTAAAAATCATACAATGTGATTTTCTGGATTTTTGTTTTAGATTCCGTCTCTCACAGTTGAAGTGTACCTATGATAAAAATGACATACCTCTACATGCTTTGTAAGTAGGAAAACCTGCAAAATCGGCAGTGTATCAAATACTTGTTCTCCCCACTGTACATAAAGCTGAGTGACTCACTCATTCATGGCTTTGGATCAAAATAAATAAGTACCAACATTTTTTCTGATAGCCTTTAATAAAGACATGTTTTGGTTATCCTGACTTGGACACCATGAATTATAGTCTCTAGAAGGAAAAATATTACCACCTTCTATTGCACATGTCATTTTCCAGATTTGCCCTAACGAAAAATGCCCCTTAGATATTAATTTAGAAACCTCCAATCCTCTAAATGTAATTATTGGTGGAGAGCCATATAGTGTAGATTGCAAAATAGTTGGGAAGAAATTTGATGGCACATGGTTTATGAATTGACACCCAATTTTCTGTTCCTCCTGAAAGTGATAACAGTCAGATTTTATGCATTTATTAATTAAATCGCTTAATTAATTAAATAGCTGACATGTTGCTGTTCATCTGATGAAGGTGCACATGGGCCTATTTATATAATGAATATGAATTCAGAGGGCAGAAATGATTAATTATCTCCAGAATATCGTTATTTTTTAAACAAGGACTTGAAAATGAGATTGTGAACTCTGCAAACAACGTTCCCAGTCCGAGAATGAGAATGTTAAATGACTGTAATTAATACAATAATTCAATACATTGGAATACAAAATAAGCCATCCATCCACCCATTATGGGCTATTAGCAGGACAATAGACTCTTGCCAAGAAGGAGGGTAGGGGGAGAATTGTATCGTGTGGTGGAGGAATCAGAATTAGTTGGTTAACATAAGTAATTAAGATGTCATATCTGCATAATATTCTTATGTGATATACTTTTTATTAGAATGTATTTCTAATAGACTCTAGTGTTGGCAGTTGCATTTCTTCCCTCAGCTGGGGCTCAGTCACTTGGGGCCCAGAGAGGGGAGAGGTCAGGCTTGTCTTTTAAATGTCTCTGGTGCTATGCAGAATATCAGAAAGGGAAGAGGACAGGATGGAACATTGTCTTCATATGTGAATGTATCTGTTAAACCATGTGAAGGGATGGCGTGATTAAGGGGGAACCAATTACTTGTCTCCACAATGTCTGTGCGCCAGTCACTCCCTCCATTGGCATTGAGGGGAGGTGTGTGGTAGTGTCTGGAACCATTGTATGTCCTCTCTGATGTTGCACTTATCCTGGGATAGTGTATGACCTAGAGGCTCACTCCCCTCAGTGAGCTTGTCCAGGAGTGGGGTCAAGAGGAGGTTTACTTGAGATGGGTGTATCTAGAATTGACAATTGAGTTATGCCATTGGATGAGGTAATGGTTTTGTGCTATGAAGTACCAGGAACGAGATTAGAACCTCGTTTTAGGGACCAAACTGAACGATAATTTATAGCGAATGCTATCTGGCTATGGGATACTCCTCTCTCTCAAGTAAAAGTCTTTCTTTGTGAACTGTTCCTAAGATCTGTTGTTCGTCATGTAGGTTGAGAGGGGTGTATCTTGGCTATAAAAGATCTTTGTACTTTTGTGTTGTCACTTTCAATGGTTCATTAGAAATGGAGCATCATTGAAAGTCATTGCTAATGCAAAGCTATTATTATTATAATTTTTTTTAGTTTAAGTATAACTCTGACTGGTGTGTGAAGTTTGTTTCTCCTCATTTGGTAATACAGAATTAAGCCACCGCAATCGTTACGGATTAATGTTTTCAGTTGATGCCAAACAAGTTCGATCGGGTTTAAATCAGGAGACCTTTTAGATATACTGTAGGCCTACCGTAGGTGTTGTAGGTCTTTTTAAATGTATTTTTATTTGACCTTTATTTTACTACAATCCCATATACTATGTTCTTACAAAAAAATATTTAACATTTTCTAGTACAGCCAATATTACAAAACGTCAAATGCTTGTCAAAGACGCCCTCTGGTGGTCAAACTAGCACTAACTAGCATTAATGGCAGCAATGGCTGACACTAAAATAACGTGCCTTAGACTTCTGAGGCAGCCCGCAAGGTGTGCTGCAGTATCACACAACTTTTACAGGAAGAACCACTGTATGTGTGGGATTAATTGATTAGCGGGATCAGGTATGTAGTGCTAGGGCAAAAACAGATATGTGCACCCCTTTGGGTCCCAGGACCAGGATTAAGAAACACTTGCCTATAAAATTTGTAGTCTGAAAGTTATACCTATTTTGTTTTTGTCAAAACCCATGTAATCTCTGTTCTGGTTCCTTCCAGTGATAGCCTAGGGTTATTATCATTCCTGAGGCAGCTCTATTCAAAGTAACCCATCTGTCACAAAGAAGACAAGTATGTCAGCGTGACCCCCTACAACCCACATCCCAGAGTGGAACAGTACACTACAGTACATTCTAATAACAAACACAGACACCAAACCACAGCACAGGTCTGTATCTATCACGCCTGTTGTTGCTCTTCACAGGTTGCAGAATGTTGATTACATCCATTTCGCACTATGCCGAAATGGAGAGATGAGGGCCAATCAGCACCCCGTCAGATGCCTGGCATCACCTCGCTCTATCCCCTCCGCTCACTTCACCCCTCTGCCCTCACCTCCCCCTCACCTCGTCCCGTCTGAGCGAACACTTCATTATGCCCCGCTCCCAGAGCTCCCCTTCATTTGGTCTCTGTGACCCCTGCACTGTGCTCCATTCCCTTTCATTTTACTCCTATATCTCTCGTTGCCGCCAAGCATGAACTGAAACACATTTAATAATGCTTGAAATACAGAAATTAGAAAAAACAAGATATATTATTTTTCACTCTTTCACAATGAACACATTGAAATCCTCTCTCTGATATTCTGTTTTGCATGATGAGGAGTGAGCTATTTCAGAATGAAAAGAGTGCCATTGCAAAGGACTTTTGAATTCAAGAAACCAAGCGCTGTGACATGACATTTCAAGGACAATGACTTATCATCTTTACAACATTGGAGACTTTTAGACGATAGTATTTGCATAGATTCTCGGTTCACAGCATGTAATGTAAGATGATTTTGAATATTTGATGTACACTACAATAGAAAACCTACTGCAGTTTCTGTTGATTCCCCATGTGAGACCTGACCTATAGGGATGGAAATAAGAAACTGCTCCAAGAATATTGTAAAAGAGAAAAGGAAAGTCATGAATTTCAAATAAAGAAGAGACCTTGGGCAAAAAGCTCATGTTATTGATGTTAGAAACTGCCTGTAAGTGTTCAAAAGACCCTCCAAATAACACGCGGACAGTCATTTAGGAGATTATAGAGTAGGTTATGATGGTATTTTATTGATGGCCTGTGGCAGAGGATATTGGGACAAAGCAGGACTTGGATAGGCAGCGAGACACATATAACCACACAGATTTGGGGCCCTGCAAGTTTACTGTCTGTGTCTCTGTCTCTCTCTCTCTCTCTGAATTCAATTAAATACAATTTAAGGGCTTTATTGGCATGGGAAACATATGTTTGCGTTGCCAAAGCAAGTGAAATAGATAATTAACAAAAGTGAAAAAATAAATAAAAAATGAACAGTAAACATTACAAAATAATAAACATAAATATGGGTTGTATTTACAATGGTGTTTGTTCTTCACTGGTTGCCCTTTTTTTGTGGCAAAAGGTCACAAATGTTGCTGCTGTGATTGCACACTGTGGTATTCCACCCACTATATGAGAGTTTATCAACATTGGATTTGTTTTCAAATTCTTTGTGGGTCTGTGTAATCTGAGGGAAATATGTGTCTCTAATATGGTCATACATTTGTCAGGAGGTTAGGAAGTGCAACTCTGTTTCTACCTCATTTTGTGGGCAGTGTGCACATAACCTGTCTTCTCTTGAGAGCAAGGTCTGTCTACGGCGTCCTTTCTCATTAGCAAGGCTATGCTCACTGAGTCCGTACATAGTCAAAGCTTTCCTTAATTATGGGTCAGTCACAGTGGTCACGTAATCTGCCACTGTGTACTCTCTGTTTATGGCCAAATAGCATTCTAGTTTGCTCAGTTTTTTTGTAAATTTTTTCTAATGTGTCAAGTAATTATCTTTTTTGTTTTCTCATGATTGGATTGGGTTCTGTTTGTGTTTGTGAACAGAGCCCCAGGACCAGCTCTCTCTCTCTCTCTCTCTCTCTCTCTCTCTCTCTCTCTCTCTCTCTCTCTCTCTCTCTCTCTCTCTCTGTCAAATCTGATTTTATTGGGCACATACATGTGTTTAGCAGATGTTATTGCGGGTGTGGCGAAATGCTTGTGTTTCTAGCTCTGACAGTGCAGTAATATCTAACAATTTCACAACATATACCCAATACACACAAATCTAAGGAAAGGAATTAAGAGTATATAAATATATGGAAGAGCAATGTCAGAGCTGCATAGTCTAAGATACAGTAGAATAGTATAGAATACAGTATATACATATGAGATTAGTAATGCTAGATATGTAAACATTATTAAAGTGACAAGTATTCCACTTATTAAAATGGCCAGTGATGTCAAGTCTATGGATATAGACAGCAGCCTCGAATGTGCTAGTGATGGCTATTTAACAGTCTGATGGCTGATGTCTGATGATAGAAGCTGTTTTTTAGTCTCACGGTCCCAGCTTTTATGCACCTGTACTGACCTCACCTTCTGGATGATAGCGGGGTGAACAGGCAGTGGCTTGGGTGGTTGTCCATTATGATCTTTTTGGCCTTCCTGTGACATCGGGTGCTGTAGTTGTCCTGGAGGGCAGGTAGTTTGCCATCGGTGATGCGTTGGGCAGACCGCACCACCCTCTGGAGAGCCCTGCGGGTGGTGCAGTTGCCGTACCAGTCGGTGATACAGCCGAGGAACTTGAAGCTTTACACCTTCTCCACTGCTGTCTCGTCGATGTGGGTAGGGTGGTGCTCCCTCTGCTGTTTCCTGAAGTCCCCGATCATCTCCTTTGTTTTGTTGATGTTGAGTGAGAGGTTATTTTCCTGGCACCACACTCCCAGAGCCATCACCTCCTCCCTGTAGGCTGTCTCATCACTGTTGGTAATCAAGCCTACTACTGTTGTGTCGTCTGCAAACTTGATGATTGAGTTGGAGGCATGCTTGGCCACGCAGTCGTAGGTGAACAGGGAGTACAGGAGGGGGCTGAGCACGCACTCTTGTGGGGCCCCTGTGTTGAGGATCAGCGAAGTGGTGTTGTTTCCTACCTTCACCACCTGGGGGCGGACTGTCAGGAAGTCCAGGACCCGTTGCACAGGGCAGGGTTCAGACCCAGGGCCTCGAGCTTAATGATGAGCTTGGAGGGAAGAGGTGGGACCAAGTCATTGTTTTACAAGTCACAAGTAAGTCTTAGCACTCAAGTCCCAAATCAAGACCGGCAAGTCCAAGGTAAGTCTCAAGTCAAGACTGTCAAGTATCAAGGCAAGTCTCAAACTTTGAGTTTCGAGTCCTAAACAAGTCATAATGTGTTCTTCATCAAATGTAATACCATTTCATATTCTTAACAAGAGTAATAGTTAGTATATTACATTTACGCAAATCATGAATGCTTTTAAAAATATCTATATGTTTATTACTTGCCAAATAAATGTTATATTTCCATGGAAATACATGGGTAGCCATGAGAAAGACCCCCCCAAGCCCCCCCCCCCCCCCCCCCCCCCCGCAATAGTGATCGACTATCGAGGCTCGCTATGGGGCGCAATTGGGCGATGTAGGCTTGTACACAATCGCCCAACCTTGACTGTGTGGAGGCTCATTGATTTAATGTTACGTTAGCCTACACTAGTAAAGTAATCAAATATATAGCTGTCGGCTATATTAGCCACAACTTACCATTCTTTGTGCAGCTTCAAATGTCAAACAAACTTGGAAATTGTTGCGCCCCCGTCTGTCATTTTCTTCCCACATGTTTTGCAAGTTGCAAGCTGTTTTTTGTTGTTACAGCGTCGACTTTATATCCGGGAAAAAAAATTGAGTGTCATCTTTCCAATGGCTCCATCTGAATTCACCCGCCGACGTTCCTCTGCACTGCCACGGACAACTTTCTCTCAGCTGGCACAATTTGATTGGCTGCAGTACGATTCAAACTATAATCCGTTAAATGAAGAGTTGATGTGCTCCACACTTTTTTAATAGCATAATTTTTAATATTTGGGCTTGGGGAGGGTATCAAGTCAGGTCGAGTCAAAAGGCTCAAGTCCAAGTCAAGTCACGAGTCATTGGTGTTAAAGTCAAAGTCGAGTTGCAAGTCATCATATTTGTGACTCAAGCCTGACTCGAGTCCAAATCATGTGACTCGAGTCCACACACCTCTGTTGGAGGGTACTATGCTGTTGAATGCTGAGCTATAGTCAATGAACAACATTCTTACATAGGTATTCCTCTTGTCCAGATGGGATAGGGCAGTGTGCAGTGTGATGGCGATCTATTGGGGCGGGTAGCAAATTCAACTGGGTCTAGGGTGACAGGTGTTGGTCAATTTCTGCAACAGATGATCAGGTCTATATAATTATCAAACTTATATATTGGTAGTAGAAAGGAACACAGACTTCGTTTAAGTATTAAAATTCTCCTTTAGTAATACAATTGTAGGCAGAAGTCGGTACAGAGTACAGTTTATGATCGCTCTCCCCAGGTTCTGCAAAGTGTCTAAGACATAATGTAACTTATATAGCCTCCCCAATTCCCCTTGCCTGACTTTCCCTGGCCACAACATTTTAATAAATCTAACCTCCCCCTGACAGCAGCAACCATCTTGTCAGCAATTAAAAGCTCAGAAGTAGGTTTGAACGAAACTTGACCTTTCATCACAAGTATAGGGTCAGAACAAGGTGCACAAGTCCAAGCATCTTCTGACAGGTGGCTGTTTTCATCAGGCCTGCGGCAGTCTTGTGTTATCAGAAAACCAGTCGTATTCTCAGAACCTCAGACAGCCACAGTGGGGCCCAGACAGAAGGAGTATGAGTGTTGACGGTTTCCGCCTTCTGATAGTGTCTGAAGGGTACAACTCTCAAAACAGGTGTTAACACACACACACACAGTTTATCATAACACAATTTATGAACCTTTTAAAAGGTATGAGGCCTTGGTTTAAACCCTTCACAGGTAAGGTAGGGGTGAGAAGATCCTTGACTAGTCTCTCAAAGCACTTCATGATGACAGAAGTGAGTGCTACAGGGAGATAGTCATTTAGTTCAGTTACCTTTGCTTTCTTGGGTACAGGAACAGTGGTGGCCATCTTGAAGCATGTGGGGACAGCTGACTGGGATAGGGAGAGATTGAATATGTCTGTAAACACACCAGCCGGATGGTCTGCGCATGCTCTGAGGACGTGGCTACGGATGCCGTCTGGGACGACAGCCTTGCGAGGGTTAACACGCTTAAAAGTCCTACTCACGTCGGCCACGGAGAAGCAAGGCCCACAGTCCTTGGTAGCAGGCCGCGTTGGTGGCACTGTGTTATCCTCAAAGCGGGCGAAGAAGGTGTTTAGCTTGTCCGGCAGCAAGACGTCGGTGTCCACGACGTGAATGGTTTTCCTTTTGTAGTCCGTGATTGTTTGTAGACCCTGCCACTTACAGTGGGGCAAAAAAGTATTTAGTCAGCCACCAATTGTGCAAGTTCTCCCACTTAAAAAGATGAGAGAGGCCTGTAATTTTCATCATAGGTACACTTCAACTATGACAGACAAAATGAGGAAAAAAAATCCAGAAAATCACATTGTAGGATTTTTTATGAATTTATTTGCAAATTATGGTGGAAAATAAGTATTTGGTCAATAACAAAAGTTTATCTCAATACTTTGTTATATACCCTTTGTTGGCAATGACAGAGGTCAAACGTTTTCTGTAAGTCTTCACAAGGTTTTCACACACTGTTGCTGGTATTTTGGCCCATTCCTCCATGCAGATCTCCTCTAGAGCAGTGATGTTTTGGGGCTATTGCTGGGCAACACGGACTTTCAACTCCCTCCAAAGATTTTCTATGGGGTTGAGATCTGGAGACTGGCTAGGCCACTCCAGGACCTTGAAATGCTTCTTACGAAGCCACTCCTTCGTTGCCCGGGCGGTGTGTTTTGGATCATTGTCATGCTGAAAGACCCAGCCATGTTTCATCTTCAATGCCCTTGCTGATGGAAGGAGGTTTTCACTCAAAATCTCACGATACATGGCCCCATTCATTCTTTCCTTTACACGGATCAGTCGTCCTGGTCCCTTTGCAGAAAAACAGCCCCAAAGCATGATGTTTCCACCCCCATGCTTCACAGTAGGTATGGTGTTCTTTGGATGCAACTCAGCATTCTTTGTCCTCCAAACACGACGAGTTGAGTTTTTACCAAAAAGTTATATTTTGGTTTCATCTGACCATATGACATTCTCCCAATCTTCTTCTGGATCATCCAAATGCTCTCTAGCAAACTTCAGACGGGCCTGGACATGTACTGGCTTAAGCAGGGGGAAACGTCTGGCACTGCAGGATTTGAGTCCCTGGCGGCGTAGTGTGTTACTGATGGTAGGCTTTGTTACTTTGGTCCCAGCTCTCTGCAGGTCATTCACTAGGTCCCCCCGTGTGGTTCTGGGATTTTTCCCCACCGTTCTTGTGATCATTTTGACCCCACGGGGTGAGATCTTGCGTGGAGCCCCAGATCGAGGGAGATTATCAGTGGTCTTGTATGTCTTCCATTTCCTAATAATTGCTCCCACAGTTGATTTCTTCAAACCAAGCTGCTTACCTATTGCAGATTCAGTCTTCCCAGCCTGGTGCAGGTCTACAATTTTGTTTCTGGTGTCCTTTGACAGCTCTTTGGTCTTGGCCATAGTGGAGTTTGGAGTGTGACTGTTTGAGGTTGTGGACAGGTGTCTTTTATACTGATAACAAGTTCAAACAGGTGCCATTAATACAGGTAACAAGTGGAAGACAGAGGAGCCTCTTAAAGAAGAAGTTACAGGTCTGTGAGAGCCAGAAATCTTGCTTGTTTGTAGGTGACCAAATACTTATTTTCCACCATAATTTGCAAATAAATTCATAAAAAATCCTACAATGTGATTTTCTGGATTTTTTTTCTCATTTTGTCTGTCATAGTTGGAAGTGTACCTATGATGAAAATTACAGGCCTCTCTCATCTTTTTAAGTGGGAGAACTTGCACAATTGGTGGCTGACTAAATACTTTTTTGCCCCACTGTATGTCTCGTTTCTGAGCCATTGAATTGCGACTTTGTCCACTCCACTTTGTCTCTATACTGAGGTTTTGCCTGTTTGATTGCCTTGCAGAGGGAATAACTACACTATTTGTATTCTGCCATATTCCCAGTCACCTTGCCATGGTTGAATGCAGTGGTTTGCACTTTCAGTTTTGCACGAATGCTGCCATCTATCCACATTTTTTTGGTTAGGGTAAGTTTTAATAGTCACTTTGGGTACAACATCTCCTATGCACTTCCTGAAAAACTCATTCACCGTATCAGTATATTCATCAATATTAGTCACGGAAGCTACCCGGAACATATCACAGTCCGCGTGATCAAAACAATATTGAGGTGTGGATTCCGATTGATCAGACCAGCGTTGAATAGTCCTTAGCATGGGTACTTCCTGTTTGAGTTTCTGCCTATAGGAAGGGAGGAGGAAAATTGAATTGTGGTCAGATTTGTCTGTGTCTCTGTCTCCATGTCTCTTTGTCTCTCTCTCACACTCTTTCTCTTTCTCTGTCTGTCTCTGTGTCACTATCTCTCTCTCTCTCGCTCTCTCTTTCTGAGCTCTTCCTTTACAGTGCTATATGTGTATGAAGTAATGGGTTGTGTAGAGATGGTACAGCAAAATAGGATGCATTATTGGCTTTCTTTACGCTATGTAACTACAAGTGTTAATGGCTGTATTCCTCCACAACTCTAAGGCTTTGAACGTCATAGATCATCGCAGAGAGAATATAAAATACTATTGAAGGGCTTGTCAAGAGTAAAAAAAAAGCAGTGGAGCTTAATTACTGAATATTATGCCAGAGCATCAGCATGACATAAAAGCATTATGTACTTGCTTGGCAGACACCTCGTACTGAACCATCTGCAAAGCTCACACAAATGCATGCATATCCTGTTAGCGTCTTGTATACTGTGTTGCTTCAGCAGTATGACAAAAACCCCTATGTCAACTTCTTCCTTTTAAGTTTTCCTGGGAGGTTTTATTAACACTCTGAGAATGGGAATTATAGGTTATTTGGAGGTTTTATTAACACTCTGAGAATGGGAATTATAGGTTATTTGGAGGTTTTATTAACACTCTGAGAATAGGAATTATAGGTTATTTGGAGGTTTTTTAATAACTTCCTTCACTTTCACTGAATGCTTTAATAAGACATTTATTAACAATGCTAGCTTATTTTGGGTTAGCTTTTTTGAACTCCAAGCACAGATGTAAAATAAAACAAAATAATCCATGGAATTAGTCTACTGTGCCACCAGGATGGAGCTCACATGCCATGTTTTATTAACCATACAAAGCTGTTCATTTTATTCTAGTCAAACAGACACCATTTACAAGTAAAAAAACACTTATTAAGATCAGGGGTGGCCAATTAGTGAATACACTTAACAAGATAGAGGATAGAGCAAGTTTTTTTGATGCTGAGAATGGAATGGACAGTATTTGTTTTAAAAAAACATTCTTAAAACCTTCTCTGTACATTATCGAAGTTTTGTATTGGTTTTTCTGAAAAGTTTTCTTCATGTTCTGAGAATGTAATGTTTTTAAATAGCATTCTTAGAAGTTCTTTAAATGTGCTGAGAATGTTCCAAAGCCAAGCAACTATCCTGGAAGGTTTTACAGATGTCAGATCTGAATTTGACCCCTTTCGTCACAGGAGGAAAATAATCCTGCAGCAAGAGGATTAGAATAGATTAAGAAATATTTAGAATTGCCGCCAGGGGGCAGCTGGAAGTGGTGTTTGTATACAATACAGTAACATTCTATACCTACATTATACCTTATGAAGGCTACGTGCAGGCTACAGCTCGTCTCGTGTGAATTCTTATTTGGATTATAATAAATTGACATATTTGTAGTGGGCATGTGTATTTATCGTTAGGGAAAATCCGTTTTTTTAGATAAATTGTTGAATTATATGTTGAAGTCAAGCAATTGGCAGAATACATTATTGATTAGCTCAGTGCCTGTAAGTAACATATAACTCTCAGAACGTTATGTGCTAGCTGGGAAGTATGTCAGTTTTAGAAAGTACACTACATGACCAAAAGTATGTCGACACCTGCTCGTCAAACATCTCATTCCAAAATCATGGGCATTAATATGGAATTTGTCCCCCCTTTGCTTCTATGATAGCTTCCACTCTTCTGGGAAGGCTTTCCTCTAGATGTTGGAACATTGCTGCGGGGACTTGCTTCTATTCAGCCATAAGAGCATTAGTGACGTTGGGCACTGATGCTGCGCGATTAGGCCTGGCTCGCAGTTGGTATTCCAATTCATCCCAAAGGTGTTCGATGGGGTTAAGGTCAGGGCTCTGTACAGGCCAGTCAAGTTCATCCACACTGATCTCGACAAACCATTTCTGTATGGCGCTTCAGCATCGCGGCTGAGCCGTTGTTGAGCCGTTGGACTGCCAGATGGTGACGCGTGATTCATCACTCCAGGGAGTGTGTTTCCACTGCTCCAAAGTCCAATGGCGGCGAGCTTTACATCACTCCACCCGACGCTTGGCATTGGGCATAGTGATCTTAGACTTTTGTGCGACTGCTTGGCCATGGAAACCCATTTCATAAATTTCTCGACGAGCAGTTTTTGTGCTGACTTTGCTTCCAGAGGTAGTTTAGTACTTGGTAGTGAGTGTTGCAACCGAGGACAGATGATTTTTAAACGCTACACGCTTCAGCAAACGGCGATCCCGTTCTGTGAGCTTGTGTGGCCTATCATTTCACGGCTGATCCGTTGTTTCTCCTAGACCTTTCCGCTTCACAATAACAGCACTTACAGTTGACCGGGGAAGCTCTAGCAGGACAGAAATTTGACAAACTGACTTGTTGGAAAGGTAGCATCCTATGATGGTACCACGTTGAAAGTTACTGAGCTCTCCAGTAAGTCCAATGTACGTCAATGGAGATTGCATGGCTGCATGCCGAATCCACTCATTTGAAGGGGTGTCCACATACTTTTGCATATATAGTGTATTAGGCAAGACAGATTTCGGAGACGGCAATAGTCTTTAAGGGAGGGGATGATCTCGAACAAAAATGATTAAACAAATGTTAAGTATTTGTTTGTTAGAATCTGCAAAGTATGTCTGTAATACTATGTCTGTTAGCTTATGACGACTTTGCTACTTGATATAAGTTTTAAAACTTTGAGACTTTGGCTGTGGTGTATACACTCTGTCTATCTGCTCCACCGAGGTTAGACCTTTTGACCGCTTCCTCTATTGATGTCCAATAGCTCCTGCTAAGACCGACCCCATCAATGCCTCTGCAAATGAAAGGCAGAGGAACAGATAAGCAAATAAACTCAAGGAGACAAAAGTGGTCGAACCGGGGTCACACATCGCACCGGATTTATGACTCTTTGCGGTCTGGAAAAGAACTGAGAAATTTTCAGAATATAATCCATTTTCTTTAATAATTTCAACTCATTTTTCACTTTAATAATTTCAACGAATTCTTCTGCTCTATCTTAAACATTCTTAGTGATGTTTTGTTTGCATGCATGGCAGGGCTACATATGGGACATATTGCTTTGAGTGTTCATTTATTTCAAACAATTAGAGAGGTGTATGATGCTAATGAATAAAGAGAGAACACCTTTCCACAGTTAATTGTGTCCTTTGGTGCTGGCACTCTGGATTAATAAAGATATTTATCCTCAGGGCAATCCATGGTAACAGACTGATGCTGAGACTCAGATTTTGCACTTTAAACGTTTCAGTGGAAATTGTTAAAAGTAGTCCTTGTTCAAAGCGTTGTATGTTTTGTTTAACTTTACGATCATTGGTTTTTGTTTGACATACATTTTAAAGTGAAAAATCTGAATCTCAGCATCATTCTGTTAACATGGAATTACCCTTCACCAACGCAGTGGACAGAGTCAGCCCTGATAGAATTAAACTACTGTGAGGCAACCTTTCTGGGAGGGCACCATTTTGCCGGAACGCAATTAAAAAGTGAAACATCTCAAATCCGTCACATTCCCTAGCTCAGGGTGACCTTTTCCCCTCTATCAATATTCATGATATATAAAATGACCATGTTGATTCGTACTCTGTTTCTGGTCAGTTATTCAGTGTATGTGGGCTGGTTGTGGTCTGTCTGCTCTGACTGTGGCCTGCTTGATTCAGAGAGGCTGACTGATCTAGAAGTGGAGAGCTGTTAGCTTGTGTTAACATGAGACTGTAGCCCATGTTGCCCTGGCCAGCATCAAAGAATCACCACTGGGCCTTTTTTGAGAACCTAACATATTCATCAATGTCCACTGCCCACCAGTGGCGATTGTGCCATGTAAATCTTGGTGGGGTAAACTCCCCAAAAATGTTTAACATGCATGCCAGCAAAGCCACTATACAACACAACATTAAACAATACATTCATTGCACTATAATGGTGACAAACAGTGACCACAAACTGTTAGGGCCTACATAAAGCTGTCCCAACAACAGAGCTTTCTTTTCAGCACTATAAAGGGAATCCTTACCACCTCTACACGTGGCTATCAGCTGAGCCTTGTCTGGTAGCGAAACAGTTCATTCAGCCTCATTTACTGCCTTTTTAAAAAACATAGCTGATATGGCTGACTTGCTTCCACAAATGTGGTTTCTACTGACAATGGGCTACTAACAGCTTACTACACAACATACACTAAGTATTACTGTCTTAGCTACAGTATACATAACTCCCTGGCATATCACATAATTTATGCAGCAGCATACAATACATTATTTGGACTCACTTTGTGTTGTGCTCACTTGAACAGGAAGGTGGCGCGGCGTTCCTTATTGTGGGCAAATTTTGTCATCAAACTTTATCATTAAAGTCTGGCATTCTCTGGAAATGGGAATATGGAAAAAACTAGGTAAAATCGTGATGACAGTGATCTTCAGGTCGGAGCTCTAGAAAGAGTTCCCGACTTTGAATTCTGAGTTGGATTATCGTTCAAAACGTATTTTCCCAGTCGGAGCAAATTTCTTTCAGAGTTCCCAATTGTCTTGAACTCACTCAAGTCTGAGATTTCCCAGTTCTGACTTTCCAGTTGTTTTGAATGTGGCAGAAGTCATGCTGGATTGATAGCATGGCCAATGTATTCAACCTTTTTCTGGCCCATGGTGTGTTACGAGTGAATATTTATCCTTTTAAGGTTGGAAAAGAGACCCTTAAACCAAGACTTGGACGACACACCCTCTCTACTGAATAGCCTGCTAGTGATTGCTTTCCAAAGCTTGCAGTGATTCCTGCCAAAAAACTCATTGTTGAATTTGCGATTTACAACTTGTTGTGTAATGTTTATGTCCAATTGCCGATGAGCACCAATATGTTTTATCTATAATTTCTCTTCATATGACAAGGATTGAAAAGGATTTGCCAGCAGATTGTTGACTTGATTCGCTAAACTGCTAGTTTAGCTTGCTAGCTAAGATTTTGAAAGAATGATGTTGACATGATCAGTCCAGTCAAAGCTACTGTAGATATAACGTGATTTGACGTAATTTCATCTGTGGCCAATGACCTTGAGCATTCTTGGATGGGCACTATATGGCAGCACCCAAGGGGCTTGAATTTTCGAGCTCTCCCCGTAGATTTTGTGGTGTCGCAGTGTCCCCATGAGTGACAGAACACTGAGCCAATCACGGCGCAACTAAAGAACATTAGCAACCCCTACGCTCCGTATTTTCTGCTGACTGCCCCACCGCCACAGAAAGCACTGAGCTAGGCTGAAACACCTGCATTTTGGAGCTGCCTTACTCAAGAAGCAAAAAAGAGACCATGTATGTATGCAGCTTTATTAACAAAATTATTTTTTTGTTACATTGTTTGCAAACTGATATGTGACAAATATTAACGCCAAAAAAACATGCAAAACAGGTAACAAAGAAAAAATATGTATATATATATTTAGTTTTTAGGTAAACAGGTGGGGCTCAAAACAGGTAGGACTCTGCCCTGCCTGCCCTGAATAACGGGTCACCACTGCTGTCCACAATATGCTTTCATTTTCTCTCATTTTCTGCCTGGTATTCTCTTGAATTCAGGTCCTCTTTATAAAGAAGCACAAAAGCCAGGGACAAGTTGCGAATGAAAAGCAGTTGCGGTAGAGCACTTGAGAGCTTAATGATGAACACCATGTGCACCGTGTTAAAATTGAATTGCCTTTCCTCACACCCGAGCAGAGGAATAGTGACTGAGTGCTATAGCAGGTGGAGGAAGAAAGGGTATTGCATGTCATGTGTGTGTGCGCACGTGAGTTTCAGGTTCAAAATAATGGTAGGCTGATAGTAATGGTGAAACAAGATTAGGCCTACCCTTTGGGGAGAAAGGGAGCTGGTAAAATGAAATAACCTGTTTGCGTCGTTTGGCCCAATCACAGCGTAACAGCAGTGTAGAAGTTAGTAACCCACCAGAAGCATCTGGGGACAGTTAGGTACTGTTTGTTAGCCTTGCCTTGTGATTTATGTCTTTGTCACATTCATATGTGCGCTGTAAACATATTGATAAAGACAAACCTAGACTGTGGAACTGCAGTGCAGGTACCACCCCTGCCTCTTCTAACTCCCCTCCTACCCCCCCCCCCCCCCCCCCCCAGAGGCGTTAAACGGGGTAGGGCAGGCCACCGCAACCGCAAGTCAGACAGGAAGCAATTACTGGCAGAGTAGGAAGAGATCACTGCTGCAGACAGACCTCAACAGGGACGTATACCTCTGACCAGCCGCTTCAATACACTGACTGCTGTAATCAATACCAGTAACGATTAGGAATAACGACCAGGCTGAGGTCCTAACATGGCCCTGTATGTTCTGTGACCATGGATCGATTTACAAACCACATTACAGGACCTGATCCAGGACAGAACCATTGTTGTGGTGTGCCTGAGGATTGGGTAGCAAACTGGGCCTGAGTGGGTGCAAGGTGAACCTCTTGGGTGTCTATGACCAGAGTTCCCTACATGTCCTTTAGTGAGACAGAGAGTTTATGGTACAAAACATTGAAGCCAAAGCACATTGCTGGATCAGCCAGAGCACACATATTGAGTGACTTCAAAAAAGGGTCTCTAATTCACACCGGATGTGTCAAATCACAGCGTGATGAAACAAATGTGTACAACACTAACAGGAGGAGCCGATGGGCACGGGAGTATTGTACTGGCATTAACAGAGTTTGAGTGATTGGGTTGCTGTGGTTACAACAGCCTGAAGATGCATCATCGGGGCTGCACTATTGATTTCCTCAAACTCAGAAAGTGAATGTTACTGCTTCAGGCATTTGGATGTCGAGTTTCTACACTTAGAACCCTGTTCCGACTGCGCTGGCTGGTGGTTAGGAGGCATGCGTCGGTGTTAATTTTTCATTTGCGGTCTGAGAACAGTGAGCTGTGTGAGCGGAGCTGCGGAGGTTTGCAGGGAGATTGGAAGAGATGGCAGTCAAGCGTGGCTTATCACCACTAAATGAAAAGGGTGCTCGTCATATCCGTGCTTTAACTGGGAATGCAGAGCCGAGCAACCTCCCTCCTCCCCCGGCCTGCCACCCGCCGCTCCGGCTGGATCTAGATTTAAAGGTCAACGGAAAAACAGAGAAACAAAAGGTGATTAACCAGCAGAGAGACAGAGAGAGAGAGAGATAGGACAGGCTGGGGTGTGAGTAAAACTCACCTCTCCATGTTTAACATTCACTGGTCCAAATCTATATGACATTACATTTGTCACCGTCGGTACCTGTAACTATGTGACAATATATTTGTCACTGTCTGTACCTGTAACTATGTGACATTACATTTGTCACCGTCTGTACGTGTAACTATGTGACATTACATTTGTCACCGTCTGCAACTATATGACATAACATCTGTAATCGTTATTAAAATAATACAAAAATGATAACCGAGACTGTCAATGGTACTGTAATAGAGGATGTAATGAAAAAGTATAGTAATAAGAAGATGCTTAAAGTTATGAGTGAATTTTGAAGCATAGCATATCGCACAATGCCAATTCATTCAAATCATTCTGACCTGCAGTAAAAATTCAATTGGTTTTCAAATGTCAAAGTTTTATACTGTAGGTACCCATAGAGAGTTTATAATATACTGTAGAGATCCTGTTATGAACCTAATAAGACCAGCAGAGGGAAGCACAGGGACAAGACATGATCAAAGACAAAACATGACAGATCCAGAATCTCTTACTTGCCCCCATCAAAATTAAATCAAATCTAATTTTATTTGTCACATACACATGGTTAGCAGATGTTAATGCGGGTGTAGCGAAATTCTTGTGCTTATAGTTCTGACAATGCAGTAATATCTAACAAGAAATCTAACCTAACAATTTCACAACAACTACCTTATACACACAAGTGTAAAGGAATGAATAAGAATATGTACATATAAATATATGGATAAGTGATGGCTGAACGGCATAGTCAAGATGCAGTAGATGGTATAGAGTACAGTATATACATATGAGATGAGTAGTGTAGGGTATGTAAATATTATATAAAGAGGCATTGTTTAAAGTGGCTAGTGATACATTTATTACATCCAATTTTGTATTATTAAAGTGGCTAGAGATTTGAGTCAGTATGTTGGTAGCAGCCACTCAATGTTAGTGATGGCTGTTTAACAGTCTGATGGCCTTGAGATAGAAGCTGTTTTTCAGTCTCTCGGTCCCAGCTTTGATGCACCTGTACTGACGTTGCCTTTTGGATGATAGCGGGGTAAACAGGCAGTGGCTCGGGTGGTTGTTGTCCTTGATGATCTTTTTGGCCCTGGAGGGCAGGTAGTTTGCCCCCGGTAATGCGTTGTGCAGACCTCAATACCCTCTGGAGAGCCCTGACGGTTGTGGGCAGAGCATAATATTTCGTAATAGATCATTCTCAGGGTTAGAAAAAAATTGGTTACATTCTAACTCCCATTCGTATAGCCTAAATGTAGGATAACCTGTGTACTCTCCTTCACTGCAGCCAATGTGAGTAAAACATTTAAACGTGTTAACCCTCGCAAGGCTGCCGGCCCGGACGGCATCCCTAGCCGCATCCTCAGAGCATGCGCAGACCAGCTGGCATTGTCATAGTATCTCTCTCTCTCTCCTTCAATCCCATTCAAATTGCATCTAAAATAGATAATCCTGCTCAAAATATATATATATATGTCCGAGCCTACCTCTTTCAGGTAATCATTTCAGGTAATAAAATCAATGCAGTTATTAGCCTTATATTTAAGTATTGAATGTTTGTCTATGCACAAGCATCGAACATAGCCTCTGTATCTTGTGCAATACGCACCATGCTCTCCGCTGGCCTCTCTCCTTAAAAAATGCTCCTCATAGTAGCTCTTGGAGTCCCAGGAAAAGCTAGACTTGAATAGGATCTGGTGTGACCATGTCACGACTGTTGAAGGAACTGGACCAAGGTGCAGCGTGATGAGCATACAGAAGTTAATCTTTAAACCTATCTAAAATATGTTTTGTTTTCTGAATTGTTTAATGAGTATTTCTGTATTTGAATTTGGCGCCCAGCAGTTTCACTGGCTGTTGAAGAGGTGGGACGCTAACGTCTCACGTACCCAAGAGAGGTTAAGTTTCTGTAGGTTATCACAATCACACCATGAGTAGTTAATTATGAAACATACACCCACGCATTTCTTCTTCCGAGAGAGTTTTTTATTCCTGTCTGTGCGATGAACTGAGAACCCAGCTGGCTGTATGCACGGAGATAGTATTTTTTGACTCTGTGAAACAGAGTATGTTACAGTACCTGATGTCTCTCTGGAAGGAGATCCTCGCCCTGAGCTCGTTTACTTTATTGTTCAGAGACTGAACACCAGCAAGTAATATACTTGGAAGCGGTGGATGGTGTGCACGCCTCCTGAGTCGGACTAGAAGTCCATTCCGAATACCTCTTCTCCGCTGTCGGCGTCTTGGAGCAGCCTCTAGGATAAGTTCAATTGCCCTGGGGGGTAAGAACAAAGGATCCAATTTGTGAAAGTCGTATTCTTGGTTGTATTGCTGGTGAGTTGCCGCTGCTCTGATATCAAATCAAATCAAAATGTCACACGCGCTGAATACAACAGCTGTAGACCTTACTGTGAAATGCTTACTTACAAGCCCTTAACCAACAATGCAATTTTAAGAAAATCTCTAAAAAGTAAGAGATAAGAATAACAAATAATTAAAGAGCAGCAGTAAATAACAATAGCGGGGCTATATACAGGGGGTTTGTGTCAATGTACAGGGAGCACCAGTGTCGAGGTAATTGAGGTAATTATGTACATGTAGGTAGAGTTATTAAAGTGGCTATGCATACATAATTACAGAGAGTAGCAGCAGCATGGGGGGGCAACGCAAATAGTCTGGGTAGCCATTTGATTAGCTGTTCAGGAGTCTTATGGTTTGGGGGTAGAAGCTGTTTAGAAGCCTCTTGGACCTAGACGTGGCGCTCCGTACCACTTGCCGTGCGGTAGCAGAGAAAACAGTCTATTGCTAGGGTGGCTGGAGTCTTTGACAATTTGTAGGGCCTTCCTCTGACACTGCCTGGTATAGAGGTCCTGGATGGTAGGAAGTTTGGCCCTGGTGATATACTGGGCCGTACGCACTACCCTCTGTAGTGTCTTGCGGTCGGAGGCCGAGCAGTTGCCATACCAGGCAGTGATGCAACCCGTCAGGATGCTCTTGATGGTACCTCAGAGCATGGTACCCAGCTGCGCATTTAAAGCAAAAATATTCAAGTGATCTGCTGTTTTAAAAATCTACTGCAAAAGAAATCATCATCATCATCTTCACAATAAAAAAATAAGTTGACAACATTAAAATTGATTTAGATTTGTAAATTAGATGCGCATTTAGTCCTTATTACTGTAGCATATGCTGCAGCAAATGTAGGGACCACAATGGAAATAAGGCCCACCGGTCACTTTAAAAATGATTTGTGTATATATGTTTTTCTTTTGCTGACAAGTAAACTCAATCAATCAATGCAAATTATGCAGTGGCAATTTGATGAATGGAAAGAGACATTTGTTACAAAACACCAAAATGTTTAATGACAATTCAGAGATTGTCAAGCCAAGCCTTTGATACCGAGGGATGTGTTTTCTGTTTGTCGAGATTGACATAGTCTATTTATTGTGGTGTTGAAACCGCAAACCATGATGTTTAAGTGCCTGAAGTCGGTATGTTTTGTTTATTGGTTGTGTTGTGCATTGGCAAAGAAACCTGTTGGTGGATGTTTTTGGGGGATATATTTTATATAATAAAAAATATGGCAATTTTTTTTTAGAAAATTTGATTCCCCTAGCTGATCATTGTCTACAACCGGCTCCGATTCTGAAGTAATGATACAGGCAGGGAGAGTGAGCTCGTCTGTGGTGGTTGGCGAACCCTCAACCTTCTGTCCAGTAGCCATGCATAGCATAAACTGTGTCACAAAATCATACTGAAGTGGCAAAGTCAATTTACACTTTTATAAACACAGGGTAGTTACAGTTCAAATCAAATCAAGCTTTATTTGTACTGAACATTTCAGACATGGAATGCAAAACAATGTGCTTCACATGAAAAAATGAATAAAAACTATGAAAATAAAAACTTTAATATTTACTACACAACAAACATAACAAGATAAAAAACTAAATAATATTGTTAGGGTGTTAAATTAATTTTACAGTACAAGGGGAGGGTCATGTGGAAATACTTTTAACGTTGAACGTTGGCGAAGGGGGTGCTTTTTATTGACACCTTGAGTTGGATTCTGTTCTGAGAATGGTGGCATGATATCACGTCCGGATGAATGCAGAACTAATGGGCTGATGTTGTTTGTATTCATCCTTCCACGCCGCCAGAGTGAGAGAGAGAGAGAGAGAGAGAGAGAGAGAGAGAGAGAGAGAGAGAGAGAGAGAGAGAGAGAGAGAGAGAGAGAGAGAGAGAGAGAGAGAGAGAGAGAGAGAGAGAGAGAGAGAGAGAGAGAGAGAGAGAGAGAGAGAGAGAGAGAGAGAGAGAGAGAGAGAGAGAGAGAGAGAGAGAGAGAGAGAGAGAGAGAGAGAGAGAGAGAGAGAGAGAGAGAGAGAGAGAGAGAGAGAGAGAGAGAGAGAGAGAGAGAGAGAGAGAGAGAGAGAGAGAGAGAGAGAGAGAGAGAGAGAGAGAGAGAGAGAGAGAGAGAGGGCAGGCTCTTCGGCATGGTGAAAGATGGTCACAGTAATACCTTAAATCAAATCAACATTTATTGGTCGCGTACATAGTTTTTCAAATGTTATCTGATGTAATGCTTGTGTTTCTAGCTCCAACAGTGCAGAAATACAAGGCAATACAAAATATAGAACAATACAAACGTAATTCAGAAAAAATAAGAAATTAAGAAATATCAGAACGAGCAATGTCAGTGATCGGAATATAAATGTATAGACAGTATATACATATAATGGTTTGTAAAGACAGTATGGACAGTATATGAATAGAAAAGGTGTGTACAGCAGTAGCTATACAGGATGATACATGACTAGAATACAGTATACACATGTATACACAATGAGGTTTGTTATAGGTTACAGCTTCCTCCCGATTACCGCATTAACCCCTCGTTCCATGTGTCTCTCCTCAGGCCGGTGGTGGCTGGTCCGCTCCAGGAGTCTGAGGTGCGGGAGGTTCATCCGCCCTCTCTGGACATCGCACAGAAAAAATCCTAGAGCAAAACCTGGTTAAAACCTGGTTCAGTCTGCTTTCCTGCAGACACTGGAAGACAAATTCATCTTTCAGCAGGACAATAACCTAAAACACAAGGCCAAATATACACTGTTGCTTACAAAGACGAAATTGAATGTTCCTGAGTGGCCCCGTTACAGTTTTGACTTAAATCAACATGAAAATCTATGGCTGTCTAGCAATGATCAAGAACCAACTTGACAGAGATTGAAGTAAATAATAAAATAATAATGTGCATATATTGTACAATCCATATGTGCAAAGCTCTTAAAGACTCACAGCTGTAATTGCTGCCAAAGGTGATTCTAATATGTATTGATTCAGGGGTGTGAATTTTGTATTCATATTTATTAGGGATCCCCATTGCCAAGGCAGCAGCTAATCTTCCTGGGGTCCAAACATATGAAAGCACTTATATTATATATGAATCAAAAAATAAAACAGTACATAATATAACATTATTACACCACTACATATCTACAATACAAAATGTTTACGACCACCATACAACAATATCACAATGTATGCGTTGTATAACAAGACAGCTCGTTGTAGTACTGTGCGCCTCCCATAGTCTGTTCTGGACTTGGGGACTGTGAAGAGACCTCTGGTGGCATGAGAGATTGACATGTATGTCATTAATGTTAGCTCTGTGTATTTTTTAAATTTTTGCAATTTTCCCTCTTTGTGGCACCTGACCACACTACTGAACAGCATTCTAGGTGCGATAAAACTAGGGCCTGTAATACCTGCCTTGTGGAGAATACTTACACTACCGGTCAAAAGTTTACGAACACCTACTCATTCAAGGGTTTTCTTTATTTGTACTATTTTG
Source organism: Salvelinus alpinus (assembly GCF_045679555.1). Taxonomy (NCBI): domain Eukaryota; kingdom Metazoa; phylum Chordata; class Actinopteri; order Salmoniformes; family Salmonidae; genus Salvelinus; species Salvelinus alpinus. The sequence continues at coordinate 16,747,650 of NC_092109.1, forward strand.
TACTAGACATCAAAGCTGTGAAATAACACATATGGAATCATGTAGTTACCAAAAAAGTGTTAAACAAATCAAAATATATTCTTCAAATAGCCAGTCTTTGCCTTTGATGACAGCTTTTTATTTTTTATTTATTTTATTTCACCTTTATTTAACCAGGTAGGCAAATTGAGAACACGTTCTCATTTACAATTGCGACCTGGCCAAGATAAAGCAAAGCAGTTCGACACATACAACAACACATAGTTACACATGGAAACATACAGTCAATAATACAGTGAAAAATAAGTCTATATACAATGTGAGCAAGTGAGGTGAGATAAGGGAGGTGAAGGCAAACAAAATATATAAAATATATATATAAATAAATAAAAATATAAAAAAGGCCATGGTGGCGAAGTAAATACAATATAGCAAGTAAAAAAAACACTGAAATGGTTGGTTTGCAGTGGAAGAAAGTGTAAAGTAGAGATAGAAATAATGGGGTGCAAAGGAGCAAAATAAATAAATAAATACAGTAGGTAAAGTTGTTTGGGCTAAATTATAGATGGGCTATGTACAGGTGCAGTAATCTATGAGCTGCTCTGACAGCTGGTGCTTAAAGCTAGTGAGGGAGATAAGTGTTTCCAGTTTCAGAGATTTTTGTAGTTCGTTCCAGTCATTGGCAGCAGAGAACTGGAAGGAGAGGCGGCCAAAGGAAGAATTGGTTTTGGGGGTGACCAGAGAGATATACCTGCTGGAGCGCGTGCTACAGGTAGGTGCTGCTATGGTGACCAGCGAGCTGAGATAAGGGGGGACTTTACCTAGCAGGGTCTTGTAGATGACCTGGAGCCAGTGGGTTTGGCGACGAGTATGAAGCGAGGGCCAGCCAACGAGAGTGTACAGGTCGCAGTGGTGGGTAGTATATGGGGCTTTGGTGACAAAACGGATGGCACTGTGATAGACTGGATCCAATTTATTGAGTAGGGTTTTGGAGGCTATTTTGTAAATGACATCACCGAAGTCGAGGATTGGTAGGAAGGTCAGTTTTACAAGGGTATGTTTGGCAGCATGAGTGAAGGATGCTTTGTTGCGGAATAGGAAGCCAATTCTAGATTTAACTTTGGATTGGAGATGCTTTGCACACCTTTAAGAAAATGAACATACAATTAAAACATTACACTTCCCAACACATTATTACACATTACAACAGCATATTTATAATACAAAATCCATACGTACTAGTGTATAGAGTGTGTGTGTTAGCATGTGTGTGTGTGTGTGTGTGTGTGTGTGTGTGTGTGTGTGTGTGTGTGTGTGTGTGTGTGTGTGTGTGTGTGTGTGTGCGTGTGTGCGTGTGTGTGTCTCTACGCAGTTCATGCTGTTCCACATTCCACGCTGTTACTGCATCCCTGAGTTACTTGATGTGGAATTATGTTCTCATTGTCTTGGCTCTATGTAGTACTGTGCATTTCCCATAGTCCGTTCTGGCCTTCAGGACTGTGAAGAGACTTCTGGTGGCATGTCTTGTGGGGTATGCATGGGTGTCTGAACTGTGTTATAGTAGCCAAAAAAGACAACACGTTGCATTCAACACGTCAACACCGTTCACAAATTCAAGCAGTGATGAAGTCAATCTCTCCTCCACTTTGAGCCAGGAGAGATTGACATGCATACTATTAATGTTAGCTCTCCGTATACATTTTAGGCCCAGCCATGCATGCGGCTCTGTTCTGGGCCAACTGTAATTTACCTATGTTCCTCTTTGTGGCACTTGACCATATGACTGAACAGTAGTCTGTAGACAGTAGTGGGGCCCCCCGTGTTGAGGATCAGTGTGGCAGAGATGTTGTTGCCTACCTTCAACACTTGGGGTCGGCTCATCAGAGAGTCCAGGACCCAGTAGCACAGGGAGGCTGTTGTTGAAGGCTGAGCTGTAGTCGATAAACAGCATTCTTACATACAGTATATGAAGGGATAATTTCAAATAGGTCTTATGCGCTAGATTTAGAGTTATTTGACAACTTTAGTTGTGAATAATACGAACCTTAGAATGTCTTAGAAATGCATGATACGACTGTAGGCTATTGATGATTTGGAAAGTTGCAAAAAAAGCTTGAGCTCTGTTCCTTGCCTCAGGCTGCACAGCTGTTCTCTCATCAAGTGATCATATTTTCACCCATCAGACTATTCTCAATTGAATCTTGTCTTTACTAATATGTAACATTTGTTTAGATTTAGAATGGCCCATCATCAATTGGGCAGGAACAGGGGCAGGTTGAGAGCTTCAAGTTCCTTGGTGTCCACATCACCAACAAACGATCATGGTCTAAACATACTAAGACAGTCATGAAGAGGGCACAACAAAACCTATTCCCCCTCAGGAGACGGAAAATATTTGGCATGTGTCCTCAGATCCTCAAAAGGTTCTACAGCTGCACCATCGAGAGCATCCTGACTGGTTGCATCACCGCCTGGTATAGCAACTGCTCGGCCTCTGACTGTAAGGCACTACAGAGGGTAGTGCGTACGGCCCAGTACATCACTGAGGCCAAGCTTCCTGCCATCCAGGACCTCTATACCAGGTGATGTCAGAGGAAGGCCCTACAAATTGTCAAAGACTCCAGCCACCCTAGTCATAGACTGTTCTCTCTGCTACCGCACAGCAAGTGGTACCAGAGCGCCAAGTCTAGGTCCAAAAGGCTTCTTAACAGCTTCTACCCCCAAGCCATAAGACTCCTGAACAGCTAATCAAAGGGCTACCCAGACCCCTCTTTTACGCTGCTGCTACTCTCTGTTTATTATCTATGCACATCCACTTTAACTCTACCTACAGTACATGTAAATATTACCTCAATTACCTCGGCTAACCGGTACCCACGCACATTGACTCTGTACCGGTACCCCCTGTATATAGCCTCGCTATTGTTATTTTACTGCTGCTGCTTAATTATTTGTTACTTTTATTTATATATTTTTACTTAAAACTTCTTAAAGCATTCTTGGTTAATGGCTTGGAAAGTAAGCCTTTCACTGTAAGGTCTACAGCTGTTGTATTCGGCGAATGTGACAAATAAAATTTGAGTTGATTTGAAAAGACATCATCATTATGCACTCGAATAGCGAATGAAGGCCACACGCTTTCCCGCAGGTCTGTTTTTCAATGATGCCAGGTAGGCTACTTTGGTTTTATAGTGGAGCGTGTGCTTAATATAAGCAGCTGAGAAATAAATAGTAGAAAACGTATTTCACTTCATGCATCAACCACTGTTTAAGGAGCATGCTCTCGCATCGCGACAGGTGATATTCCACCGAAACTCTGCATGCCGTGGGCTCTCCAACCCTGTTCCTGCAGCTACCCAGTGCTTAATTTTGGAAACCAAGTGAAATCTCTTGGTGAACATCGATAGTAACATGTTTTCACAACTAAACATATTTCATTAAACTGTTGATGCTCTAGCAAGGAATAAAGGAGAGAGAGGAGGAGATGGAAGTGCACGGTGGTGAGATATTCTGTATAGGTAATGTGCCACCCAATTAATTATGATAATATAAAAAAAGCCCTTACACTAGGCTATTCAAAATCAAATATAAATTCAATATAACTCTGAAAGCCACCCTGCACAATAAATGAATGAACAGCATCGCCTATGGCTGGCTATACGTTGTCTCCCAGACTCGTGGATAGACATTTTGGAGTGTAGCATAGGGTAAACAGTCCATGCATTATGAATAATAATATAGTCCACACTCAAAGGCGATTACTTAAATTTGTTTAGTTTTGGAGTATAGAGATTACCCTGACTCAATGATCACATTGAATTTTACTGCGGTCATGACTCATGACTACCAGTGGGGAGGTAATTTGGTCACCACAACAGCCCTAGAGGAGGGTCATAGTTCAGTAGTAAACAGAACCTCAGTAGAATGCCTGGAAGATTGTCCTTGACCACATTATTATCCTTGTCTCCATTGGAAACAGAATAGTTCAGAAAGCATTGCTCCTCTGCAACAAAAGGAAGTTGTCACAGGAAAGAAATACCCAAACTCATTTACCACACTAAGAAGATTACTAGCACTGGCAACAACAAAGAAATTGACACATTCAGAGACACTCAGTTGAGGCTTGCGGGTAGCAGACATGACAAACACATCCATCCACACAGTGAGCAAGGTTTTTCTACCCTGGTGGCTTTTAGCTGATTGGCTGGACCTTGATTGGTTGATTGAATTTATTTGACAATTTGTAAAATCCATACATAATCTTGTCAATAGGGAGGCGCTGTTTTCACTTTGGAAAAAATCGTGCCCAAACTAAACTGCCTCGTACTCTATTCTAGATCATACAATATGCATATTATTATTACTATTGGATAGAAAACACTCTCAAGTTTCTAAAACTGTTTGAATTATATCTGTGAGTAAAACAGAACTCATTTTGCAGCAAACTTCCATATAGGAAGTGAAAAATCTGAAAACGATGCTCTGTTCCAGGGCCTGCCTATTCAATTGCCTTATATTTATCGATATGCATGCACTTCATACGCCTTCCACTAGATGTCAACAGGCAGTGGAAGGTGGAATGGGGTGTCTAACTTGATCTGAGGCCGAACAAGAGCTTTTGGAGTGACAGGTCTGGAAATTTCTTTGTCTTCTCTGGCGCGCGAAGTACGTCGACATTGTCTTCTGATAAGCGTTCGGTATACACGGCGGATATCTCCGGCTCTGATTTTATTTGATACATGTGATAATAACATCATAAAGTAGGTTTTTTCAACCGAGTTTTATCAGTTTATTCAACGTTTATTGGGACTTTTTGAATTTTCCGTTCTTTGCGTCAAGAGAAGATGGGCATGTTCGCGCCACATGGCTAGCTAAGGTTGCTAATTCGACAGAAGAAATGGACATTCTAAAACCAAACAACGATTTATTCTGGACCAAGAACTCCTTGTACAAGATTCTGATGGAAGCTCAGCAAAAGTAAGAACAATTTATGATGTTAATTCGTATTTCTGTGGAAAATGTTGATTCCTATTCTCTGCTTTTGGCGAGCGCTGTCTTGCAATAACGCAAGCTGTTTGTTATGGTAAAGTTATTTTTTTAAATCTAACACGGCGGTTGCATTAAGAACTAGTGTATCTGGGCCTCCCGGGTGGCGCAGTGGTCTAGAGCACTGCATCGCAGTGCTATGCTGCGCCACCAGAGTCTGGGTTCGCGCCCAGGCTCTGTCGCAGCCGGCCGCGACCGGGAGGTCCGTGGGGCGACGCACAATTGGCTTAGCGTCGTCCGGGTTAGGGAGGGTTTGGCCGGTAGGGATATCCTTGTCTCATCGCGCTCCAGCGACTCCTGTGGCGGGCCGGGCGCAGTGCGCGCTAACCGAGGGGGCGGGTGCACGGTGTTTCCTCCGACACATTGGTGCGGCTGGCTTCCGGGTTGGAGGCGCGCTGTGTTAAGAAGCAGTGCGGCTAGGTTGGGTTGTGCTTCGGAGGACGCATGACTTTCGACCTTCGTCTCTCCCGAGCCCGTACGGGAGTTGTAGCGATGAGACAAGATAGTAATTACTAGCGATTGGATACCACGAAAATTGGGGAGAAAAGGGGATAAAATTTAAAAAAAAAAAAAAAAAAAAAAAAAAAAGAACTAGTGTATCTTTCATTTGCCATACAACAAGTATTTTTATGTAAAGTTTATGATGAGTTCTTTGGTCAGATTAGGTGAGTGTCCAAAATAGCTCCGGACATTCTGGTGAATCGATGCTACATATTCACAATGTATAACCACGGTTTGCAGCTCTAAATATGCACATTTTCGAACAAAACATAAGTGTATTGTATAACCTGATGTTATAAGACTGTCATCTGATGAAGTTGGTCAAGGTTAGTGATTCATTTTATATCTTTTGCTGGTTCTTGCGATAGCTACCTTTTGCGGTAAATAAATGCATTTGTGTGTTTGGCTATTGTGGTAAGCTAATATAATTCTATATTGTGTTTTCGCTGTAAAACACTTAAAAAATCGGAAATATTGGCTGGATTCACAAGATGTTTATCTTTCATTTGCTGTACACCATGTATTTTTCGTAAATGTTTTATGATGAGTATTTATGTATTTCACGTTGCTCTCTGTAATTATTCTGGCCGCTTCGGTGCTATTTGTGATGGTAGCTGCAATGTAAAACTATGATTTATACCTCAAATATGCACATTTTTCGAACAAAACATGAATGTATTGTATAACATGTTATAAGACTGTCATCTGATGAAGTTGTTTCTTGGTTAGTGACTAATTATATCTCTATTTGGTCGGTTTTATGATAGCTACCTATGTGGTAGAAACATGGTGAAAATATGCGGTTGAGTCTTTGGCTATTGTGGTTAGCTAATAGAAATACATATTGTGTTTTCGCTGTAAAACATTTTAAAAATCGGAAATGATGGCTGGATTCACAAGATGTTTATCTTTCATTTGCTGTATTGGACTTGTGATTTCATGAAAATTATATTATATGATATCCCTGCGCCGTTAGGCTAGGCTATGCTAGTCAGCTTTTTTGATGAGGAGGATCCCGGATCCGGGAGAGAGAAGTGGTAGAGGATAAGGGAGCTCCAGCTGGTGACGCCTCCACATACAACCAAGATATATATATATATATATACCTGATCCCCCTCCAATCACAACGTCTGCACAGATGTGGCTCAAACTAGAAGCTCTTAAAATGCAACGACCTTGCACCACGCCTTGCCTCGTCTTTCTGGGAATCACTCTGCTAATTCCTCAAAACGGCACCCACCTTCCCTTCTCTTTTTAATTTCTTAAAAGTGCATGCTAACCCCCCTCACCCCACCCCAGGCCCCTCTACAGAGGACCATCTTAATTAAGGTTCCCATATCAATTTGGCCCCGGTAAATCAAACAATAGCATCCCCACCACACAACTCATGGCCTAACCCTTACAGGGCCTCTACAGAGCACCAGATTGGAAAGCCAATATCATAAAGGACAGATAAGTAGCTAGAGCAGGGCATTGATGTGGCATGATTTCCTCCTTCAAACTATATTTGACTATTATAATCAACAGGAGGAAGTTTTTAATTGAGTAATTCTGCAGAATACACCTGTTGGATGTGAGCAACACTCTTTTCATTATGTAATCTTAGCGAGTTAGGGCTTGTTGGAAAGTTTCAGGTCTTCATAATGTACTTTTCTTGTACTGGTGGGTCGGTGGCCCACTGGCCCTCCATATGCAGGAGATTGGATTGCGTTCATTTATTTTTTTGTGCCTTGTGCATTCCAGAGAGAAAAGATTGGCAGTTTACAAGGACACAATGAGCCAAGCAGCACAAGGTTGATGGACATTATTATGCCACAACCAAAGATAAAACTTGAGATTACTAAAATTGCTCACTGCAGAACAAATTATTTGTAATATACATTTTGGTGAAAAGTTTTTTTGTGGATATATAGGTCCTAGATGGCAGGAAGCTTGGCCCCAGTGATGTACTGGACCGTTCGCACTACCCTCTGTAGCGCCTTACGGTCAGATGCCGAGCAGTTGCCATACCAGGCGGTGATGCAACCAGTCAGGATGCTCTCGATGGTGCAGCTGTAGAACCTTTTGAGGATCTGGGGGCGCTTGCCAAATCTTTTCAGTCTCCTGAGTGTAGTCAGATCGAGTTCAGTGATGCCTTTAGTTGGCTTTACAAAACGATATTAAATCATTATAATTTTATACAAGCAATGACAATGGGGTGCAGAAGAGTTCATACAGAATGTGTCCAGATTCCTGTCAGTCTAAACAACTGATTGACAAATTGATATTAATCAACTGATTGCCTTCTTGTTAATTAAGCGGGCAAGTCTGGATTATTTTCATTTGTTTATTTTCTTACCATTTATTTTCCATTAGGGATAAATCCTGACTGTGATCCTCATCAGTTTGGCAAATGGAGAACCTCATGGGGAAAGAGAATGACATTAAGACCGAGACTGAAAGCTGACTTTTAAATGGTTTTAATAAGACTGGGAAGCTGGAGGCCATGCAATATCTATTTCTACCAAATCCTGTCTGTTGGTCTTCTGATCCGTGACCAACCTGATCACAGTTTCTCTCACACCAAAATAATGAATTAGAGCTTTTTCAGCCTAACAACCCCTGCGGTCCTTACGTAAAACAGAGCTGTGCATTAGCGTTGGGATGGAATGGCATAGCGGGCAGGCACTGACCACAATATATCCACAGACAATGCAATCGCCATCACTCTGCCCACTGCCCTATCCCATCTGGACAAGAGGAATACCTATGTAAGAATGCTGTTTATTGACTATAGAACACTAGTCACTCAATAATGTTTACATATCTTGCATTACTCATCTCATATGTATATACTGTATTCTATACTATTCTACGTTATCTTAGTCAATTAATGTTTACATATCTGGCATTACTCATCTCATATGTACATATATACTGTTTTCTATACTATTCTATGATATCTCATTCACTTAATAATGTTTACATATCTTGGATTACTCATCTCATATGTATATGTATATACTATATACAGTATATGTATATACTGAATACAGTATATACATATGTATATACTAGAATACAGTATATGTATATACTGTATTCTATACTATCTTAGTCTGTTCCGCTCTGACATCGCTAGACCTTACGTATATAGTCTTAGGCCAGTAGCCTAGTGGTTAGAGCGTTGGACTAGTAACCGAAAGGTTGCAAGATCGAATATCTGAGCTGACAAGATAAAAATCTGTTGTTCTGCCCCTGAACAAGGCAGTTAACCCACTGTTCCTAGGCCGTCATTGAAATTAAGAATTTGTTCTTAACTGACTTGCCTAGTTGAATAAAGGTAAAATAAATGATTAATTAATTCCTACTTAGGTTTGTGTCTATTGGGTATATGTTGTGTAATTTGTTAGATATTACTGAACTGTAGGAGCTAGAAGCACAAGCATTTCGCTACACCCGCAATAACATCTGCTAATCACGTGCATGTGACCAATATAATTTGATTTGATCTCCATAGATCTATAAAATATATACTATACAGTGAGGGAAAAAAGTATTTGATCCCCTGCTGATTTTGTACGTTTGCCCACTGACAAAGAAATGATCAGTCTATAATTTTAATGGTAGTTTTATTTGAACAGTGAGAGACAGAATAACAACAAAAAAATCCAGAAAAACGCATGTCAAAAAAGTTATTGATTGATTTGCATTTTAATGAGGGAAATAATTATTTGACCCCTCTGCAAAACATGACTTAGTACTTGGTGGCAAAACCCTTGTTGGCAATCAGAGAGGTCAGACGTTTCTTGTAGTTGGCCACCAGGTTTGCACACATTTCAGGAGGGATTTTGTCCCACTCCTCTTTGCAGATCTTCTCTAAGTCATTAAGGTTTCGAGGCTGACGTTTGGCAACTCGAACCTTCAGCTCCCTCCACAGATTTTCTATGGGATTAAGGTCTGGAGACTGGTTAGGCCACTCCAGGACCTTAATGTGCTTCTTCTTGAGCCACTCCTTTGTTGCCTTGGCCGTGTGTTTTGGGTCATTGTCATGCTGGAATACCCATCCATGACCCATTTTCAATGCCCTGGCTGAGGGAAGGAGGTTCTCACCCAAGATTTGACAGTACATGGCCCCGTCCATCGTCCCTTAGATGCGGTGAAGTTGTCCTGTCCCCTTAGCAGAAAAACACCCCCAAAGCATAATGTTTCCACCTCCATCTTTGACGGTGGGGATGGTGTTCTTTAGGTCATAGGCAGCATTCCTCCTCCTCCAAACACGGCGAGTTGAGTTGATGTCAAAGAGCTCCATTTTGGTCTCATCTGACCACAACACTTTCACCCAGTTGTCCTCTGAATCATTCCGATGTTCATTGGCAAACTTCAGACGGGCATGTATATGTGCTTTCTTGAGCAGGGGGACCTTGCGGGTGCTGCAGGATTTCAGTCCTTCACGGCGTAGTGTGTTACCAATTGTTTTCTTGGTGACTATGGTCCCAGCTGCCTTGAGATCATTGACAAGATCCTCCCGTGTAGTTCTGGGCTGATTCCTCACCATTCTCATGATCAAATACTTTTTTCCTCACTGTATATATATATATACACACACAGTTGAAGTCGGAAGTTTACATACACTTAGGTTGGAGTCATTAAATCTTGTTTTTCAACCACTCCACAAATTTCTTGTTAACAAACTATAGTTTTGGCAAGTTGGTTAGGACATCTACTTTGTGCATGACACAAGTCATTTTTCCAACAATTGTTAACAGACAGATTAATTCACTGTATCACAATTCCAGTTGGTCAGAAGTTTAAATACACTAAGTTGACTGTGCCTTTAAACTGCTTGGAAAATTCCAGAAAATGATGTCATGGCTTTGGAAGCTTCTGATAGGCTAATTGACATCATTTGAGTCAATTGGAGGTGTACCTGGGGATGTATTTAAAGGCCTACCTTCAAACTCAATGCCTCTTTGCTTGACATCATGGGAAAATCAAGAGAAATCAGCCAAGACCTCAGAAAAAAATAGTGGACCTCCACAAGCCTGGTTCATCCTTGGGAGCAATTTCCAAACGCCTGAAGGTGCCACGTTCATCTGTACAAACAATAGTACGCAAGTATAACACCATGGAACCACGTAGCTATCATATTGCTCAGGAAGGAGACGCGTTCTGTCTCCTAGAGATTAATGTACTTGCTGGAGGAAACAGGTACAAAATTATCTATATCCACAGTAAAACGAGTCCTATATCGACATAACCTGAAAGGGTGCTCGGCAAGGAAGAAGTCACTTCTCCAAAACAAACATAAAAAAGCCAGACTACGGTTTGCAACTGCACATGGAGACAAAGATTGTACTTTTTGGAGAAATGTCCTCTGGTCTGATGAAACAAAAATAGAACTGTTTGGCCATAATGACCATTGTTATGTTTGGAGGGAAAATGGGGATGTTTGCAAGCCGAAGAACACCGTCCCAACCGTGAAGCACGGGGGTGGCAGCATCATGTTGTGGGGGTGCTTTTCTGCAGGAGGGACTGATGCACTTCACAAAATAGATGGCTTCATGAGGAAGGACAATTATTTGGATTTATTGAAGCAACATCTCAAGACATCAGTCAGGAAGTTAAACCTTGGTCGCAAATGGGTCTTCCAAATGGACAATGACCCCAAGCATACTTCCAAAGTTGTGGCAAAAAGGACAACAAAGTCAAGGTATTGGAGTGGCCATTACAAAGCCCCGACCTCAATCCCATAGAAAATCTGTGGGCAGAACTGAAAAATAGTGTACGAGCAAGGAGGCCTACATACCTGACTCAGTTACACCAGCTCTGTCAGGAGGAATGGGCCAAAATACACCCAACTTATTGTGGGAAGCTTGTGGAAGGCTACCTGAAAGATTTGACCCAAGTTAAACAATCTAAAGGCAATGCTACCAAATACTAATTGAGTGTATGTAAACTTCTGACCCACTGGGAATGTGATGAAAGAAATAAAAGCTGAAATAAATAATTCTCTCTACTATTATTCTGACATGTCACATTCTTAAAATAAAGTGGTGATCCTAACTGACCTAAGACAGGGAGGTTTTACTAGGATTCAATGTCAGGAATTGTGAAAAACTGAGTTTAAATGTATTTGGCTAAGGTGTAATGTAAACTTCCGATTTCAACTGTATATATACACACACACAGTGCCTTTGGAAGGTATTCAGACCTCTTGACTTTTTCAATTTTTTTTTACTTTACTGTCTTATTATAAAATAGATTTTTCCTCATCAATCTACACACAACTCACAATAATGACAATCGAAAACAGGTTTTTAGACATTTTTGCAAATTTATGAAAGATAACAGAAATACCTTATTTAGATAAGTATTCAGACTCTTTGCTATGAGACTAGAAATTGAGCTCAGGTGCATCCTGTTTCCGTTAATCATCCTGGAGATGTTTCTACAACTTGATTGGAGTCCACCTGTGGTAAATTCAATTGATTGGACATGATTTGGAAAGGTACACACCTGTCTATATACTGTCCCATAGTTGACAGTGCACTTCAGAGCAAAAACCAAGCCATGAGGTCGAAGGAGTTGTCTATAGTGCTCCGAGACAGGATTGTGTCGAGGCACAGATCAAGTACCAACACATCTCTGCAGCATTTAGGGTCCCCAAGGACACAGTGGCCTCCAAAGGTGCCAAAGGTGCTTCAACAAAGTACTGAGTAAATGGGATTTTTTTTTTTTATAACCTGGGAAAAGATTATAAAAACCTGGTTTTGCTCTGCCATTATGGGGTGTAGATTGATGAGGAAAAATAACAATTGAATCAATTTTAGAATAAGGCTGTAACTTAACATGTGGAAAAAATCAAGGGGTCGGAATACTTTCAGAATACAATGTATATTCAGCAGACCTTTGAGGCCAAGAGCTGGAGTCCACAGGGGCTTCATACATGTATGACTCATTATGAGATACTTGAAAGGTCACTCACTCTCTTGCCTCTTGCCTTTATATCATCCCAGTTCTTCTGGATCCTTTCCAACTCATTTTGCCATATTACACATCAATGAGGCATTATTCTCCATTTCTATCTTCTTCTGTCTGGGCCCCAGGTGAATCAGTCTATTTGGGTTATTTGCTTGTCTCAATGTGTAGGGCTTGAGATGGGATAAATAAAGGAGAGCAAGTAAAGACAAAAATAGCAGAACGTGTAAGCACACACTGTAGGCTACTTAACTACTCATTCAAAGAATTTAACAGCAAAAATGATGTTCTTTCCAATTTCATTTACATCTTTTTGCGCCCCGTTTATTTTCTCCCGCAACACTGCCTACAGTGCAGTACAGTAATGTGCAGTGCAGTAGAGCCTGCTCCCCATAGGGTCCTGTACCATAGGTCAGTGATACTACTACAGTAGTAGTTCTGTAGGTTAATACTGCATTGGCCTTCGTTAACAGTGAGGCCCAATACAGTCCAGTACAGTAATGTCACACACACACACACACACACACACACACACACACACACACACACACACACACACACACACACACACACACACACACACACACACTAACATGGATACTCCCAGGTTAATATAGGCTGATGAGTCAGCCTGGCCATGGACACACCCAGGTCTGGAAGACCAGCCTTCAGTGGTGAGGGATGGTTCACCTCGGCCTGGTCTAGGTTAATACACCAGACAGAGGCTGAGACGGATGGTTGTGACCTGGTGCATGTTATTAGTAGTTACCCGATTGAGATGAGTCATCTGGATATGAACACAAATGAATATCTACGATGATGATGGTTATTATGACCAATACCATTATGATGTCACTGAGATCAATCACATCTAGCCGTCTTTGTATCGTTGATGCAGAGCTTGGTAGTTGAAGAGGGGAAGAGAAACAGCACAGGCTTGAGTCAGGACTAAGATTAGAAGTGGCTCCATTAAAAAAGAGAACGTTTTACCAATTGTTCCTCACAGACAGACACTTGTTTAAAAAATTTATCTGAACACTTATACTGTAGATAAGGATCCCTATCCCTTTCTGTCACTGTTTTGTTGTGTTCCAAAAAATATGCATGATGTCTGTTTACAACCAGGGGATGGGATTGTATAATCAGTTGGAGTTCTGTTGTCCTGGAGTGAACAATTACACGATTACCTGTTCTTGTATTGTTTACATGTCAATACACATCATGCTTACTGCTTTAAATGTGACCCTCTGAGGCCTACTAAGATCAGCCTCTGATAGGGAAGTCATGGACAAAACCTCTCTGTTATTGTTTGATTGCATTTCACTGTAGCTCTTCACAAATTTAAACTAGATTAGTTGTATTCTGCAATTCCTTTGAGAACTGCCAGTAAAACTTCCAGCTGATTAGTTGTTGTTTTCCCACTGTGTTTGATCACTTACTCATACTGTAATCTAGCCTGTGGAATTGCTTCAGATTTGCTGGAGTCCTTGTTAGGAGCAGTGGCACTTAACGGCCATTAATGTAAGCAGCAGGAGAGGAGTAGTGTTACAGTGTAGCAGTGTCGGCCTGACAGGGACGAAGAAGGGGGAATATAAGAAATATAAATGCATACACAGACCCTTTTCACCTTAGGGTGATTATGGTGAGTAGTGGGGTTTTATTCTCCTGGGTCAGTAACATTCAGCTATAATTATATGCTCCAGCAATATTGCTGTTATCAGCTCTACCTCTTTTGCACTATGATATTCATTGGAGTCCCAAGTTAGAGAGATGCCGCCTCTTGCTTCTCATCTCCTTCAAATTTCTGCGAGCGGCAAAGGCCCAGTGGCGGGATCCTTGGAAATGAAAGATAAACCCTGTCGACGAGGGACACACATGTGATGCTACAGAGCTATGGAACACATTATACCAATAATAAGTAAGTATGAGGCTGCCTTCAGTCGCAACAAACCTCTTCTTTATCTCTGAACTAGTGCTAAAACTACCAACAGTGGTTCATTCTCTGTACGTGTAACGGTGAAGTGAATGTATTAACCTCAGAGAGAGGGAAAGAGGCAGCGACCCATCCTGTTCTGGTGGGAATTGAGAATGTGTTACTGATTTTAGTGTCTCAGCCAATCGACTATGAGGAGGGATGAGGATGTAAAACGTAATCCTTGTGTTTCGATCAATCAGCTGTGGACATATAAGAGTGTGTGGGGATGTCCAATTGATTCTTACATCTTACCTCATCATGAAGAAAGAGACAGTGACAGAAAAACAGGTAACCATCAGAGAACTGGCCAGAGGAGAGATGCTCCACATACACAATATATACAAAAGTATGTGGACACCCCTTCAAATTAGTGGATTCGGATATTTCAGTCACACCAGTTGCTGACAGGTGTATAACATTGAGCACACAGTGTCAGTCTAAGTATGTGTGAGTGTGTGGTTAAAGTTCAGGGTGTGTGCATTAAATTTAACTAGGCAAGTCAGTCAAGAACAAATTCTTATTTACAATGACGGCCTACCCCGGACGACGCTGGGCCAATTGTTCGCCGCCCTATCCCAATCACAGCCAGATGTGATACAGCCTGGATTTGAACAAGGGAATGTGGTTGCACTGAGATGCAGCGCCTTAGACCGCTGTGCCACTTGGGAGCCCAATGCAGTCCAAGTAGCTATTTGGTTAACTGTTTAGCTGTCTTATGGCTTGGGTGTAGAAGCTCTGCTTGCCTTGCAGTAGCAGAGAGAAAAATTTATGACTTGGGTGGCTGGAGCCTTTGACAATTTTTAGGGCCTTCCTCTGAAACTGCCTGGTATAGGGCAGTGTGCAGTGCAATAGAGATTGCTTCATCTGTGAATCTGTTTGGGTGGTATGCGAATTAGAGTGGTCCAGGGTTTCTGGGGTGATGGTGTTGATGTGAGCCATTACCTGCCTTTCGAAGCATTACATGGCTACAAATGTGAGTGCTACGGGGAGGTAGTCATTTAGCCAGGTTACCTTGGGAACAGGGACTATGGTGGTCTGCTTGGTCAGATACAGGGATCTGTCACATAATACAAGGGAGACTGGTGGCAAAATGGCTGGATTACCAAACTGTTCATGCTTGAGGTTAATCTTGATGACTTGTTCTGAATTCAGCAATTTATTTGCGAGCCAACAGAGTGTGTATGTGTGTGTTACAATGATGCGTGTACGAACTCGTACCCAGTCGCAAAGAAACACAGCAAGCTGAGGTAAGGGTAAATCCAGATATTTACTTAAAGTCTTGACAAAAACAAGGCAACGACACAAGAGTGCACAAAACAAAACATAAGACCTAAGCAAGGATCCAGGCCAACAGAGGAACCTAAATAGCCAGGCAACCAGGTGAACCCTCTCTGAGAGAGGGCAATCAAACACAGGTGAAACCAATTAGAAACAATCAGGGTAACCTGTAAACTAGAAACAAGGTAAGTGTTCCCTCCAGCTGTAACCTAAGGCAACACACTCAAAATAAAACAGAAACTGTGACAGTGTGTGTAATCTGTGTGTTGCACAGCTCCTTAGCTGTAAAGTAAACAGAGGAGATGTCTTTTGGTGGGATTACAGTGTTTTTCCGCTGTAATACGGTATGTTTTAATTAGGCCGAGATAGACTGATTCACCAAAGCCTTGATGTGGAGTGCGTGATGCAGCGTGAGAGCTTTAAGCAAGGCATTACGAGATGACAGATGAAATTAGGTTAATCACTGTTGTTCTCTTTCCTCTCCTACATGTACACTTCAAATACACAGAGACAGACACCCGATGAATGTCTTGTGACTCATCGCTGTTGAATTAGATATTTCCATTTTACTTCAAAAGGGACCTCACCACGGATCAATGCCTTTCGAGATGGGCTCTTTCTTCATGAAGGAGGCTTTGCTAACAGGAAGAGTGGGCTACTTTGGGTACATCATCCCCCTGTTTGTTGGAATCAAAAAGTTGTCAATTGACCCATGAGCCATACAGGATATTTTTTTATTCGCCTATCACTATAACCAACAAAGGGATGAACATTGCTAAACACACACACACACACACACACACACACACACACACACACACACACACACACACACACACACACACACACACACACACACACACACACACACACACACACACACACACTAAATGTGAGCTACTGTGCTGAAATGTCAATACAAATAAATACTAATTTACATACTAATGAGGAAATCATATAGGAGTATTTTTGAAGGATTACTGTTGCAACATGAAAAGGATAACAAAAAAACCTTTGAAACCTGGATCCACTCTTCTAAAGCACTGCTGTGAACATGAAACAAATTGGAATTCAGGCTTGGTTAGATAAGCTTAAAAACACATCAAAACAATAACAAATTGATTTTCCACTGACTGCAACCTGCATGGTGCCTCCTTTTTTTATTTTGACTGACTGGCATTGTTTCATAAACCATCATATCCTGTTCTCTCAGTGAAATTGGTCCTGTATATTACTTTTAGAACACTAGGACGCCCGCAAGTAAGAACAAAACACATGAAGGCAAATATTAACATACACAGTATGTATTGGATGACATGCAACTCTAGGCACTACAGTGTTCAATGTAGTACTATACACTAAATTTAGCCTTGAGTTCAAGTACAGTCAGCCCTGTGTATTCCAGCTCATGTCTGGACACCCAAGGGACACCAC
Organism: Salvelinus alpinus; assembly: GCF_045679555.1. Taxonomy (NCBI): domain Eukaryota; kingdom Metazoa; phylum Chordata; class Actinopteri; order Salmoniformes; family Salmonidae; genus Salvelinus; species Salvelinus alpinus. Next base: position 16,764,823 of record NC_092109.1, read on the forward strand.
TTGTTGCTTCAAGAAATCGCGGTCCTCTGAAATATGTATTTGGCTGCAACACGATTGTAATTTTCTACTTTATCTCCAAGCTCTATTTTCTCTTCCCCTTTTGAACCACGTTAACCAGGCCAGTTGCTCAGGGACTCCCAAACATGAATAGCTTTTGTGTGACCTTCAGTGGAATGGAATGGGTTGTCAACTTACAACACAGCACAGCACAGGGAGCCTCATGGATCTTTCTACCTTCAACGTTTTGTGACTAGTGTGTGCATTCAGCTTAAAGCCAAGCACTGGGAAATAACAAATATATATGTAAACCATACTGGTTACAGTGAGGGAAAAAAGTATTTGATCCCCTGCTGATTTTGTACGTTTGCCCACTGACAAAGAAATGATCAGTCTATAATTTTAATGGTAGGTTTATTTGAACAGTGAGAGACAGAATATCAACAAAAAAATCCAGAAAAACGCATGTCAAAAATGTTATGAATTGATTTGCATTTTAATGAGGGAAATAAGTATTTGACCCCTCTGCAAAACATGACTTAGTACTTGGTGGCAAAACCCTTGTTGGCAATCACAGAGGTCAGACGTTTCTTGTAGTTGGCCACCAGGTTTGCACACATCTCAGGAGGGATTTTGTCCCACTCCTCTTTGCAGATCTTCTTCAAGTCATTAAGGTTTCGAGGCTGACGTTTGGCAACTCGAACCTTCAGCTCCCTCCACAGATTTTCTATGGGATTAAGGTCTGGAGACTGGCTAGGCCACTCCAGGACCTTAATGTGCTTCTTCTTGAGCCACTCCTTTGTTGCCTTGGCCGTGTGTTTTGGGTCATTGTCATGCTGGAATACCCATCCACGACCCATTTTCAATACCCTGGCTGAGGGAAGGAGGTTTTCACCCAAGATTTGACGGTACATGGCCCCGTCCATCGTCCCTTTGATGCGGTGAAGTTGTCCTGTCCCTTTAGCAGAAAAACACCCCCAAAGCATAATGTTTCCACCTCCATGTTTGACGGTGGGGATGGTTTCTTGGGGTCATAGGCAGCATTCCTCCTCCTCCAAACACGGCAAGTTGGGTTGATGCCAAAGAACTCCATTTTGGTCTCATCTGACCACAACACGTTCACCCAGTTGTCCTCTGAATCATTCAGATGTTCATTGGCAAACTTCAGACGGGCATGTATATGTGCTTTCTTGAGCAGGGGGACCTTGCGGGCGCTGCAGGATATCAGTCCTTCACGGCATAGTGTGTTACCAATTGTTTTCTTGATGACTATGGTCCCAGCTGCCTTGAGATCATTGACAAGATCCTCCTGTGTAGTTCTGGGCTGATTCCTCACCGTTCTCATGATCATTGCAACTCCACGAGGTGAGATCTTGCATGGAGCCCCAGGCTGAGGGAGATTGACAGTTCTTTTGTGTTTCTTCCATTTGCGAATAATCACAGAAACTGTTGTCACCTTCTCACCAAGCTGCTTGGCGATGGTCTTGTAGCCCATTCCAGCCTTGTGTAGGTCTACAATCTTGTCCCTGACATCCTTGGAGAGCTCTTTGGTCTTGGCCATGGTGGAGAGTTTGGAATCTGATTGATTGATTGCTTCTGTGGACAGGTATCTTTTATACAGGTAAGAAACTGAGATTAGGAGCACTCCCTTTAAGAGTGTGCTCCTAATCTCCGTTCGTTACCTGTATGAAAGACACCTGGGAGCCAGAAATCTTTTTGATTGAGAAGGGGTCAAATACTTATTTCCCTCATTAAAATGCAAATCAATTTATAACATTTTTGACATGCGTTTTTCTGGATATTTTTGTTGTTATTCTGTCTCTCACTGTTCAAATAAACCTACCATTAAAATTATAGACTGATAATTTCTTTGTCAGTGGGCAAACGTACAAAATCAGCAGGGGATCAAATACTTTTTTCCCTCACTGTAGAAACCACCTAGCCGCAATCCAACAAAGTAATTATGCCAGAGATTTCCACGGATTAAACGATTATCTCTTTAATAAGTGCATCGTTATGACTGACATGTCCTTTGTCTGCGATCTGGAGTAACTCCACGCTTCAGTGCTCTCTCTAACAGGAAACCCCCACCAGGACCGCAGCCGGCCGTTACTTCAGCTCCTGGTCAACAGGCTTGCCTGGCCGGGAAATAAAACAGCCAGTCAGTCACACTGAGAGGACCCAGAGCTGCCCTCTGCTCCACTACGGTCATATGGCCACTATATGAGTTGGTTTATAGCCAGCCTGCTGCTGCTTAGTTAGAAGGACAGGCTGGCATTATGGCAGGAGATCATGGGTCTCTGGGTTTAGCAGATTGAACAAAGGCAAGTGGTGTCAATATGAAATGACAGACAATGCACCAGGTCTGCAGATGGTCTGAAGGAACGTGGAAATGCAAGTGACACACCCGTTTGATACAAAGCTAATGATGGCATTTTATCAGTTCTCGCAGACACTTATTGTAACCTAATATCATATTAAGATGATAATTAGAATTATGATATTGATTGGGTCTATTGATGAAATCCATAGCCAGAACTAGATACAGACAGTCTGTGTGCCACTGCATTTATTAGTATTTCTAACATTGCCTCATTTGTTGTGAAATAAAGTAGCACCACACACTGAAAAAGATAGATTCAAATACACTACATAGAGCTAGAGATGGAGCGAATGTGTGTGTGTGTGTGCATGTATGTGAACATGTACGTGGAAATCATTATTCCCTTAAGTTTGTATTCAAAAGAGCTGCAGAGTTTCAAATGGAAATGATAGGCTATCTCTTCCCAATAACCTGCCAGGCAGCGTTACAGGCCTCAGCAACAGTGCAAGGAGATGAAACAACAGAGCCTATTGTTACTGTGCAAAGATTGGTACCGCTTCACAACATTCTCACCAGTTAACTGCGGAATATTGCTGGAAAATACAGTAATAATAAAAGCACCCAGATTAAACTTCGTCCCATATAACGGATATAAATTATAAATAGACGCATGCTCAGTGAGTTACCCAAATGAAAAATTCTGTAAACATGTCGATCCATCAAAAAGAATACCTAACGACTTGCTGGGGCGCTGTTAAATGCAGCCTCGGTAGGCAATTACAAACTTTACAGACCTTAAATATATAACCTATTTTCAGTCATGTTTTAGTCCCCCTCCGGTGTAACCCACACAGCCCCTTGTCTTTCTGTCTGATCTACATTCTCTGGGAAAACTCGTGAAGATATTCGATTTATTGTCAATTTGGGGAGTCTGAGGAGAGCTCAACAGCTTGCAATCGATGAGTCGAGGAGACGAGAGGATTTCCCTCTTTCCCACATCCTATATCCAGGTGTTCTGTCTGAAGTTGTGGGGCGCTCCCGGGAAGAAGCTTTGCGTGGCCCTCGGTGTCAGAAGAGGACAGGAAACAAGTGTTGATGAAAAGGAAAATGTTTAATTACTCCCTATGAGAGGCGGCTCTGAGTAAATGCCACAGGTTATGATTAAAATGTTCAGACACCAAGTTAGCCTACAAAACCTGAGATGTGAATCTTATTCCCTTGTAAAGGAGGGCCTCCAAGTGCCAAGTTCCAGACAGTTGCCAGCTGTGAGTTATGATAGCCAACCTTGACAGTGAAACAAGTAGGATAGTCTGTGGAGATATACCTGTAGTGTTGAGGAATAGAACCTCTTAATTGGGAGAAAAGCTAAAGAAACGTAAAAGCTATCACTATTTCATACTAATATGTATTAGGTATTGTATTTAGTTGAACAAATTAAGACCTTTGGTGCCCAGTCCCTGAATACACACTAATATTAAAATGTTTACTTTGACACACACAAAATTAATCAATGAAAATGATCACTTGGTAGCCAGGAAAAGTTGAATATGAACAACAGTCAACGACTCTGCGGGGCTGACACTCTCCACGGGGGCCACTCTCTCCCCCTCAACATAGCCCACGGATAGGAGAGCGAACACACCTGCCTGCTTGTTAGTGAGCCCCAATCAAGTCAGTTACCCCGCAGTGCATACTGACTGAGATTATAAACACTTATAAAAACAGTAAACGCACACACACATGCACACATGCTGACATCTGGGGCAAATTATGAGTCAAGCATCAGAGCTCAGATGATCTATAGTTATCACACAAACCTCAAACTCCAAGTGGTCTTCCATCCTATAAAACAATCATGGCCAGAAAGCTCAATAATGTTATAGATTATGTCATGGGTGGAGCAATGAAATGTTTCACCTCAACCAGTATAGTGAGATGTGGGAAATTGTGACAGGTTTTTGTCAGTGCACGTGGATGAAATCATCAATCATTCTACAAATGTGGTTCCGAGCTGATCCAAACAACGTGTCTATAATGAGATCCTGAGTAGATGTGTGGAAGCTGAGAGCTGCAGGGACAGAGATACAGAGGTTTACATGTGGTAGGAATAGATGGTATTCATCATGTTGATTACTCCTCTTTCCTACCCTCTCTAGAATCATGAGTAGGGTAAGTGAGAATGGCAGATTTGACAGACCTGAAATTCTTTATTTTTCCTCATGTTAGACAGTGCTATAGCGTTGCAAATAAGAGTGGAATGTGTGTGTGTGTGTGCGCGGGTGCGTGCGTGATTGTAAGATAGAGGTAGAGAGAGTAAGACTGATAAGAGAGATGTGTGGCCACAGATAGAGATAGATTGCTGGCCATGGACATTGTTTGTTTGTTTGGTGAGGTAGTCACCAGGGACTGCAGTCGTCCACTGTGTCCATTAGAAACTGACAGGCTGCTTTCAAAGAGACACAGTTGACTGTAGATGTAACATTCTGAAAGGAAGAAGGGAGAGGAGGACCTCTAGTGCCTACTGATTTCCCAAAACGGATTAAATATAAATAATACAAAAATCCAATTTTAAGCAAGCCTACAGTACATGATTTAGCTTACATGTAGCTCAAAAACGTAACTCCCTTCCTTACTTTACAAAATTTGACTCAGCAATGTACAATATGGATTGGGAAAAGTTGCCCACTGGGAATACCAGGTCGTTTCAACGAGGATAATTGGGTAATATTTGGTTGAGATGTTGATCAATGAGATTACAACCTATATTCACACACTCAAAAAGATAGCCTAAAGTTTCCAATGTGTTATCACTATGCTTTCAACCATCTAAAAGCACAACCAAATTTCAATAGAAAAACAATGTCAGCTTTTTGGTTTAGTTTCACCCAAATGTCTATCACTGCATTTTTAAACGTTTGTAAGCACAGCTAAGTTCAAATGGGAATACAATGTCAGATATATATTTTTTCTTTATAAAGCAGATTATATTAAAGTACTTGGGTGCAAAAGTGATCAATGCCGTTTGAGAGTCTGGGCAGATAATTAAGATCTCCATTCACCAGCATTAACCTATGCATGACATCTTAAACATTCACAATTTATTATATTACAGAAGAATAAATGCATAGTTACAGTAACCAAAGAATAGGACTAAATAAAATAAAACCCCTGTAAGTCCAAGCCCTTGGTTCGCGACAAACAGTACCATTCAAAAGTTTGGACACACCTACTCATTCAAGGGTTTTTCTTTATTTTTGCTATTTTCTACATTGTAGTATAAGAGTGAAGACGTCAAACTGTGAAATAACACATATGGAATCATGTAGAAACAAATAAAAAAATATTAGATATTTGAGATTCTTCAAAGTAGCCACCATTTGCCTTGATGATAGCTTTGCACACTCTTGGCCTCCTCTCAACCAGCTTCACCTGGAATGCTTTTCCAACAGTCTTCCGGGGCCTCAATGACATCACAGTGAAGAACCGCTACCTTCTACCACTCATCGCCTCGGGCCTTCGAGCCGCTCCAGGGGGACATTGTTTTGTAAGATTTGGACCTTCAGAACACCTACCATCTGGTGCGGATACGGGAGGGGGAAGAGTGTAAGTCTGCCTTCAACATGGCCAGCGGTCACCATGAATATCTGGTCATGCCATTTGGCCGTACGAATGCTCCAGCTGTGTTCCAGGCCCTGGTGAATTACGTTCTCCGACATGTTGAACCGGTTCGTCTTCGTCTACCTCGACGACATCCTCGTTTTCTCCCACTCAACCCAAGAACACGTGCTCCACGTACCAACATTACCTCCAGCGCCTCTTGGAGAACCAGCTTTTTGTGGAAGCGGAGAAATGCGAATTCCATTGCTCCACCATCCCCTTCCTTGGTTACATCATCACTGCAGCAAATGTACAGATGGATCCCAGGAAGGTGAGAGCGGTGGAGGATTGGCCCCAGCCTACATTCAGAGTGCATCTGCAACGTTACCTGGAAATTGTTCCAACATATGCTGAGCACTTGTTGGCTGCTTTTCCATCACTCTGCAGTCCAACTCATCCCAAACCATCTCAATTGGGTTGAGGTCGGGTGATTGTGGAGGCCAGGTCATCTGATGCAGTACTCTATCACTTTCCTTCTTGGTCAAATAGCCTGTACACAGCCTGAAAGTGTGTTTTGTGTCATTGTCCTGTTGAAAAACAAATGATAGTCACACTAAGCCCAAACCAGATGGGATGGCGTATCGCTGCAGAATGCTGTGGTAGACATGCTGGTTAAGTGTGCCTTGAACTCTAAATAAATCACAGACAGTGTCATCAGCAAAGCAGCCCCACACCATCCCACCTCCTCCTCCATCCTTCATAGTGGGAACCACACATGCAGAGATCATCCATTCAACTACTCTCCGTCTCACAAAGACACATTGGTTGGAACCAAAAATCTCAAATTTTGATTCAGCACACCAAAGGACATATTTCCAATGTTCATTGCGTGCGTTTCTTGGACCAAGCAAGTCTCTTCTTCTTAGTGGTGTCCTTTAGTAGTGATGTCTTTTCAGAAATTCGACCATGAAGGCCTGATTCACAGTCTTTTCTGAACAGTTGACATTGAGATGTGTATGTTACTTGAACTCTGTGAAGCATTTATTTGGGTTTATTTGAGTCTGTTAACTCTAATAAACGTATCCTCTGCAGCAGAGGTAACTCTGGATCTTCCTTTCCTGTGGCAGTCCTCATGAGAGAGTTTCATCATAGCGCTTTATGGTTTTTGCAACTGCACTTGAAGAAACATTCAAAGTTCTTGACATTTTCTGTATTGACTGACCTTCATGTCTTAAAGTAATAAGGGACTGTAATTTCTGTTTGCTTATTTGAGCTGTTCTTGCCTAAAAATTGACTTGGTGTTTACCAAATAGGGCTATCTTCTGTATACCACCCCTACCTTGTCACAACACAGCTGATTGGCTCAAAAAGATTCAAACGTTTACTTTTAACAAGGCACACCTTTTAATTGAAATGCATTCCAGGTGACTACCTATGAAGCTGGTTGAGAGAATGCCAGGCATGTGCAAAGCTGTCATCAAGGCAAAGGGTGGCTACTTTGAAGAATCTCAAATATAAAATCAACACTTTTTTGGTCACTACATGATTCCATATCTGTTATTTCATAGTTTTGATGTATTCACTATTATTCTACAATGTAGATAATTGTAAAAATAAAGAAAAACCCTTGAATAAGTAGGTGTGTCCAAACTTTTTGGACAAGTAGGTGTGTACTGTAAGTAGGTGTGTACTGTACACTAAGCTAACATATGGAATTGTTTTAAGATGGTCATACCATGGAAAATGTGGTTATTTATTTTGGAATTTTAGGACCCCTGTAGGTTTAAAAAAAGTTGAATCAGCCTGTTTTTGCCTAGGGGGTAGAAATGCATTGAATAACACATTCATAAATGGCAAAGCAGATAATAAGGAATAAGGTTGTGAAGTGTCTGTCCTATATCTAAGAAATAATTTGACCCATATTTAGTCACTTTGGTTATGGCACTTTTTAAACCCTATTCACTTTTGTGCCGAGCAAAACAAGTGAGTGCTAAATGTTCCTGAGGGTCTTACCTGTCAATGTCTTCCTAGTTTGTAGCTGAAACGGTTAGGTCTGGACTGTCGGTTTTTTGAGAAGACATCTTCAAAATTAGGATGTGCGCGTCTGAAAGTTTAGACGACTGACGTAAAGTTTGTGGATGTCGTAGAGCAAAACAAATGATACTGTTATGCTCATGAAAGTGTTCTCTTTCGACGCCCACATTAAAAAGTATTTACAGTTTACTATAGTTTAAATACTGTAGTAAAAAAATTGTAGTTTAAATTACAATATTTACTGTAGTGTTTTTGCAGATTGTAGTATTTACTGTATTGTTTTTGAGGACTTTACTGTAGCATTTACTAAAGTGTTTTTGTTTTATTTTCTTTGATATAGAAGTGGGGGGTTTTCTCTTGAACTTACTGGAGAAATACTGGAGAAAATCTTCCATATAGGAAGATAGGATTGGGTTCTGAACATAGAGTTCAAAGCTTCTGCTCGTTTCTATAACCATAGGGAACCGATTCAGGAAACTAGGCGTATGTCGCAAGTCACGACTTCACAGGAGTAGCATTTAAACGTAAACGTTTTTTTTAATCAAAATGAGTTTTTTTTGGCAGAAATGCCTTCTTGAACATGTGCCTTAATTTCAAATGCCATCTTTAAATACGAATAAAATTGTTAAATTAAGGGCCTAGTTGGTTTAGCCAAAGAAAAAGTGAGCAACCTTCCCGCTAGCCATGATTGGCTGAGATAATGAGTGGGCTGAACATGCCGAGAGATGAGTTTGTATTTGTCTGCCATATAGCACGTGTCTGTCTATTGGAGCTGGTCAGCATGTCTAGGTAATCTTGTCGAACGCGTCTTTAAAAAAAATGTATCGCGTAGTGTAACTGCATAAACCTAATGTCAAGTTAAAGTGTACTGTTAGCTAGCTAACGTTATGTGTATGCAGTCCACTTTCTGAAGGACTGAGTTTTGAAATCAGTGGAATTCGAGAATGTTAGCTAAGGAGATGGAGAAAACACCAGTCTGGATTACATCGTCAAGGGCATCCATGCATGGCATCAGACAGGAGATGCGTCCAACCATGATGTATACTGGTAAGATAGTCTAGTTAGCTACATTTTCAGACATTACAACCTTCTAATTTTGACAGAAAGTGGTTTCATTTCAAGTGTACTGTTAGCTAGCTAATGTTAGCTGGCTGGGTCACTAGCTAACATTATGTGTATGATCTTATTCTTTGTATCTCAGACACATTTGCTTGACTAGTTATAGCCATAGAACTTGGTTGGTTAGCTACCTGCAGATTCATGCAGGGTAGTAACGTCATGAGTTGTGATTATGGTCCATTGTTTAGCTAGCTAGCTACATGTCTTATTAACAAAAGACTCCACTCTAATTTTGACAAAGTATTTTCATTTCAAGTTAAAGTGTACTATTAGCTATCTAGCTAACTTTAGCTGGCTGGCTCGCTAACTGACATTACGTCATGCATTGGGATTCATTGTTTACCTAGCTAGCTATCTAGCTAAATTTCTTAACAAAATACTCTCGTCTTAGTGTGCCAGAGCGCAGAATAACTGATTAATTTTTGAATGCTCAACACCCGTTGAATATGTTCGGTGTCAGTAAACATCGGCAACAAAGCGTAATTCAGTTGTTGCCAGCAGCACAGTTATATTCACCAACGCTCTGGATAACATGAAAACTACCTAACCAGCTCTGCTAGGGTGAGTAAAATGGTCAAAGTGGGGTGTTCTCTCATTATGTGTCTGGAATGTTAGCCAGTTAGCTTGGGTGCTTGACTGTCGTTGTGAGGTCAGAGCTTTTGGAACAACCCTACTTATTGGGCATAGCTTCCAGTGTGCGCTCTGAACGTGACACACTCTGAATTTACGAATGGACAATTTGACAGCACAGTTGCAGTCACCAACGCTCTGGATAACATAACAGCCTAACCAGCTCTGATGAGGCGAGTAATATTCCGTGAGCTGTTCTCTCTCTCTCTTAGATATCTGGAAGTAACTGGCAAGTTAGGGTTAGGGTTAGTACAGAATGGTCGGCTCAAACCTTAAAGAGATGGGTGGGGCTAACGCTTAAGAGGGTGTGAACAATGCTGAATGGCTGTAGACAAAGAAGGGCTCTCCAATAGTTGTACCAAAACATTGAAAGACAGTTTCTCGAAAGTGAGTATACAAGTTGAATTACTTTCCCATTGTTTCCTTAAATGCAGTTTATGATATACTGTACCATTTTGTAGCTCTGAGTCTCTACTTTTATCCAATGTTAAAAACTGAAATTCAAATGTTGCTACTTAAGACCGAATCCAGGTGGTGAGTCACATATATGGTCTTTACTTGGCATTGAGGTTTCTCACTTATGGGACACACAAATTGGGATATGGGGGAGGGGAATGGACAGGGTATATGCAAAATAAATACTGTAGTATTTACTATAGTTATAAAAACGATGGATTTTGCGGCCTGTAGTGTTTTTGAAGACATTTCTGTAGTAGTTATGTTTTTTTGTGTGGATAACTAGTATTTACTATGGTATTCTACAGTATACTACACAATTCTATACTAAGTACTACACATGATCGAGGGATACTACAGTGCGTAGTATAGTATTCTATAGTACACTACAGTTTCCTTCAGAATTCTATAGTAAGTACTGTAGTATTCTATAGTAAACGGTATTCTTTTTGTAATGTGGGTGGTGGTGACTTATTAGTTTGCAGCTAAAACGGTTCGGCTGTTACAGACAATTTTGTGACAATTTTCTTGTCCGGATTCTCTCATGTGTAGAAAACACTGCTTTCACAAGTTCCATGTCATGGAATAGGCACAGGCTTTATATAGCTAGAAAGAGGGGACTGAGCTGCAGCCACTACAAGAAACGGCATGTCTCTAGCATAAACACACAGGGAGCTAATAAATATTAAAAATTACGTCACGTGTGACGCATGGGCGCGTTAATAGACTCTAGGGGTATGCACTTTAAATAAAGTTTAAAGTGCTAAATATCATTACACAAAAAATCATTAGCTTTTAAATCAACCAGAGGTTGAAACCGTAGGTCAATTGTATTGTCCATTTTTTGTTGAATTCTGTGTAATTGAAACGATAGCCGTTGATGACTTTGCAAATGCTACAGTGAGTGGTAAAGTATGGTCACATTTAATTTTCTAAGTTAAAAGTCTTGCTCACATCGGCTATGGAGAGTGTGATCACCCAGAATATATTCCAGTCTGTGCTAGCAAAACAGTCCTGTAGCGTAGCATCCGCGTCATTTAACCACTTCCGTATTGAGCGAGTCACTGGTACCTCCTACTTTAGTTTTTGCATGTAAGCAGGAATCAGGAGGATATAATTATAGTCAGATTTGCCAAATGGAGGGCAAGAGAGAGCTTTGTATGTGTCTCTGTGTGTTGAGTAAAGATGGTCTAGAGTTTTTTTCCCTCTGGTTGCACATGTGACATGCTGGTAGAAATTAGGTAAAACTGATTTAAGTTTGCCTGCATTAAAGTCCTGGCCACTAGGAGCGCCGCTTCTGGATGAGCATTTTCTTGTTTGTCTTATACAGCTTGTTGAGTGCGGTCTTACTGACAGCATCGGTTTGTGGTGGTAAATAGACGGCCACGAATAATATAGATGATAACTCTCTTGGTAGATAGTGTGGTCTACAGCGTATCATGAGTTATTCTACCTCAGGCGATCAATACCTCAAGAATACTTTAAACAGAGAGCACAGGAGGGGGCTGAGCATTCACCCTCGTGGGGCCCCTGTGTTGAGGATCAGCGTAGTGGAAGTGTTGTTGCCCACCTTTACCACCTGGGGGCGGCCTGTCAGGAAATCCAGGACCCAGTTGCATAGGGCAGGGTTCAGACCGAGGTCCACAAGCATAAAGATGAGCTTAGAGGGCACTATGGTGTTGAAGGCTGAACTGTAGTCAATAAACAGCATTCTTACATAGGTATTTCTCTTGTCCAGATTGGATAGGGCAGTGTGCAGTGCAATGGAGACTGCATCATCTGTGGATCTTTTGGGGCGGTATGCAAATTGCGACGTGGCTGGTTTTACCTTTACAATCCGTGATTGTCTGAGTCCTTGCCACATATGTCTCGTGTCTGAGCTGTTGAATTGCAACTCCACGTTGTCTCTGTACTGACATTTTTCCTGTTTGATTGCCTTATGGAGAGCATAACTGGACTGTTTGTATTCAATCATATTCCCAGTCACATTGCCATGGTTAAATGCAATGGTTTGCACTTTCAGTTTTGCGCGAATGCTGCCATCTATCCACGTTTTGGTTTGGATCAGTTTTAATCGTCACAGAGGGAACAACATCCCCTATACACTTCCTGATGAACGTCAATATTATTCTCTGAGGCAACCCGGAACATGATTCCAATTGGTCAGAATAGCGTTGAATAGACCTTAGCACAGGTACTTCCTGTTTGAGTTTCTGCCTATAGGAACGGAGGAGCAAAATGGAGTCGCGATCTGATTTGCAGAAAGGGGGTTGGGGGAGGGCCTTGTAGCCATCCCGGGAAGGGAGAGTAACAATGGTCGAGAGTTTTTGAAGCGTGAGTAGTGTTGATAGAACGTTGGTAGCATTTTCCTCAGATTAGCTTTATTAAAATCACCAGCTATAATAAATGCTGCCTCGTGATATGCAGTTTCTAGTTTGCACAAGGCCCAGTTCCTTGAGAGTCATCGTGATATCGGCTTGAGGGGGAATATGCACGGCTGTGACGATAACTGAATATAATTCTCTAAGGAAGTAATGCGGTTGGCATTTGATTGTGAGGTATTCTAGGTTGGGTGAACAAAAGGACTTGAGTTCCTGTACGTTACCACAATCTCACCATGAGTAGTTAATCATGAAACATACACCCCCGCCCTTCTTCTTCCCGGAGAGTTCTTTATTACTATCTGCAAGATGTTTTGTAAACCCGGCTGGCTGTAACGATGGGGAGAGTATATCCAGAGAAAGCCATGATTCTGTGAAACAGAGTATGTTACAGTCCCTGATGTCTCTCTGGAAGGAGATCCTCGCCCTGAGCTCATCCCCTTTATTGTCCAGGGATTGAAAATTAGCGAGTAATATACTCAGAAGCGGTGGATTGTGTGCGTGCCTCCTGACTAAAACTATTCTGTGTGTATGTAGGGAAATGTCTTGTGGCAAATGGTAGCCTGTTCATCAAACTGACTACAGTACAGTATCTCATCCAAGGAAAGTAAAAGAAGAGCAAAGGATGTGAGTGAATAAAAATCCCACACCACTTTAACTTGAGAGCGTGTCCACACAGCATTGAATGACAGGTGGGAGTTTGAACTTGTTTGCATTTCAATCCGCCTGTGGTCTTTCTTGGTGCGCCTGAGGAAGTCAGCCTGGGATGTAAATAATGAATAGGGCTTGGCTAAAAGCAACGCTGCTATATTGTGAGAAGCCAGAGCAGCCCTGTTATTAGCTAGGGTAAATAATACATTTCAGTGTGTGGGTAGAGGGTGTGGGTTAAACAGAGATGTAATGTTGACCCCCAGGAACACAGGCATGGATACATGCTGGGAAACACTGCAGGTTCCAGAGAGCCTCCGCCTTGCACGTATACTCACACACTACACACTACGGTCATATCAAGCTGAAGTGATTGCAATAATCAGAAGGAATATCTTGCCGTGACCATGGTACAGTGCATACTGAATAAAGGGGAATATAGTCTGAGACAGAGCCATATATTTATATTTCATAACTCCTCTAAATATATGGCTCTGGTCTGAGGCATATATTCTGCAGTGATACTTGAATTTTCCATGGCTAATCTTCTCATCAATAAGTAAAAATGAATTTTTATATCCTTTGGGATAAGGTAATTTCACTTGTTTAAACGTGTCAACTGTAATCAATGTGTTTTGGTGGAGTATTCCAAACTGTGAGACTGCTCCAAACTGAAACAAAACAAAAAGTTACTCGCTAAACTTTGAGAGAAAGTGGAGCTGCCACTGCCGCGAGGTTGGTCTTATTTTAGTTGTAAATTAAAGTGCTCATAAGAAGCGGATCTGATCTGAGCCAATGTGATTCGTAGGCAGAAAAGGCTTGTGTGATATCCGTTTTCCACTTTGAGGGCACTAACAACAGCGCGTTTTCCCGTCACGGAACATCAATAATAAATGGTATTGTCTAATAGTGGTTAAAGATTCAGACCAACGACCAGACCAGACTTTATCAATGTGACATCACTTCCTCTGTGTGAAAGAGGGGGAGGGAGGAGGGAGGGAAAGGGAGGGTGGTTCATCGTTGTTCCAAGGGGGAAGGTGTTTAGGGTGACATCCACAGGATACATAAAAGGCAAGCCAAACAGTAAAAAGGTTTACTATAGGTCCCAACTCCATTACTGCAGGGCGGTTTGATTTAATAAGGCCACAATGACACGGCCATCTTCCTGCTTCTCCTCCACAAGGTTTCACTGAGATTGACTTCGTACAGCCCCAGTGATTAGATTATTCAAAGCCCTGGTAGACAGCAGCAGGTAGGCAGCAGCAGCCTTTTGTCAATATCTCACATTGAAAAGGATGGACGTTTGGATTAAAAAAATAGAAAATGTAGGGACAGAGACAAAATTAAAAATGAATGAGATTTGTTTTAATATTTGGAAGATAAATACACAACATAGAGTTTGAGAGAACTATAAACTAGAGTACAAATGGTCAATAGTGCATTGTAAATAGAAGTTGGGTTGCAGTTCAACATCTGTTAGGATCTGTGGAATGGCACTCCTGAACTCAGAGCGACGTGTTCTACGTTGGCTATGTTTTCATTGAGTCTGGAGTGGAATACTTGATATTTGTCCTGCAAGGACTTCTGATTGGTCAACCCCAGGCTAGGGTTGGGGGTTATAAGTGGCATCCTGTGCTTTGTTCTGGGGAAAAAGCTGAGAACATGGAGACTGAACATCTGACTCCCAGCATAACATCTTGATTTGTCCTCTCTGAATGAACCAATTTTTCTCCCCCTGATTTGCTTTGGAGTTTTTGTTATTGAAGAATAACATAAATTGCTAACAGATTTAATAAAGAAGTTAGGTCCTTAACATTTAGATATATCTACTGACTCCAAGTGAAGAGGCTGTCAGCCAGTGCTAAAGAGGCTGTCAGCCAGTACCCAACTCTGTGATGATCTGTATTCTCATTGGACAGAGCTTAAAAAGAGGCAATCAGCAGTTGCTACATCCAGTTTTGGAATTGGTCAGTCCTTGCATCCATAGCTCTGTCTGTGAATTTGAGACTGGTTACATTTCTCCAGCCCTATTCCTCAGCGTTTTACCAAAAACGGGATGAGAAAAAGTTTTGTTATTGTTTCTACTACTGATTGCAGCTTTAACAATGTTCAACAAGTTTGATTGAAACAGGAATAGAAACACAGTTATTGACAAGACTATATAGACTAAGGTGGTCATGTTAAAGCAGCATTATCGAGAGTGAACCTGCAAGTAAGCATTTAATTGCACTGCGTTGTGTTTTGACCGGCTTACATATCACCAAGGGATTAGGGTTGGTGTTGATCTTTTATTCTCTCATAATGACAGGAAAACGTCCATGAACAAATGCTTGCTGCCCTAATACGCCAAACTCCTCTCTTCCACATGGGTACAGTAGACAAGGCCATTAAATGTAAATATACAGTAGCCTATAGGCCTAGGCTAGCAAACTTTCTCAATGACAGCCAGGCGTTTTGTACAGTACAGTACGTGACGTGCACTTGCGAACAGCTATGTTGTGTCTCTGACTGATTAAATTATATGACAGGCTATTTTATCAAATCGATTACCTAATGTTTGATTGATTACGTGATTGAATTAAACCATGCAACAGTTAACTCATTAATAACCTAGGGCACCATGGAAGAGTGTTTATAGAGCTGCTGTCTTGTCTTCCGGATAAACTCTTAAATATCTGAAGATCTTTTATGTCAATAGCAGTCAATTATTAATCGTCACCTTATTCAGTCTCATCTGAACGTCATAAAATGATTGGTTATCTTCACGAACCCTGACTAACAAGTTGAATCAGCAATACAAAAATTGGCTTAATAATTTATTTACTAAATACGTAAATAATCTCACAGAATTACATATACACAGGATGGATCATACATCAATTACTAATCATGTCATAAAAGAAAAAGTCCCTGGTGGACGAAACCGATATGACGGCTGGTTACACAAAGATAGGGGGTTGGGTTTGAATGAAAGAGCGGGAAGACTGAGGGTCAAAGGGGATTGGGTCTCTATCGGACCATGAGAAGCTATGCTACCGTAAATACAGAATCTTATGCATTCTAATAACTGCCCATTCGGAAAAGGAAAATGCAAGATATATATTTACACTGAGCTACGCTTCGAAAGATGGGTCGAAGATGGAAGACTGGTTTGCCCAGCAGAGTTCGCCATTGTCCATTGAAGAATCTTTCTGGTCATAGTGTTATAGAGCGCATACGTTGTACCCTGTCGTTCTTATTAGGATAATTTTTTTCCTAGGCCACATACGTTTATAGCTGCAGCTGAGAACACGACTTCTAGGATGTATCACTTCTTCTTTAGTGAATAAGAGTTCAAAGTTCATACCATTTTGCCATAATCTGCTCATGCTGAATTCTGGCTGATCTAGTAGAAATTCATCCTTCCAGCGTGGTGATCGTCACCTCCACGTGATCTGGTCTCATGTAAAATGTGTAGAGTGTACTACACATTTTAGAGTGTACTGTATATTGAACCATTCGCAACCACAGCTCGCGCTGGAGTTTGCTTAGTCTGACGTGAATTGGGTCACGGGGGCTTTTATACCGGAGAAGAGAAGTGCGTGTTTCATCCCTCTCCAACCAATGTCTGTTCACTTGGGCGTGGCCACTGAGTGAGCATACTTTACTTATGAAAACAATTCTCTAATTTAGAAGGCTAAAATTACATTTAATCTTTTCACAAATTGTTTCATATTTAAACATTTAAGTTGCACAACAATTCCATGTGAATCGGATAACTAGAATGTGTAGAATTCCCAAGATACAATTTATGTTGTCCTGTCATCAGTAATAATGTCCCAGACAACAACTGATCTGACATCATATTATTTTTTTTATTTTTTTTAAATTTATTATTTTTTTAAATACATTTTACCCCCTTTTCTCCCCAATTTTCGTGGTATCCAATCGCTAGTAATTACTATCTTGTCTCATCACTACAACTCCCGTACGGGCTCGGGAGAGACGAAGGTCGAAAGTCATGCGTCCTCCGAAGCACAACCCACCAAGCCGCACTGCTTCTTAACACAGCGCGCCTCCAACCCGGAAGCCAGCCGCACCAATGTGTCGGAGGAAACACCGTGCACCTGGCCCCCTCGGTTAGCGCGCACTGCGCCCGGCCCGCCACAGGAGTCGCTGGAGCGCGATGAGACAAGGATATTTGTCCGGCCAAACCCTCCCTAACCCGGACGACGCTAGGCCAATTGTGCGTCGCCCCACAGACCTTCCGGTCGCGGCCGGCTGCGACAGAGCCTGGGCGCGAACCAAGAGACTCTGGTGGCGCAGCTAGCGACATCATATTCTTTAAGTACAAATGGATATATTTAACTGGTTGGATTACAGAAATATTGTTCAATTGACAACCTTTTGATGTTACTGTATTGCAAAGCAACTCTCTGTGGTAACAAAGGAATTTCAAAAGTCCAATGTTGTAGAGTGGAGAGAGAAGGGGGAAAGGTATTTATGGGGGGTCATAAACCGGTGGGGGGGAAGAGAGGATTTTATGACCCTCACCCAACAGGGCAAAGTCATGACAGCTAACAACACAATATTGCCAAAATAGTATGACAAACAAAAAACACATGACATATCAGATAATGACAGGAAAAACGTCCATAAAGAAAATGCTGTGCTGCCCTTGTACGCCAACTCATCTGCAAAATACAAAGTTTCAAGTTTAATGTCATGTGCACAAGTACAGTGAAATGCCTTTCTTGCAAGCAAAATAAATACAAGGAAAGGGGACATGAATAGCCATGCAAGCCCAATGATGACATGTACAGTAAAATGTACAGTAGCTAGGTGGCACATATAGTATTAAAAAATCTACAGAAAAAAGGTTAATAAATGATTGAAATACATATATATATATATATCCCAATAAAATGGTGGGAGACCATTATTATACACTGTCAATGACCATGTAAACTCATGAGTGTTTTAATATATAGGATTGATTCTGATTTACATGGGACAATTTTACATAGGTACAGTAGAAAGAGAAGAGGTAAGGGGGACAGTGGATGTTTATGAGGGGGAATACAGAAGGAGAAGGAAGTCTGCAACATTCAACAGGGCACTTACAACAATCAAATGAATGTACTGTAATATCAGGAACACTTAACATGTGTACCATGTTTATCTTGTGCATTTGACCAATACCCTTGGTTTGATTACTTCTACTTAATTGGGTTCTGTCTCCACATTATTCAGTTAATATTGAAAGAACCCCTTAAACGACACCAATCTCTTAGTGACCGCCAATAGATTCATTAGCCTAATTATTTGATGAACTTGTAAATCTCATAGAAGCATAATTCACAACAGTGTGCATGAATGACTCAGCTCGGGCCAGTAACCGAAAGGTTGCTGGATCGAATCCCGGAGCTGACAAGGTAAAAATCTGTCATTCCCTGGGCGCCAAAGACGTGGATGTCGATTAAGGCAGCCCCCCGCACCTCTCTGATTCAGAGGGGTTGTGTTAAATGCGGAAGACACATTTCAGTTGAATGCATTCAGTTGCACAACTGATTAGGTTTTCCCCCCTTTCCCCCTTCATTCATGCCAGTAAAACTAGCTGCAATCTAGAATCCAAAATCAACCCTCAAAACAATGTTTTCATACATACAGTGCAGCAGACCCACCAATATATTTAAATGATGCAGTTTGTAATTTGCAGTGAATTAGTAAATCAAAGTGATTGCCTTGAGCAGCCTTTACTCCATTTCAATCACACACTAATTACTGTAATTAATGTCTAAAATGCATTCCACTCTCGTGTTGTCTCTAACTCCCTCTCTTCCTCCCTCCCTCCCTCCAATTCTCTTCCCAAAATAATCATGACTTATTCTCTTTCTCCTTCTAAACACAAAAGGAAGACATCTTCTGCCACACAATTTCTGAAAGGTGAGATTTGCACACGTGTGCTTATGCACATGCATGTACGCGCGTGCACAACCACACACACACACAGACACACACACACAAGCACACACACACACGCACACACCCAGTGTCACTCAAGAAAATTGGTTCTGACAGGCATGACAACGGGCTCCTCGTCTCTTCAGAATTCCTCTAATAAGTGGAAATGAAGTTTAGATTAGAAAATAACTTAACTAAAAGGTTATTCAAATTGGATGACATGCCTGAAAAACCAGTCTGACATAACATTGGGGAAGTATACACTCTCAGAAATAAAGTTTCTATCTGGATCTTTAAAGGGTTCTTCGCTGTTCCCATACGAGAACCCTTTTTGATTCCAGGTAGAATCCTTTCCACAGTTGGTTCTTCATGGTACCCAAAAAGGTTCCACCTGGAACCAAAAAGAGTTCTCCAATGAAGACAGCCGAATAACCTTTTGGAACCCTTTTTTCTAATAGTTTAGAATGAGCTTCCCTTGAGATCATCTTAAAAGACCAGGCAGATCACAGCATAAATGTCCCTTTCCTCTATCAAAGAGATAAAGCACAGGTTAATAGGGATAAGAGCCACTGGTAACTCCCATTTAGAACCCTAATGACCTCATCTATACATTGAAGTCACATGACCACTTCAATTCTTTCTCCCTTTACCACTATAGGACTAAATGTCCACAGTTGGCAGAGAGTCATAGTCTGCTGCTCATAGCTATCTATTGATTAAGAGCCACCTCTGCCCTCCCTACCAGCCTCCACCAGTAATAACAGGAGCCCACCTCTTTATTAATGTCTCCCTCCTGTCTCACCTCACTCCATCACGCTCACCGACATCGTGAACTTTCTCTCTCACTGTACACTCTTAGAAAAAATGTGCTGCCTAAAACCTAAAAGCTGTCCCCTTTGAAGAACCCTTTTTGGTTCCAGGTAAAACCCTTTTGGTTCCAGGTAGAACCATTTTGGGTTCCAGGTAGAACCCTTTCACAGATGGTTCTACATGGAACCCAAAAGAGTTCTACCTGGAACCATAAAGGGTTCTACATGGAACCAAAAAGGGTTATCCTATGGGGACAACCGAAGAACCCTTTTGGAACCCTTTTTTCTAAGAGTGTAGTCCTGGAGGGGCCTCAGAACAAGCAGAGAGAGGATTGGTCAGTCACTCCACACTAGTGTGAGGTAGCTAGCGAGCATGGAGCTCTAACTCTTCTCTCAGCTGTCTTTGATGTGGGACCCGGGGGCACTCTGGGGTCCTGACACTGATGAGGCACGAGGCCTAGGGCAGACATAGAGCACTGTGTGAGGAAAATCAGCAGCCAGGGCGGTGAACCCTATGCCTCCCCAATTTCAAGGGGTAATAAATAAAAGAACAGAGAGTGGAAAATAAACACTCACTGGCGTAGTGTACAGATACACAGGCAAGCACGCACGCACACACACGCACACTCAGTGTTAGCTTCCTCTATGCTCTCAGTAAACAGTTTGTCATGTTGAGAAAGTGAAGCTGTCCCAGCCTCTGTGTGTTTGTGTGTGTGATGTGATGTGCTGGTTGGACTGTGTGCTCTCCCCTCATCACTCTCCCCCGACGCCTTGTTGATAAGCAGATTGGAAATCAACTAATTCTCAATTAGCCTGTTAAAGGGTAGTGTCATCATGCCTCCTGTAGATGTTAATGACCTAACTGGTCCTGTACAGAATGATGGTGAGGATATAGAAGATGAGGAAAACAATGTGATGACAATTATGTCAATGTTAAACACACATAAGAAAACCAGATGTGATGGGTGAAATCAAACAAAATAAACAGGAACACTGAAAGTTGAGTTAAATGTTTCTGTCTAGCCAACTAAATACAGGCCTGTGACCCACAACTGTTGAAATATTTACACACACACTTTGGCAGTTCACTGAGGAGAATGTCAGAAATTGCTGTTAGTGGAAACTGCTGAGCGACAAAGCAAATGGTGGGATATCTACTGACCATTGAAACCTAGAGGATAGAAACCTTAGAACCCTGTTCTTGAACCATCTGAATCCCAGGTGACTCTGCAGCACTGTTTAGGATTATCTTTCAAAGAAAAAACGTTCTACGGAGGAAAAAGTGCTGAACTTCCAGGCTGAGGCAGGGTTCTGGAGCTGTTCAGAGATAAGGACGGAGGGAAGGGGAGAGGAGAGGATGGAGAGCAGAGGAGTATAGGGTGCACTCGGGCGGCAGGTTGCCTATCGGTTAGGAGCATTATGCCAGTAACCGAAAGGTCGCTGGTTTAAATCCCTGAGCTGGCAAGGTGTACAAAATCTGCAGTTCTGTCCTTGAACAAGGCAGTTAGCCCCGAACAACAACTGGTCTTCAGGTGCCTATGACGTCGATTAAGGCAGCCCCCCCGGATCTCTCTGATTCAGAGGCGTTGGGATAAATGAGAAAGATACGTCCTGGTTGAATGTATTTAGTTGTGCAACTGACTAGGAATCCCCTTTCCCCCTTAGAAAAAAAAGGTGCTATCTAGAACCTAAAAGGGTTCTTCTG
This sequence comes from Salvelinus alpinus, assembly GCF_045679555.1. Lineage (NCBI taxonomy): Eukaryota > Metazoa > Chordata > Actinopteri > Salmoniformes > Salmonidae > Salvelinus > Salvelinus alpinus. The sequence continues at coordinate 16,786,465 of NC_092109.1, forward strand.
CTGTCCCCATAGGATAACCATTTTTGGTTCCAGGTAGGGTTTTTTGGTTCCACAGGGGGTTCTACATGGAACCCAACAGGGTTCTATGTGGAACCAAAAAGGGTTCTCCCTGGAGCTGAAAAGGGTTCTCCTATAGGGACAGCCTTTTTGGAACCCTTTTTTCTAAGAGTGTGTAGCTGCAGTCATTCGGAATAGCATACAGCACAGATAAGCCAGCAGAGGCTGATTTTTGCTTTGAAGGGGATATCGATACACACACACACACACACACACACACACACACACACACAGACAGACAGACAGACAGACAGACAGACAGACAGACAGACAGACAGACAGACAGACAGACAGACAGACAGACAGACAGACAGACAGACAGACAGACAGACAGACAGACAGACAGACAGACAGACAGACAGACAGACAGACAGACATATTTTATGATCCATCACTATTGTATTACTCTCTTCATCATCATTCTTACATCAGATGAAAGGAGAGGTAAAACTACTGTGAAAGTTCACTAGTTATCTCTTTTTTTCTGAAGTGCAATCTGATGTCAACTTCCTTCATGTATTTACAGTGTGTATGTGTGTGTGTAAGTATGTGTGAGGGAATGTGGCAGCCTCTCCACACACTATTGCACTGTTATGACATTGCCTTGCACTGGTCCTATAAATATCTCATGGCAGAACACCTGTTCTCAAAGGATACACACACACACACACACACACACACACACACACACACACACACACACACACACACACACACACACACACACACACACACACACACACACACACACACACACACACACACACACACACACACACACACACACACACACACACACACACACACACACACACGTACACTCCTGAAAACAGCACAACAAAATGTTAAGATCTGTGAAGACTCATTAAATCAGAGCCAACATCAGGACTGTTTCTGGCGAGAGCCTCGGGTTTTTGTGCTTTGATTCGGTCTTTCTTTTTCTATTTCAAACTGCAAAACTTTTCACTACCTTTATATAGCGCTGCACCTTTTCTTCTGTTTAAATTTTGATCACAATAGATTTTTCAGATGTTCGACAACTTTTCTCTTTCTGCCAGGTGGATGGGATGAGTGGAAAAACTGAAGTCCCACTGGTAACAGGTATCAGGGTTGCTTGGTGGTTTCATCGTGCTCTGCTGACACACCCTGTGGGGGCTATATGAGGTACAGGTATCCATTAAACTTGACCATTACAAGATATTTCACCTCAGTCAGGTTGTGCCTGAGGCCCACCATGGGTGTAAGGCATGATAATGATGGAGGATCATACCCACACACACACACATTCTTGACGCACAAGCATATTCACACCCGCACTCACACACACAGTGTTTTCATCTCTATATTGCACATGTTTTGATCTCTATATTGCAAATTTTTTCCACTTGCTTTGATATCTCTTTATCTAAAGAGAGCCAGCAGCGTACCACCCTGCATACCACTGCTGGCTTACTTCTGAAGCTAAGCAGGATTGGTCCTGGTCAGTCCCTGGATGGGAGACTAGATGCTGCTGGAAGTGGTGTTGGAGGGTCGGTAGAAGGCACTCTTTTCTCTGGTCTAAAACATATTCCAATGCCCCAGGGCAGTAATAGGGAGACTGCCCTGTGTAGGGTGCTGTCTTTCAGATGGGACGTTAAATGGGTGTCCTGTCTCTCTGAGGTCATTAAAGATCCCATGGCACTTATCGTAAGAGTAGGGGTGTTAACTCTGGTGTCCTGGCTAAATTCCAAATCTGGTCCTCAAACCATCACAGTCACCTAATAATCCCCAGTTTACAATTGGCTCATTCATCCTCCCCCTAACTATTCCCCAGGTTGTTGCTGTAAATGAGAATGTGTTCTCAGTCAACTTACCTGGTAAAATAATAAAAATAAATAAATCAGGTGTACCTAAAATAGGCATTATTATTCCTTCCCCATTCCTTTGACCGGTTGACATTTTTTCTCCACAATTTTCTGAGGAATGAGTGCATTACTGTAGAATCATGCAGAGGGCATATAGCAGATAGGCAAAATATGTTTCTGACACATGGTCTGACAAGGTCTGGGAGTTGGCATCTCTGTAAGGTGTATTTATTTTATTTTATTTTACCGTTATTTTACCAGGTAAGTTGACTGAGAACGCGTTCTCATTTGCAGCAACGACCTGGGGAATAGTTACAGGGGAGAGGAGGGGGATGAATGAGCCAATTATAAACTGGGGATTATTAGGTGACCATGATGGTTTGAGGGCCAGATTGGGAATTTAGCCAGGACACCGGGGTTAACACCCCTACTCTTACGATAAGTGCCATGGGATCTTTAATGACCTCAGAGAGTCAGGACACCCGTTTAACGTCCCATCCGAAAGACGGCACCCTACACAGGGCAGTGTCCCCAATCACTGCCCTGGGGCATTGGGATATTTTTTTAGACCAGAGGAAAGAGTGCCTCCTACTGGCCCTCCAACACCACTTCCAGCAGCATCTGGTCTCCCATCCAGGGACTGACCAGGACCGACCCTGCTTAGCTTCAGAAGCAAGCCAACAGTGGTATGCAGGGTGGTATGCTGCTGGCAAAGGGCTGGTATAAGGTCAGTCTGAGCAGAAGAAACACAGCTCGCCATCTATCCACAAGTTAACACTATGAGCACAAACACACCATGCCCAGCGCTAAAGGCCAGAGTTCTTATAATCCGAATGAAAGTAGTCTTCACCAAAGAAAACTAAAGGTAGAATCTGTCATCAGTTAATAGGAGCTAACCCCCCCATCAAGGGCACTTTACCTGGCTTCTAGATAGAACCAGAAACCATCTATAACTGGACCTGACTGCAAACTGAAGGACTCCATGATTCAGAATATATGCTGGAGGCAAAAGGACAACACATTGCTTGTTCTTGTTGTTTCACATTCGTTGATTTGAGTAAGAATTCCTGTTTGAGTAAGTGACTTTTTGCAAAGAAGCCAAGACAAGATACTTGATGCTGAATTGACCCTGTTGTTGTGAATTATAGATGTGCAAAAATAATCAACTAAAACATTCTCTTCTGAGGCCTCATCCCCATCAATACTTTAGTTTCCATCAGCATAATAGCTGTAATATTTTTTCAGGGATTGTCGCAATGATTTATATTTATTTTGCAACAGCGGCAGCATGAGAATAGTACAGTGCTTCTCAGCAATGTGTTCTTTATAACAGATACATTGAAGAGGAGAGGAAACAAAAGCCAATAGAAAACCAGGGGCGTTCCTAGGATTTGAAGACATTCGGGGCTTGGCACAGAGCCAGTAGGGGAGTCCTCCCCCAGCCCCAAAAATAAGGAAGTTCAACAGCGAAATGCATGGATTTGGTGCACATTGAGATGAACACTGAGAGATTAGTTATTTTTCAGGTAACTTCCCCTTCTCACCTGCCACAGCAGACACTGTCAGTACTCAATTACAGTAGCTACTGTGGGTCTCTCAACTCTGGAACATTCTCTACTCTCTACTCTGGAACACATACATCTACAGGGTATTGCCAACAACCTCCATACCACTCAACAACTTCAAACATAGACACTGACCTGTCCAATGAGCCACACTGATTAAAGAATCCCAGTACTCAAACACCCTCACCCTCTCTTTCTCACACACACACACACACACACACACACACACACACACACACACACACACACACACACACACACACACACACACACACACACACACACACACACACACACACACACACACACACACACACACACACACACACACACACACACACACACACACACACACACGGTGCAGGAAGTAGAATCCATTGAGCAGCTTTAAGTGTTACTCTACTGTTTTCTCACCCCTCCTCTGCCTCTCTTCATCGCTTTCTCTGTGTCTGCTGTTGTTGTCTGTTGCATCCTAAGATGCTGGGTTCTTTTACTGAAGCGTGCTGATAATAAACGGAACAGATATATTTCATTTTCTCCTTAATACATTCCTTAATACAACCACAGCAGGTAACCTAGTGGTTAGAGCATTGGGCCAGTAATCAAACGGTTGCTGGATTGAATCCCTGAGCTGACAAGGGAAACATCTGTTGTTCTGCCCCTGGCCAAGGCAGTTAACCCACTGATCCCTGGTAGGCTGTCATTGTAAATAAGAATTTGTTTTTAACTGACTTGCCTAGTTAAATAAAAAAACATTCCAGTTGACAGTCAGCCCAATACATCATTGAACTTTACCCGCCCATGCATCTCGTAATCCAATAAGTTCAATGCCAGAACGGAATCCCCATTGTCACGTTTTTATTCAAATAACTCAAACCCTGCATAAAAATCCCATTGGCTACTTGCAACCATTTAACTTCTTATGGCTGGGTGGCAGTATTGAGTAACTTGGATGAATAACGTGCACAGAGTAAACTGACTGCTACTCAGGCCCAGAAGCTAAGAAATGCATATTATTAGTAGATCTGGATAGAAAACACTCTGAAGTTTCTAAAACTGTTTGAATTATGTCTGTGAGTATAGCATAACTCATATGGCAGGCAAAAACCTGAGAAAAAAATCCAACCAGGAAGTGGGATATCTGAGGGTTGTAGTTTTTCAACTCATCGCCTATCCAAGATACAGTGTAAATTTGGTTCGATTGCACTTCCTAAGGCTTCCACTAGATGTCAACAGTCTTTAGAACCTTGTTTGAGGCTTCTACTGTGAAGGAGGAGAGAATGAATTCTGTTTCAACCAGAGGTCTGGCAGAGTGCCATGAGCTCAGTCTCGCGCGCACCCGTGAGGGTTAGCTGCGTTCCATTGCATTTCTAAAGACAAAAGAATTCTCCGGTTGAAACATTTTTGAAGATTTATGTTAAAAACATCATAAAGATTGATTCTATACATCGTTTGACATGTTTCTACGAACTGTAACGGAACTTTTAAAATTTTCGTCTGGACCTGCGCCTCATGAATTTGGATTTGTGACCTAAACGCGCGAACAAAAAGGAGGTATTTGGACATAAATGATGGACTTTATCGAACAAAACAAACATTTATTGTGGAACTGGGATTCCTGGGAGTGCATTCTGATGAAGATCATTAAAGGTAAGTGAATATTTATAATGCTATTTCTGACTTCTGTTGACTCCACAACATGGCGGGTACCTGTATGGCTTGTTTTTGTGTCTGAGTGCCGTACTCAGATTATTGCATGGTGTGCTTTTTCCGTAAAGTTGTTTTGAAATCTGACACAGCGGTTGCATTAAGGAGAAGTGGATCTATAATTCCATGTATAACACTTGTATTTTCATCAACATTTATGATGAGTATTTCTGTAAATTGATGTAGATCTCTGCAAAATCACCGGATGTTTTGGAAGCAAAACATTACTGACCATAACGCGCCAATGTAAACTGAGATTTTTGGATATAAATATGAACTTTATCGAACAAAACATACATGTATTATGTAACATGAAGTCCTATGAGTGTCATCTGATGAAGATCATCAAAGGTTAGTGATTAATTTTATCTCTATTTCTGCTTTTTGTGACTCTTCTCTTTGGCTGGAAAAATGGCTGTGTTTTTCTGTGACTAGTTTCTGACCTAACATAATCGTTTTGGTGTGCTTTCGTCGTAAAGCCTTTTTGAAATCGGACACTGTGGTGGGATTAACAAGTTTGTCTTTAAAATGGTGTAATATACTTGTATGTTTGAGGAATTTTTATTATGAGATTTCTGTTGTTTGAATTTGGCGCCCTGCACTTCCACTGGTTGTTGTCATATCGATCCCGTTTGAAGGGATTTCAGCCGTAAGAAGTTAAATTTAAACTCATTAATGCATAATACATTTCTCAGTATACCACACTCCTCCCTGGAAATTCTCACTTCCTCTGGAAACATCCTTGATGAACATTATGGGTTTTCCAAAACAGTTTTTCACATATCATATCATGCTTCTTACACAATTTTTCTTTAGTCTGCACCAAGTATGTTACAGGACCAAGTACCCTTTTCACAACCATAGGTACCCATTTCTCTCTCTCTCTCTCCTCCCTGGTAATCTCGGACAACCACTGTTTTTCCCAATTTAAAAAAAGTCCTGACTTGTCCTTCTCTAGAGCCTGTTTGAGATTCTGTACAAGTCGCTCTGCTGCGCCATTTGAAGCTGCATGATATGGAGCCGACTGGATGTGTTTCACCCCATTCAACTGGAAGAATGTCTCCATCTTGTTTGACACCAGCTGTGGCTATTGTCTGAAACACACTCCTCAACTAACCCATAGGTTGAGAACATTCCACAGAGTGTCTCTACTGTGGCTGTAGCTGAAGTATTACTCATACACTTTACTTCTGGCCAACGTAAGTATGCATCCGGAACTACTAAGAACTGGTGCTTTCCCTTTTCAGCAAAATCGACATGGATGCGCTGCCAGGGCCTCTCAGGCCATTTCCAAGGATGCACTAACGCAAGGTTCGGCATACACTATCGGTCCAAAGTTTTAGAACACCTACTCATACTCAGGGTTTTTCTTTATTCTTACTGTTTTTTACATTGTAGAATAATAGTGAATGCATCAGCACTATGAAATAACATGAATCATGGAATCATGAAGTAACCAAAAAAGTGAAATAGCCACCCTTTGCCTTGATGACAGCTTTGCACACTCTTAGTATTCTCTCAACCAGCTTCACCTGGAATGCTTTTCCAACAGTCTTGAAAGAGTTCCCACATATGATGAGCACTTGTTGGCTGCTTTTCCTTCACTCTGCGGTCTGACTCATCCCAAACCATTCCTAATTTGTTTGAGGTCGGGAAATTGTGGAGACCAGGTCATTTGATGCAGCACTCCATGACTCTCCTTCTTGGTCAAATAGCCCTTACTCAGCCTGCAGGTGTGTTGGGTCATTGTCCTGTTGAAACAAATGATAGTCCCACTAAACCCAAACCAGAAGGGATGGCGTATTGCTGCAGAATGCTGTGATAGCCATGCTGGTTAAGTGTGCCTTGAATTCTAAATAAATCACAGACAGTGTCACGAGCAAAGCACCCCCACACCATAACACACACCATAACACCTCCTCCTCCATGCTTTACGGTGGGAAATACACATGCGGAGATCATCCGTTCACTCACCACCCTACCTCTCACAAAGACACAGCGGTTGGAACCAAAAATCTAAAATTTGGCTACATACCAAAGGACACATTTCCACTGGTCTAATGTCAATTGCTCGTGTTTCTTGGCCCAAGCAAGTCTCTTCTTATTATTGGTGTCCTTTATTAGTGGTTTCTTTGCAGCAATTCGACCATGAAGGCCTGATTCACACAGTCTCATCTGAACAGTTGATGTTGAGATGTGTCTGTTACTTGAACTCTGTGAAGCATTTATTTGGGCTGCAATTTCTGAGGCTGGTAACTCTAATGAACTTATCCTCTGCAGCAGAGGTAACTCTGGGTCTTCCATTCCTTTGGAGGTCCTCATGAGAGCCAGTTTCATCATAGCGCTTGATGGCTTTTGCAAGTTCTTGAAATGTTCCGTATTGACTGACCTTCATGTCTTAAAACTTCTTATGGATAGGGGGCAGTATTCAGATTGGATGAATGAGGTGCCCAATGTAAACTGCCTGTTACTCAGGACCAGAAGCTAGGATATGCATATCATTGGTAGTGTTGGATAGAAAACACCCTAAAGTTTCCAAAACTGTTAAAATAATGTCTGTGAGTATAACCTGTTATGGCTGCAGCCCGACACCGGTACACCTATGACAACATCCAGCTCAAGTGCAGAGGGCGCGAAATTCAAAATCAATTTTTTAAAAATATTTAACTTTCACCCATTAACAAGTCCAATACAGCATATGAAAGGTACACATCTTGTGAATCAAGCCAACATGTCCGATTTTTAAAATGTTTTACAGGGAAGACAAAATATGTAAATCTATTAGCTAACCACGTTAGCAAAAGACACCACTTTTTTTCGTCCATCAGTTTTTTACTCCATCAGTAGCTATCACAAATTCGACCAAATAAAGATATATATAGCCACTAACCAAGAAACAACTTCATAAGATGACAGTCTGATAACATATTTATTGTATAGCATATGTTTTTTTAGAAAAATGTGCATATTTCAGGTATAAATCATAAATTACATTTCAGCTACAATCAGAAATTGCACCGAAAGCAGCCATAACATTTACAGACACAAACGTCAAATACCTAATTACTCATCATAAAACATTTCTGAAAAATACATACTGTGCAGCAATTGAAAGACAGGCATCTTGTGATTCCAGACAATATTTCCGATTTATTAAATGTTTTACAGCGAAAACAAAATGTAGCGCTATATTAGCATAGCCACAATAGCCAGAAACACTTGGGCGCCCACGACCAGTTCACATGCACGACAGATATATGAAATAACATTATAAATTGGGTCTTACTTTTGCTGATCTTTCATCAGAATGTTGATCAAGGTGTCCTTTGTCCAGATGAGTCGTTGTTTGGATTCAGAATGGCAACTTTCCCTCTTCATTTAGCATGGGTACTAGTCGAGTGGCACGGATCTCTCCAAAGTAAAAAAAGTCAGAGAACGGAACACGGCAAAACTCCCGAAAAAATTCTAATAATCTGATTAAACTATATTGAAAAAACATACATTACGATGATATGGTCACATTTATCAAATAAAAACCGAGCCGGAGATAGTTGTCGTCCGAAACGGCAGCAAAACAGAACGCAATCTCACTTCCAAGTCGCGCGCTTCAGAGTTCCGGAAGTGGACGGTCACGTCAAAGAAATAGCTTTTATTCCACCTCAGAACAAGATGAACACAAAATTTCTTCTCTCACATCCTCTTGACACCCAGAGGAAGGCGTATGAAGTGTACGTAGGGTCCTACGTATCATGACCATGTATAGGCAGAACGTTGAAGCGAGCAATAGATTTCTGACATTCTACTTCCTGGTCAGGGAAAGTGCTGCCAAATGACTTCTGTTCCACTCAGAGAAAAAATTCTAACGGTTTTAGAAACTAGAGATTGTTTTCTATCCAATAGTAATAATAATATGCATATTGTACGAGCAAGAATTGAGTACGAGGCCGTTTGAAATGGGCACCTTTTATCTGGCTACTCAATACTTTCCCTGCAGCCATAACAGGATAACAAAACTGATATAGCATGCGAAAACCCGAGGAGAATCTATCTGCAATTTTTTGGGGGGACTCACCTCTCATTATAATGGCTGTCTATGTTAATATAAAAGGAATAACTCCCAGATTGCAGTTCCTCGGGCTTCCAGTAGATGTCAACAGTCCTTAGAAAGAGTTTCAGGCTTGTTTTTTAAAAAATTAGCTAGAATTTGTAGTTTTTCTAAGTGGCTCCCATTTTGGCTGTAGTGTTATGACGTGCGTGGATGAGAGCGCGCACTTCGTTATTTATCTCCGGTATTGAATTTACTATTCTCCGTCTTAAATTTTATCGTTTCTTTACATAGTAGGGTACCTGAGGATTGATTAGAACGTTGTTTGACTTGTTTAGACAAAGTTTATTGATAGCGTTTGAGATTAATTTTGTATGCATTTTGAACGAGGGGGAACAGGTGGATTATTGAATGAAGCGCGCCAACTAAACTGACATTTTTGGGATATAAAGAAGGACTTTATCGAACAAAACGACCATTTGTGATGTAGCTGGGACCCTTTGGATTGCAAACAGAGGAAGATCTTCAAAGGTAAGGGATTTATTTTATTGCTATTTCTGACTCTGCTTGTTTGAAAAAAGCGGGGGGTTTTGTATGCGGGGCGCTGTCCACAGATAATCGCATGGTATGCTTTCGTCGTAAAGCCTTTTTGAAATATGACAAAGTGGCTGGATTAACAAGAAGTTAAGCTTTTAACCGATGTATAACACTTGTATTTTCATGAATGTTTAATATTACGAATTTTGTATTTTGAATTTCACGCTCTGCAATTTCACCGGATGTTGTCGAGGCCAGGCGCTAGCGGTACGCCTTTCCCAAAAAGGTTTTAACTTCTTATGGGCAGGTGGGACGGTATCGTGGCAGCATTTTCACGTTTGGATGAAAAGCATGCCCAGAGTAAACTGCCTCCTACTTAGTCCCAGATGCTAATATATGCATATTATTATTAGTATTGGATAGAAAACACTCTGAAGTTTCGAAAACTGTTTGAATCATGTCTGTGACTATAACAGAACTTATTTGGCAGGCAAAACCCAGAGGACAAACCATTCAGATTATTATTTTTTTGAGGTCACTCTCTTTTCAATGCGTTTCATTGGGAATCCAGATTTCTAAGGGACTTTCCTGCAGTTCCTATCGCTTCCACTGGATGTCAACAGTCTTTAGAAATTGGTTGAGGTTTTTCCTTTGAGAAATGAAGAAGTAGCCATGTTCAGAATGAGGCTCCAGTGAAGTGTACTCTTTGTTAGAGGCGCGTGACCAGAAAGCATGCTACACATTGTTTTCCTCCGGTATTGAACACAGATCATCCCATCTTCAATTTTATCGATTATTTACGTTAAAAAATACCTAAAGTTCTATCACAAAAGTAGTTTGAAATGTTTGGACAAAGCTTACAGGTAACCTTTGAGATATTTTGCAGTCACGTTGTGCAAGTTGGAACCGGTGTTTTTCTGGATCAAACGCGCCAAATAAATGGACATTTTGGATGTATATCGACGGAATTAATCGAACAAAAGGACCATTTGTGATGTTTATGGGACATATTGGAGTGCCAACAGAAGAAGCTCGTCAAAGGTAAAGCATGAAATATATCTTTATTTCTGCGTTTTGTGTCATGCCGGGAGGGTTGAAATATGATGGTCCGTGATTGTTTGCTTTCGCCGTAAAGCATATTTGAAATCTGACACGTTTGCTGGATTCACAACAAGTGTAGCTTTAATTTGGTATATTGAATGTGTGATTTCATAAGAGTAACATTTTTATTTGAATTTGGCGCTCTGCATTTTCACTGGATGTTGGCCAGGTGGGACGCTACCATCCCACATATCCCAGAGAGGTTAATACATTCCAGTTGACCATTCTCTACAGTATCTTCAGCCCAACTCACCAACTTATCCTTAAACTTTACTTGCCCTTGCATCTTGTAATCCAATCACTTCAATGCCAGAACGGACACCCCATTGTCAATTGTTAATTCAAATAACTATGCTTACAAATCCCAATGGCTGCTTGCAACCATTTTAAATCTAAACTCATTAACACATAATACATTTCTCAATACACCACACTGTCTCTTAGTCTTCTATTTTTCTGTCTCTTGTCTACCCTCCTCTCTCGCCCTGTCCTGGTTGTAAAAAGTGTAAAAGTAAACAATTGTTTTAATAGTAATTTCACAGGCTTTTTCACCTCACCTGCAAATTCTTTGTAACCATGTCTGACTTTTTGACTGCCTGTATTTCACCGGTTACAATTTGTGCAAATAAATACAACTAATTAGAATCAATAGAGCAGATTGAAGTGATATTGTCTACTATGTGCTCAACACACCTCTGTTCTCTCTGCATCTGTCCTCTTCTGTCACTTTGTCTGTATTGTCTGTTGCCGTCACAGGATCTTGTTTGTTACTCTCCTTTGTCTATCCTCTTTTGTTATGGCCTGTTCTGTTCTTCTGGTGTCTACTCCATCATATCCTACTCTTCTGTTGCTGTTTCTGTGTCTTGTATCTCTGTGGTGTGTCTCTCCATAATATCCTCCTTTTCTGTTGCTATCTCTGTGTCTTGTGTGGTGTCACCCTCCATCATATCCTACTCAGTTGGTGTCTCTGTGTCATCTCTGATGTGTCTCTCTCCATCATATATTATTCTGCATGTTGCTGTCTCTGTGTCTTGTCTAGTGTCTCCCTCCATCATGTCCTACTCTTCTGTTGCTCTCTGTGTCTTGTTTGGTGTCTCTCTCCATCATGTCATACTCTTCTGTTGCTCTATGTGTCTTGTCTGTTGTCTCTCCATCACATCTGAATCTTCTGTTGCTGTCTCTGGTTCTTGTCTGGTGTCTCTCTCCATCATATCGGACTATTCTGTTGCTATCTCTGTGTCTTGTTTGGTGTCTCTCTCCATCATGTCCTACTCTTCTGTTGCTCTCTTTGTCTTGTCTGGTGTCTCCATCACATCTGAATCTTCTGTTGCTGTCTCTGGTTCTTGTCTGCTGTCTCTCTCCATCATATCTTATTCTTCTGTTGTTGTCTCTGTGTCTTGTCTGGTATGTCTCTCTCCATCATATCTTATTCTGCATGTTTCTGTCTCTGTGTCTTGTCTGGTGTCTCTCTCCATCATGTCCTACTCTTCTGTTGCTCTCTGTGTCTTGTCTGGTCTCTCTCCATCATATCTGACTCTTCTGTTGCTGTTTCTGTGTCTTCTCTGATGTGTCTCTCTCCATCATATCTTATTCTGCATGTTGCTGTCTCTGGTTCTTCTCTTGTGTCTCTCTCCATCATATCCGACTCTTCTGTTGCTATCTCAGCGTCTTGTTTGGTGTGTCTCTCCCAATCATATATTATTCTGCATGTTGGTGTCTCTGTGTTTTATCTGCTGTCTCTCTCCATCATATCCAACTCTTCTGTTGCTATCTCTGTGTCTTGCCTGGTGGCACCCTTCATCATATCCTACTCTGTTGCTGTCTTTGTGTCTTCTCTGATGTGTCTCTCCATCATATCCAACTCTTCTGTTGCTGTCTCTGGTTCTTGTCTGGTGTCTCTCTCCATCATATACTATTCTTCTGTTGCTGTCTATGTGTCTTGCCTGGTGTCTCTCTCCATCATATCCGACTCTTCTGTTGCTATCTCTGTGTCTTGTCTGATGTGTCGCTCTCCATCATATCCTACTCTTCTGTTGCTATCTCTGTCTTGTCTGGTGTCACCCTCCATCATATCCTACTCTGTTGCTGTCTCTGTGTCTTCTTTGAATTGTCTCTCTCCATCATATCTAATTCTGCATGTTGCTGTCTATGTGTCTTGTCTGGTGTCTCTCTCCATCATGTCCTACTCTTCTGTTGCTCTCTGTGTCTTGTCTGGTGTATCTCTCTCCATCATATATTATTCTGCATGTTGCTGTCTCTGTGTCTTTTATAGTGTCTCTCTCCATCATGTCCTACTCTTTTGTTGCTCTTTGTGTCTTGTCTGGTGTCTCTCTCCATCATGTCCTACTCTTCTGTTGCTCCCTGTGTCTTGTCTGGTGTCTCTCTCCATCATATCCAACTCTTCTGTTGCTGTCTCTGTGTCTTGTTTGGTGTCTCTCTCATCACATCCGAATCTTCTGTTGCTGTCTCTGGTTCTTGTCTGCTGTCTCTCTCCATCATATCCTATTCTTCTGTTGCTGTCTCTGTGTCTTGCCTGTTGTCTCTCTCTCCATCAAATCAGACTATTCTGTTGCTATCTCTGTGTCTTGTTTGGTGTCTCTCTCCACCATGTCCTACTCTTCTGTTGCTCTCTGTGTCTTGTCTGGTGTCTCTCTCCATCATATCGGACTATTCTGTTGCTTTCTCTGTGTCTTGTCTGGTGTGTCTCAATCCATAATATCCTACTCTTCTGTTGCTCTTCTGCTCTCTCCATCATCTACTCTTATGTTGCTATCTCTGTGTCTTGCCTGGTGTCACCCTTCATCATATCCTACTCTGTTGCTGTCTCTGTGTCTTTTCTGACGTGTCTCTCTCCATCATATCTTATTCTGCATGTTTCTGTCTCTGTGTCTTGTCTGGTGTCTCTCTCCATCATATCCAACTCTTCTGTTGCTGTCTCTGGTTCTTGTCTGGTGTCTCTCGCCATCATATCCTATTCTTCTGTTGCTGTCTCTGTGTCTTGCCTGGTGTCTCTCTCCATCATATCGGACTATTCTCTTGCTTTCTTTGTGTCTTGTCTGGTGTGTCTCTCTCCATAATATCCGACTCTTGTGTTGCTATCTCAGCGTCTTGTCTGGTGTGTCTCTCCCAATCATATCTTATTCTGCATGTTGGTGTCTCTGTGTCTTATCTGCTGTCTCTCTCCATCAAATCCGACTCTTCTGTTGCTGTCTCTGTGTCTTGTCTGGTGTCTCTCTCCATCATATCTTACTCCTCTGTTGCTGTCTCAGTGTCTTTTCTGGTGGCTCTCTCCATCATCTACTCTTCTGTTGCTATCTCTGTGTCTTGTCTGGTGTCACCCTCCATCATATCCTACTCTGTTTCTGTTTCTGATGTGTCTCTCTCCATCATATCTAATTATGCATGTTGCTGTCTATGTGTCTTGTCTGGTGTCTCTCTCCATCATGTCCTACTCTTCTGTTGCTCCCTGTGTCTTGTCTGGTGTCTCTCTCCATCATATCCAACTCTTCTGTTGCTGTCTCTGTGTCTTGTTTGGTGTCTCTCTCATCACATCCGAATCTTCTGTTGCTGTCTCTGGTTCTTGTCTGCTGTCTCTCTCCATCATATCCTATTCTTCTGTTGCTGTCTCTGTGTCTTGCCTGGTGTCTCTCTCTCCATCAAATCAGACTATTCTGTTGCTATCTCTGTGTCTTGTTTGGTGTCTCTCTCCACCATGTCCTACTCTTCTGTTGCTCTCTGTGTCTTGTCTGGTGTCTCTCTCCATCATATCGGACTATTCTGTTGCTTTCTCTGTGTCTTGTCTGGTGTGTCTCAATCCATAATATCCTACTCTTCTGTTGCTCTTCTGCTCTCTCCATCATCTACTCTTATGTTGCTATCTCTGTGTCTTGCCTGGTGTCACCCTTCATCATATCCTACTCTGTTGCTGTCTCTGTGTCTTTTCTGACGTGTCTCTCTCCATCATATCTTATTCTGCATGTTTCTGTCTCTGTGTCTTGTCTGGTGTCTCTCTCCATCATATCCAACTCTTCTGTTGCTGTCTCTGGTTCTTGTCTGGTGTCTCTCGCCATCATATCCTATTCTTCTGTTGCTGTCTCTGTGTCTTGCCTGGTGTCTCTCTCCATCATATCGGACTATTCTCTTGCTTTCTTTGTGTCTTGTCTGGTGTGTCTCTCTCCATAATATCCGACTCTTCTGTTGCTATCTCAGCGTCTTGTCTGGTGTGTCTCTCCCAATCATATCTTATTCTGCATGTTGGTGTCTCTGTGTCTTATCTGCTGTCTCTCTCCATCAAATCCGACTCTTCTGTTGCTGTCTCTGTGTCTTGTCTGGTGTCTCTCTCCATCATATCTTACTCCTCTGTTGCTGTCTCAGTGTCTTTTCTGGTGGCTCTCTCCATCATCTACTCTTCTGTTGCTATCTCTGTGTCTTGTCTGGTGTCACCCTCCATCATATCCTACTCTGTTTCTGTTTCTGATGTGTCTCTCTCCATCATATCTAATTATGCATGTTGCTGTCTATGTGTCTTGTCTGGTGTCTCTCTCCATCATGTCCTACTCTTCTGTTGCTCTCTGTGTCTTGTCTGGTGTATCTCTCTCCATCATATATTATTCTGCATGTTGCTGTCTCTGTGTCTTTTCTAGTGTCTCTCTCCATCATGTCCTACCCTTTTGTTGCTCTCTGTGTCTTGTCTGGTGTCTCTCTCCATCATGTCCTACTCTTCTGTTTCTCCCTGTGTCTTGTCTGGTGTCTCTCTCCATCACATCCGAATCTTCTGTTGCTGTCTCTAGTTCTTGTCTGCTGTCTCTCTCCATCATATCCTATTCTTCTGGTGCTGTCTCTGGGTCTTGCCTGGTGTCTCTCTCCATCATATCGGAGTATTCTGTTGCTATCTCTGTGTCTTGTTTGGTGTCTCTCTCCATCATGTCCTACTCTTCTGTTGCTCTCTGTGTCTTGTCTGGTGTCTCTCTCCATCAAATCCGAATCTTCTGTTGCTGTCTCTGGTTCTTGTCTGCTGTCTCTCGCCATCATATCCTATTCTTCTGTTGCTGTCTCTGTGTCTTGCCTGGTGTCTCTCTCCATCATATCGGACTATTCTGTTGCTTTCTCTGTGTCTTGTCTGGTGTGTCTCTCTCCATAATATCCTACTCTTCTGTTGCTATTTCTGTGTCTTGTCTGGTGTCACCCTCCATCATATCCTAATGTCCAGGGTGAATACATTTTTATTAATGTATAAGATACACATCACACATCTGTGCCATCTAAAATATAATATAATAAGAATTGGACAAGTATAAAAAGGGAATATACAGTCAATCGGTGCCTGCGTCCATAACAGTTTGTATGAATTTGAGTGGTTACATACAATACATGTTAGAATGGCTGCGAGACAGGAAGAGAGAGACTGTTGCTGTACTCCCAGGTAAGGCTCTTGCTTCCGGTACCACTGAAGGCCCCAGTATTCATTCAGGCAGCTTGTCAAAGCATGCAGTGGCCTGGTAGGGAGATGCATTAAGTGCCTTTCATGTGGTGAAGCAACTGCTGTGCAAGGTATTGGGCAACAGCTTTCTTCCCGGGCCCAAATTGACAAAGCATCTCCAGTGACCTAGGACCAGCTCCCCCTTGTCAATGCAATCACCATTGTGATCTAAAAGGCTAAACTGATCCTAAATCAGCACTCCTACTCGAAGGTGCTTTGTGAATACAGGCTCTGTTCTGTCAGAATGCTGCTTTCTAGTAATCTAACTCCATCACCACATGAAATGCAACAACACCAGAAACATGAAGTCAGTAACTATGCTAACAAATAAAAGACTCAGGTAGACTCATGGGGCGGCAGGTAGCCTAGTGGTTAGAGCGTTGGGCAAGTAATCAAAAGGTTGCTAGATTGAATCCCCGAGCTACAAGGTATACATCTGTCATTCTGCCCCTGAACAAGGCAGTTAACCCACAGTTAGGCTGTCATTGTAAATAAGAATTTGTTCTTAACTGACATGCCTAGTTAAATAAGGGATAAATATTTTTTTGAAATGTACACAAGCCAATTATACCAAAAGAACACTGCCTATTTGCAGTGAAATCAAGAGGGGCATTTTTCTAGCCAATGTTTTCAGTCACCAACGCATCAATAAACAAGCAGGGGAACGAAGTAGTTTGACAAAAAGTGTTCAATAGTAGGTAACTAGTCTTTAAAATATAGCTAGCAAATACAGTGCCTTCAGAAAGTATTCACACCCCTTGACAAGGGTTGCGAGTTCAAATCTCATCATGGACAACTTGAGCATTTTTTTAGCTAATTAGCAACTTTTCAATTACTTACTACTTTTTAGCTACTTTGCATGTTAGCTAACCCTTCCCCTTCCCCTAATCCTAACCTTAACTTATTTGGGGTAGGGGGCAGTATTTTCACGTCCGGATGAAAAGCGTGCCCAGAGTAAACTGCCTGCTACTCAGGCCCAGATCCTAGAATATACACATTATTCGTAGGTTTGGATAGAAAACACTCTGAAGTTTCTAAAACTGTTTGAATGATGTCTGTGAGTATAACAGAACTCATATGGCAGGCAAAAACCTGAGAAAAGATCCAACCAGGAAGTGGGATATCTGAGGTTTGTAGGTTTTCAACTCTTTGCTTCCTAAGGCTTCCACTAGATGTCAACAGTCTATAGAACCTTGTTTGATGCTTCTACTGAGAAGTGGGGCCGAATGAGAGGGGAATGAGTCAGAGGTCTGGCAGAATGCTTTGAGCTTGTGACGCTCGTTCACGTGAGAGCGAGCTCTGTTCCATTTGCTGAAGACAAAGGAATTCTCCGGTTGGAACATTATTGAAGATTTATGTTATACATCGTTTGACATGTTCCTACGGACTTTTTGACATTTCCTCCGTACTTTCCGCTGGTCTTGCTCGCGCGTCGTGAGTTTAGATTGTGTACTGAATGCGCGAACAACAATGCAGAATTTGGACATAAATGATGGACATTATCGAACAAAACAAACATTTATTGTGGAACTGGGATTCCTGGGAGTGCATTCTGATGAAGATCATCAAAGGTAAAGGAATATTTATAATGCTATTTCTGACTTATGTTGACTCCAACATGGCGGATATCTCTTTGGGTTGATTTGTCGTCTTAGCGCCGTACTCAGATTATTGCATGGTTTGCTTTTTCCGTAAAGTTTTTTTAAAATCTGACACAGCGGTTGCATTAAGGAGAAGTGGATCTAAAATTCAATGTGTAACACTTGTATTTTCATCAACATTTATGATGACTATTTCTGTAAATTGATGTGGCTTTCTGCAAAATCACCGGATGTTTTGGAACTACTGAACATAACGTAAACTGAGATTTTTGGATATGAATATGAACTTTACCGAACAGAATATACATGTATTGTGTAACATGAAGTCCTATGAGTGTCATCTGATGAAGATCATCAAAGGTTAGTGATTAATTTTATCTCTATTTCTGCTTTTTGTGACTCCTCTCTTTGTCTGGAAAAATGGCTGTGTTTTTCTGTGAATAGGCACTCACCTAACATAATTGTTTGGTTTGCTTTCGTCGTAAAGCCTATTTGAAATCGGACACTTTGGCTGGATTTACAACAAGTGTATCTTTAAAATGGTGTAAAATACTTGTATGTTTGAGGAATTTTAATTATGGGATTTCTGTTGTTTTGAATTTCGCGCCCTGCAGTTTCTCTGGCTGTTGACGAGGTGAGACGCTACCGTCCCAAATACCCTAGAGAGGTTAACCATTTAATCTAACTCCTAAACTTAATCCTAACCTAAACCCTAAACCTTAGCCTAAAGTTAGCCACCTAGCTTGAATTTGTAACATATCATATATTTTGCAAATTCGTAACACATTGTAAATTTTTTCAAATTCTGAACATATTTTACTTTTTGAAAACTCATAAAATTCATATAGTACGAATTGTATTTTGTAACTTACTTCTGCTCCTGCCACACCCTCTACTTCTCATCCTGTGTCTCCCTAACCTGCCGCCACTCCCTCAGTGCTCTCTCCCTCTCTCTCTCTGTGTGGTTGTATGTGATAGTGTGAGTGGAGACAGGTGTGCTGGATGCAGAGCAGATACCCACCAACTGCAACCTGTTCCATAATCAAGACCTCTACAAATACTCAGCCCTGCCACTTCCACACTGCCAGATCGTAGCCTCTGCACAGCCAGTCTGCGGTTCAAGCCGTTTGTTCCTGCATAGATCTTGTTATCCTGTTGTTCCTGGTTTTCCCTAGTCTGACGCTGCTTTTCTCTCTGCTACAGTTCCGTCCGCTCTGGCTCTGGTCCTTGTCTCCAGTCCCTTGTCTCGTCAGTCCTGCTTCCCTGCCCTGGACCTCCGCTCTATTGCTTCCTTGGATTCCGCTCCGGACCTGCTTACCCTGCCCCTACTCCCCAGCCTCAGTTCCTGGTACCCTGCTACCCGCCCAAGCTTCCCCTGGCCTGCACCCCCCCACACACTTTTCAATAAATACCTTAGTTACCTTGTTCCTGTCTCCTTGTCTGAGTCTTCTCTTGGGTTTACCTGCTCCGCCACACGTAACAATAACATATCATGCAAAATGAGTGATGGACATCCACAAATTAATACATACCATACAAAATGTAAAATATCATACTAAATGGAGAGTCTCGGATTTAAATACAGAATAATACCAATTGCAGGTTGGACAGGCTGCTCTCCTGCTGTTGTTGTTATCTTATTGGGAGGGAGTGGCCAGTTCCTGAGGAGTGTGGATAAAGAGGGTGGGGTGGTGGTGATGGAGTACTCTACACAGTAAAGCTCAATAGTTAAACTCCCATGGACTCAAATTGAACACTATTTTGGGTTAGGTCCCCCCATATTTTGTGTTCAAATTAAATATCCAACTCTGAGTTTAAATGTAACTCCCATTGCTATTTTACAACTTTCAGTGTTATTTTGAATTAAAAATCAACTCCTACAGAGTACAATTATCTCTTGGTTTAACTTCCTTTGAGTTATAAGGGTGTAAAGCCTTATTTTAACATTTCTTAATGTGATATGTTTTATACCGGAGCTCCGAGACATGCTTCAAAATCGCTAAGCAGGTAACTTCGAAGCAGTGTGCCAATGCATGTATCACTTTATCAGAAGAATGTCATCAATGACGTTTGAAGCTTAGTTGGATCACATGCTTTTTCAAACTGTGTGATCCCAATGATTTCGCCATGGTTCCGGGGGTTTCTTAAACTCCAGGCTTCTTTCAAACACTGACCTTACAAGTATAGTTAGGATTTTGAGTAGGGAACAATTGAACATTCAGTTGCACTAGGGTATGAGGTTGAATCCAGTTGAAGGCACACTATTTAGGAAATTGTAAATTACACTTTCTGCAGTCTTGTTCAAATAATTTGTTTTATTTAGAATAGTATAAGCTTAAGAGTCCCAAATAATGCCATAGATTCTGTTTTTTTTATATTGTAAACTTGAAGTCAAAAAAGAGAAGCATGATGTAAGATGCAAACCTGTTATTCCAGCTGATTATAGGCCAATAACATCCATTGTGATTTTTTTAATATATATACATGTATATATATGTCACGATCCTTATAAGGAGTGGACCAAGATGCAGCGTGGTATGTTTCCATCCTTTTATTTGGAAGAGAAACTAAAAGAACAAAACAATAAAGCGAACAAACGAAATGTGAAGCTCAGAGTAGTGCTCACAGGCAACAATACCTAGACAAGATCCCACAAAGCACAATGGGGAAATGGCTACCTAAATATGATCCCCAATCAGAGACAACGATAAACAGCTGCCTCTGATTGGGAACCATTCCAGGCCAACATAGACATATAACTCCCCTAGATAACCCACCCTTAATCACACCCCGACCTAACCAACATAGAGAATAAACAGCTCTCTATGGTCAGGGAGTGCCAATATATATCTTATAACACGCTGCTATTTATTGCAGATGTCACTAATGAACATTGTGAACCGATAATGAAGCTCAGAGAACTGAACAGTTTTTCGTTACAATTTGGTGTCGGCTCTGAAGTCTTCAGAAAGCCTTGGTTTCCAATCACTAAATGTGTCACATTGTGATGGTTTGCAATGTGATATCAAATCTCTGTTGGAATCCAACTTGCGGGAAGATATGCAGCACTTTTACATCACCCATAACTTGCATTTAGAACACCTATCATAGTAGGGCAGACAATACAGTAAATGGAGACATCTATCTCACTAATGGGTGCTCTACATCCAACCACTTACAAATTGAATTAGTTTAGAAAAATGTATGCCTCTTATCTTTGTGTAGCATAACATAAAAACAATCAATGTACATGCAAAAACACAGATATTGAAACAAACATTTTTTTTTTTTTACCTGCAACAGGTTACACTGGGTAAAGTGACAATGAGGCCACTCCCACATCTATTGATAACTCCATATATTTAACTCCCTGTCTCTGGTTACTCTTAATGGTGTTAAAAGTAATCCATCTGTCACGGCCGTCAACAGAAGTAGACCAAAGCGCAGCGTGGTGGGCGTACATATTCCATTATTTATATGACGCTGACAAAAACAATAAACAATCCAAAACAACCGTGAAGCTAAAGGGCTATGTGCCACAAACAAAGTTAACCTCCCACAAAAACAGGTGGGAAAAAGGGCTACCTAAGTATGGTTCTCAATCAGAGACAACGATAGACAGCTGTCCTTGATTGAGAACCCTACCCGGCCAAAACATAGAAATACAAATAATAGAACTAAAGAACATAGAATACCCACCCCAAATCACACCCTGACCAAACCAAATAGAGATATAAAAAGGATCTCTAAGGTCAGGACGTCAGGACGTGACACCATCCCAGTCAAGTCCAGTAATCAAAACTAACTCCAGGGAGTGTATCACTTTCTTGAAGGAAAAAATGATTCCCAGTAGAATCAATTTAACCCGAATGTTTTTAACATTGTGATTTCAACTATATTTGATTGACTGTGTAACTTTTTAGAGGTAACTTCTGAAAATCCAGAACAAACAGGTGTGAGGAGGGGTTGGCTAGAATTCAATCCATCTCAAAACACAATGATGATAGCCTGGCAGGCTGGCACGTTTGAAAGATGAGGAGAGTGGGTTTGAATAGAAGAGAAACACTTTAGAAAATAGGATGCATGATAGGCTGAATAACAAAGCCCAGCCCTGGGTCCAGAGAAATGGGTGATTCACTTAGAGCAGTTGAGTGGAGCCAAGGCTATTCTCTATCCAACTTTAATTTACTGCACGGTTATCCAACCTGAGTCCACAGGGGCTGCACTGCTACAAGTTGCACTTCAAAGTAAAGAGCTGAAAGCAGAGAGTGCAGCATCCTTCCACAAAAGAGATCAGGTCAAACAGGTGGGTTAGTAATACTTATGTCATGAGAGAGAGCGAGTATCACTGGATTTAATCATGTGAAGACGTAATTTACTAATATAAATATTACTTTTTTTCAGCATGAATTGGATATGCTGCTTTCAGATTCATTCAATTTAAATATTCTAATTCTAATTAAATATGTAATTCTAATTAAATATGTAAACTTGGTCTCTAAGACATTTAGTATTTGTTTTCTTCATCTCAAGAAACATTGCCATTACTTTATTTATTCAAAACAACGTGGGATAATCTTAAAATTATTATAAAAATGGTGCGTTCACACCAGTGCCTTTTATTGTGGAGGCCCAAATGAAATGAAACAACAGTTACTGGGATATTACCCATATGCATATTAGTTACTCCCAGCTCATTTCCTCTTACCAAAAAGTGTAGTTGAATAAGACCATTCTTATAATAAAAATGATAATAATAATAATTTGGTGGGTTCATATATTTGTCATATTTCACACATGAAAAACACTGAGGATACAAACCATTAAGGACACCTGTTCTTTCCATTACATTGACTGAACAGGTGAATTCAGGTGAAAACTGTAATCCCTTATTGATGTCACTTGTTAAATCCACAATCAGTGTAGATGAAGGGGAGGAGACAGGTGTAAAAATAAATTTTTAATCTTTGGAACATAGATTGTGTATATGTGCCATTCAGAAGGGGAATGGGCAAGACAAAATATTTAAATGCCTTTGAACAGGGTATGGTAGTAGGTACCAGGCACACCGGTTTGTGTCAAGAACAGCAACACTTTTGGGTTTTTCACACTCAACAGTCTCCTGTGTGTATCAAGAATGGTCCACCACCCAAAAGACATCCAGCCAATTTGACACAACTGTGGGAAGCATTGGAGTCAACATTGGCCAGCATCCCTGTGGAACACCTACGACACCCTGTATTGTCCATACCCCCAACGAATTGAGGCTGTGCTGAGGGCAAAAGAGTGCAACTCAATATTAGGAAGGTGTTCCTAATGTTTGGTATACTCAGTGTACAAATGTGTATTATGCGCATGTGTGAATCGGAAATGTATTTTATGCATATCCCATCTCCCCTTGAGACAACCTCGGAGAGTGGGGTCACTGCCAAGGTCAGTCATTATCAATGGTGACCCTGGAGCAATTAGGGTTAAGTGCCTTGCTCAAGGGCACCAATAGATTATTCACTTTGGCCGGCTCTGGGAATCAAACCCGCAACCTTTCAGTTACTGTCCCCTGTCGCTCTAACCACCAGGCTACCTGCCGGCAGCATCGGCCAACGTGGGGCTCGAATCCACAACAAGCTCCTAACATTCAAGGACACTGAAGCTGTGCGCCAGAGATAACTTATCCCAGCTATGAATGCTGCCAGAGAGCGTGGAAACATTGCTTACATCCTCTTTGACAGGCTTATTGTCCAGCCTCCCTCCCAAAAGCCGGGGAGTTGTCAAATTTTCGGATCAGTAGCTTCAGCCCAACATCAGATACACACACACACACACACACACACACACACACACACACACACACACACACACACACACACACACACACACACACACACACACACACACACACACACACACACACACACACACACACACACACACACACACACACACACACATAAATCAACTGACACTCACATGTGCCTGATTGACTAACTATGTTTTTATTTTTATTTTATAGTTTTTTGCTCCATATGATGTCTTCCTCCGATCAGCTACCCAGGAATAAAATAAATTGAAATGTATTTATAAAGCCCTTTTTACATCAGCAGATGTCACAAAGGGCTTATAAAGGACCCAGCCTAAAACCCCAAAGAGTAAGCAATACAGATGTAGAAGCACGGTGGCTAGGAAAAACTCCCTAGAAAGGACGGAACCTAGGAAGAAACCTAGAGAGGAACCAGGCTCTGAGAGGTGGCCAGCCCTCTTCTGGATGTGCCAGGGGGAGATTATAAGACTCCATGGCCATTGAAGCAGATCATTCTTCAAGATGCTCAATTGTTCATAGATGACCAGCAGGGTCAAACAGTGATTGCAGAGAGTGCAACAGGTCAGCACCTCAAGAGTAAATGCCAGTTGGTTTTTCATAGCAGAGCATTCAAAGGTTGAGGGAGCAGGTGCGGTATAAAGGGAGGGAGAGAGAGAGAGGAGAGGGAGAGGGAGAGAGAGGGTCGAAAACAGCAGGTCCGGGACAAGGTAGCATGTCCGGTGGACTGGTCACAGGTTCCATAGCTGCAGGCAGAACAGTTGAAACTGGAGCAGCAGCACGACAAGGTAGTACGTCCGGTGAACAGGTCAGGGTTCCATAGCTGCAGGCTGAACAGCATAAACTTGATCAGCAGCACGACCAGGTGGACTGGGGACGGGGACAGCCAGGAGTCGTCAGGCCAGGTGGTCTTGAGGCATGGTCCTAGCACTCAGATCCTCTGGGAGGGTGAGAGAGAGAGAAAGAGAGAGAGAGAGAGAGAGAGAGAGAGAGAGAGAGAGAGAGAGAGAGAGAGAGAGAGAGAGAGAGAGAGAGAGAGAGAGAGAGAGAGAGAGAGAGAGAGAGAGAGAGAGAGAGAGAGAGAGAGAGATGGGAGAATTAGAGGGAGCAAATTGTCTGTTCAGCCAGTTAACACACAGTTCAAAAACCCATAGATAGCCCACAAGACACACAATCAGGGGTATCTTCACAGTCCCCAAAAGAGGCTGGGAGACACAAAGTACTGTGTAGAGCAATGATTTCATGGAATTCTCTTCCACCTCAGGTAAATCATGCAAGCAATAACATCATTTTTTTTTTTTAACAGATAAAACAACACCTCAAGGAACAACGCGGACTGTGAAGGGACAAACACACACACACAAACAAACACACAATACACATACCCACATAATATTCTTAGTATTCTTCTTTTGTCCCTTTAAAAAAAAATAGTCATGTTGTTCTCCGCAGTGTTCTTAGTTTAAATCAGTTTTGCTGTTCCTCTCCATTAGTGTTGTGTATTATGCCATGTTCTATGTTTTGTGTGGACACCAGGAACAATAGCTGCTGCTTCTTCAACAGCTAATGAGGATCTGAATAAAAATCATAAAAACAACATATTTGCCTCACTATTTGCCTTATCTCCCCCTCTGTACTTACATTTTTTTTTTTTAATTGAAAATAAAAGTTCCTTACTTTTCACTTCCTCTGTTAATGCAATGCATTAATTACATCTGCAGTTTAACAGAGATGTTATCCAACAGTAAGCTGATCATTAGCAAGCTCAATTAAGACAACGCAGGGCTCTGCTCAGGGACCAGGGGGCCTTAGTGCTCAAGCTCCTCACTACTACACTAACACTCTGCCTCAAAGACACAATGGGGAAAAGGATGAAAGAAAGGATCCTGCATAAGTAAAGATGAAGAGTATACAATTAGCATGCATACAATTAGGGACAATTATCCCTGGGCCAGTGATAGGTTTCAGTTTCACCATACATTTCATTAAATCTTCTTCTATTTCTCAGACCTGCTGTGGTGCTGATGAGGAGTGTACAGGGAGGAAGTGACACTGCATAATGAACAGTGCCGACCCGTCATTCAGGGTAGGTGGAGCAGAGCATCACCCATATTGCATGTTATTTTGTCATTAATATGGGTCACATATCAGTTGGCAAACAATGTAAAAACGGTTTTGTTGAGTTAATAAAGCTGCATACAAACATGGTCTCTTTTTTGCTTTCTTGAGAAAGGCAGCTCCAAAATGCAGATGTGTCAGCCTAGCTCAGTGCTTTCTGTGGCGGTGGGGCAGCCAGCAGAAAATACAGAGTGTAGGGGTTGGTAATCTTCTCTAGTTGCGCCATGGTTGGTTCAGTGTTCTGTCACTCATGGGGACACTATGCAAAATGTGCTGCCATAGATTTACATTAGAAGTGCCCATCCAAGAAGGCTCAAGGTCGTTGGCCACAGATAAGATGACGTCAAATCACGTTATATGTACCGTAACTTTGATTGCCAGACTTTGATTAGATAGTTTCATGACAACATTTGCCCACAAGAAGGACTGCTGTGACACCTTTCTATTCAAGTCAGCACACAAATGTCTTATATGCTGCTGCATAAATTATGTAATATGCCAGGGGTATATACTGTAGCTAAGAAAGTAATACTAAGTTTATGTTGGGTAGTATTCTGTTAGGAGCCCATGTGTCTCAGCCTAATAATTTGGTCCCCTTCCCCCTCATATTTAGCCTACTGATCTGACTTGGTGGTGCACATGTACCCTATAGCCTGTTTTAGAGAAATGTCATCACCGAATATTTTAAGAGCTTTCATTGTCTGCTCATATGCCCCCTTTATTTATCCTACGGTTCTGACTTGGTGTACAGGGAGAATACTGTAAGAGTGGCCCATGTTCTGAATTCTATTGCTGTACATTTCAAAACTTATATTGACTACGTCCGTCTTAGCTTGCTCATTAATGTCTTAATCGAAATTACGGCTTGCCTCTTATCCACTCATCATTCCCTTATGCCATAGTTTGTACATATCAATTGTCAGTAGAAACCATATTTGTTTAAGCAAGTCAGGAATATCAGCTATGTTTTTATAAAAGGTAGTAAATTAGGCTGAAGGAACTGCTCCGCTGAAAGCCAGGTGGAGCGGTGGTAAGGACTCACTCCATGATGCTGAAAAGAAAGCTCTGCTGTTGGGACAGCTTTATGTGAGCCCTAACAGTTTGTGGGCACCGTTTGTCACCGTTTTAGTGCAATTCATGTATTGTTTAGTGTTGTGTTGTGTAGTGGCTTTGATGCCATGCATTTAACTGTTGGAGTTTGCCCCACCAAGATTTCCATGCTAAATTCGCCACTGATAATGGACGCTATAAACAGCTCGAATTAACATGATACAATTACATTTGATCATCCTCATTAGGCAGGGAGGAGAACATTAGCAAAGAAAGGTTTGGGTTACCTACCCAAAGTTAGTTAGTTCAAGTTAGTACAGTATTTTAGCCATCACTTGTTATGAATACTTGCTCCTTGGAATTATAATGGTCAACTGTAGTAATTTAGTAAGGAAATAACATTTTGACTTCTTTATCGTGCAGAGAGCCAGACCAATCCAAGGCCATACCGAAGCACTGATGTTTGATCAGAATAATGTAAAAGTTTCTCAAAGGCTTTAGTCCATAATGACAACATTTTCAAAAGCCCACAATAAAGTTTTATAAATTAACATGGTGAATCAGATGCTCTGTCCAATAATGTTACTAGGTGATTTGAGGGCCTAAAAACCGGAGACCATCAATGCATGCTCTGTCCTTGACTTCTCTGACTCCAATTGGACTGCTATTAAAATCTGTTTTTGCTGAAATTTTACTTGTTTGAAGTTCAATATTAAAGCAGACAACAAAAAAATGTCCACTGTTTGAGCATAACTACTTGTGTAGGCCCCTCTCTTTTGACAAGGGCTGTGTGTTCCAATAATCGCTCTCTTCCTAAAGTGTGCACTCATTCACTGCTCCCCACAAATTTAAAAGCATTGGATTGGTGTTGGAATGGGCTAGGGAGAGGGAGTTTCAATATACCAGCCATTTTGTTTCAAACAAATAAAGGGAAGTGAACAAGTGCACACTTTGGGAGAAAGGAGAGATTATGCAACCATAGAGGGAGGTAAGTGTAGCATTCAGACATGCAATTACATCACGTCCAAGAATGTTTCACACATTTGCAACGCTGCAACAGGATGCACCTTCCTTTGGCAGTGCACGGCAGTCCAAATGAAATTACACAAACCTAATTGCCTTTTCTAAACAGTGTTGTTGTTTTTGCCGTTAGGAGCAGGAGGGGACATCTGAGTATGCTTCTGTCCTCCATTACCAGGGACTGTGCTGTAATTGACGCACTCACGCACGCGCACACACACACACGCACACACACACAGTCTTGTACAGCTAACCTTGTGGGGACACACAATTCAGTCCCATTCAAAATCATATTTTCCCATAACCCTAACCCGTACTCTTACCCTAACCCTAGGACTAACCTTAACCCTAACCCTAGCTCCTAACCCTAATCCTTAAACAAACCCTAGCTCATAACCCTAAACCTTAACGTAATTCTAACCCTAACACTAATTTTAACCTTGACCCTAAACCCCTTAGAAATAGCATTTGACCTTGTGGGGACTAACAAAATGAATGTCCCCAGTTGGTCAAATTTTTGTTTGTTTACTATTCTTGAATAGTTAAACACATCCACAAAAGAATAGTTAAACACATCCACACACACACACAAACAAACAGCTCCCTCTGCGCACACGCACACAAACACACGCACAGCTCCCTCTGCCATCACATACACATTCAGCCGACCATGCGCCCGTCCAAGAAGGATTTAACTTAGGGATAAAGAGAAGGAGCCACAGTATCTGTCCCAGCACCTGCTAAAGCAAACAGACTCATCCCCAGCACATAAATTATCTCCTTTATTCAAAGAAAAAATACAAAACATGCAGTAATTGAAATTGACACAGAGGATATAGTCTTGTTAGAGATCATTAAGAGCACCATACTGAACAAGTGATCCCCTTTCAATGTCATCCATTCCACCTCAAGCTAAGGCTACGCTAAAACACAACTACATAAGAGGAGTTGTCAGCAGCACAATCTCATTGAACCCTTTAGAACCCATAGCGACCGTCAACAGCCTTTCTTTAAATGACTATAGCAGCAGCAAACGGCCTTGGTTTCAGGGTAGTAGATGCCCACGCAGTGGAGCTCGTATGATGAGTCGGATATTTGTTTACATAGCCAGCTAACACATTGCTTGTTTTGTCCTGTTTTAACTGATACAATTAATTTGGGAACTGTCCCAGCTTCTTAACTAATCAGTTAACATTGGCGAACTCTGTAGTTAGTCTGTCAGGGAAGAAAGCAAGAGTTGATTGGAGGAGAGAGAGAGAGAGAGAGAGAGACAGAGTGTGTCAGACAGAGTGTGTCTGTGTGTCTGTCTGTGTGGAATGGGAGTCGTGTAACTATCACACAATTTATTATGGAAACCCATTATTAGGAAAAGAGTATGTGTATGGTTGAGAAAAAGATAGACAGTGTGAGAGGGAGAGCGAGATTATGTTCCTGACCTCCTCTCCTCTCCCTCTGTTACTCTAGGTCAGTGAAAGTGAGGGAAGTGATGTGGAGAGTCAGGGCTCAGCAGCAAAAGGCAGGGAGTGGCAATACCATGCTATTGTTTGAGGATAGTGCACAACAACAAAACACTTTTATCACGGCAACTGGTTTTATACACTGCTGCCATCTTGTGGACAACATCTAACTTAGACCTAGAATCCTATCTCAATGAATGGCCTTACTCTTGCATTTCAAAGATCATGGAACAAATAAAACATATATATCTTTTTTTATTATCTTTTTCAAAATCAATGTGTTATATTCTCCTACATTACGTTCACATTTCCACAAACTTCAAAGTGTTTCCTTTCAAATGGTATCAAGAATATACAAATCCTTGCTTCAGGTCCTAAGCTACAGGCAGTTAGATTTGGGTATGTCATTTTAGGCGAATATTTAAAAAGGGTCCGATCCTTAAGAGGATAACCCTTTAGACGCCAATTGAATTCTAGAATGCTGCTGTAGATTAATGAGATTTTTCAGGATTAAACTCATTTTCTCACACATTTCAAACATACAGACATAGCTCAAAAACAAATAACAAATGACAATTACAAGTTAACTTACTTTTAACGAGCACAGCCAATTCGTTAATGACACTACATTCATATCAATAGGAATAACAGTAATTTTGTCTACCATTGTGTAAAGCCACTCACTAGAAACGAAACTATTAACACACAACACAACAACAAAAAACTAGAGTATTTCAATTGTAGTACATTTGACTAAATTACTCACTCAAAATGTACCAAGTTTAATAATTTATGAGAGAGTAGGGAAAAGAAGTCTCAGCAGCTGTGACTGGGCTGCATTCCGTCTCGATTTCTACAGGTGTTTCATCACAGGTCAACTTTGACGAGCAGCATAGAAAAATTAAATCAACAGCTTTTTTATTCTGCAAATGGTGGCTTTTTACGATGGGCTGTGTACTTTGTGGACTGTACTTAGTGCCACTGCACCACAGAGGCAATGAATAACATAAACTGCTGTTACAAGTACACATCAGGAATATGGGAGGAAAATAAAAGTACTCTGAGTACTCTGGCTCCTGGAGCGAGAAGGTCCAGCTGGAGAACTATAAAAGCACAATGGCTGCTCCTTGCCTATTGTTTATGTAATCAGGAAATAAGTCTTTAATGTTTACAGTCAGAGGAACCATTAGCCAATGACGTTTTTACAGTAAGGGAGAAAGTCTTCAAATGACACACACTTTCAGTTTACAAGGCCTGTTAAACTCAGCCACACTTGTACACAAACACGTACAGTGCACATACACGATAGGGGGACCTTCCCACTGGGCACAGATGTCAGTTCAACGTCTTGTTTTGATTTACAGTACATTTGTTTGAGCTGTCAAATAACGTGAAATCAATGTGAAATCAACAAAAATGTCACCATGTCATTGGTTAAAAGTTGGTGAAAAATTGGGTGAAAAAATACAAGATTCCTTTACTTTGATGACTTTTTGCAAATCTAATCAGTTTTCCAGGTTTATTCAATGTCCTCACATTGCATTTTTGGGTTGAAATGACCTAACTCATAAAACTCTTTAATTAATAACTTCACAGTCTACCCTCAAGTAATTTATTTCCTGGAGCAACAATAATTGATTTCAGCTTACAGAGGCATAAATCACCTCTCTAGCTGTTACCAGCTGCAAAATTAGACTATCTGCAAATGGTCCCACATCTCCAGTTTTGTGATTGTCATTGCTACACATACACTCGGAAATAGCCCATCCCAAGTGTATCTTTCAAGTGTGTCATCCATCAGAATTCTCGAGAACTGTAGCATCAACCAACAATTCAAGTATGTCATGAAGACTAGATACTTTAGAGGAGACAGCAAACAATATGCACTTTTGTCCTCAGCCTACAGGATTTATATATACATTGGCTCCAAGGAAGACACGACTCTCAGAATAACAGACAGAATAGTGAATCAGTGACGTACAAAGGTGTGCGTGCGCACACACAAATATACAAACATACACACAGACATACAGTTGAAGTCGGAAGTTTACATACACTTGGGTTGGAGTCATTAAAACTCGTTTTTCAACCACTCCACAAATGTATTGTTAACAAACTATAGTTTTGGCAAGTTGGTTAGGACATGTACTTTGTGCATGACACAAGTCATTTTTCCAACAATTGTTTACAGACAGATTAATTCACTTATAATTCACATTATCAGAATTCCAGTGCGTCAGAAGTTTAAGTACACTAAGTTGACTGTGCCTTTAAACAGCTTGGGAAATTCCAGAAAATTATGTCATGGCTTTAGAAGCTTCTGATAGGCTAATTGGCAACATTTGAGTCAATTGGAGGTGTACCTGTGGATGTATTTCAAGGCCTAGCTTCAAACTCAGTGCCTCTTTGCTTGACATCATGGGAAAATCAAAAAATCTGCCAAGACCTCAGAAAAAAAATGGTAGACCTCCACAAGTCTGGTTCATCCTTGGGAGCAATTTCCAAACTCCTGAAGGTACCACGTTCATCTTTACAAACAATAGTACGCAAGTATAAACACCATGGGACCACGCATCAGTCATACCGCTCAGGAAGGAGACGCGTTCTGTCTCCTAGAGATAAAAATTATTTGGTGCGAAAAGGGCGAATCAATCCCAGAACAACAGCAAAGGACCTTGTGAGGATGCTGGAGGAAACGGGTACAGAAGTACCTATATCCACAGTAAAACGAGTCCTATATCGACATAACCTGAAAGGGTGCTCAGCAAGGAAGAAGTCACTTCTCCAAAACCGCCATAAAAAAAGCCAGACTACAGTTTGCAACTGCACATGGGGACAAAGATTGTACTCTTTGGTCCTCTGGTCTGATGAAACAAAAATAGAACTGTTTGGCCATAATGACCATTGTTATGTTTGGAGGAAAAAGCGGGAGGCTTGCAAGCCGAAGACACCATCCCAACCGTGAAGCACGGGGGTGGCAGCATCATGTTGTGGGGGTGCTTTGCTGTAGGAGGACTGGTGCACTTCACAAAATAGATGGCTAATGAGGAAGAAAAATTATGTGGATATATTGAAGCAACATCTC
Source organism: Salvelinus alpinus (assembly GCF_045679555.1). Lineage (NCBI taxonomy): Eukaryota > Metazoa > Chordata > Actinopteri > Salmoniformes > Salmonidae > Salvelinus > Salvelinus alpinus. Next base: position 16,818,946 of record NC_092109.1, read on the forward strand.
AAGACATCAGTCAGGAAGTTAAACCTTGGTCGCAAATGGGTCTTCCAAATGGACAATGACCCCAAGCATACTTCCAAAGTTGTGGCAAAATGGCCTAAGGACAACAAAGTCAAGGTATTGGAGTGGCCATCACAAAGCCCTGACCTCAATCCTGTAGAAAATTTGTGGGCAGAACTGAAAAAGCGTGTGGGAGCAAGGTGACCTACAAACCTGACTCAGTTACATCAGCTCTGTCAGGAGGAATGGGCCAAAATTCTTGTGGGAGGCTTGTGGAAGGCTACACGAAATGTTTGACCCAAGTTAAACAATCTAAAGGCAATGCTACCAAATAGATAATTGAGTGTATGTAACCTTCTAACCCACTGGGAATGTGATGAATGAAATTAAAGCTGAAATAAATCATTCTCTCTACAATTTTTCTGACATTTCACATTCTTAAAATGAAGTGGTGATCCTAACTGACCTAAGACAGGGAGTTTTTACTAGGATTACATGTCAGGAATTGTGAAAAATTGAGTATAAATGTTTTTGGCTAAGGTGTATGTAAACTTCCGACTTCAACTGTACACACATCCCCAGTTTGAAGTAAGGTGGGGGCTGAATCCAGCCACTTTGTGAGCCTGCTATCTAGGCTACAGCAATGGATGTTAGGCCCCTCAGTAAGGGCTGCTTCTCATCGGAGGCATCTCATTTCCCTGTGGACATGGTTTAGCGTTAGCAGACAGGTCTGAGCCTGATGGAGTAGTGAGGCAGAGGTAGGCTGACCAAGGTCTACCCTGCTGCTGGTGGTTATTGATTTCTACTCATGGGGGGCCTAATTGGGAATCAGTGACAGAGAGAGAGGTGAAGCCAGACTTTGGAGTGATATTAGCCGTTTCTGTTATTATTCTCCACCCACACAGTGCCTAGCTACACTGTCAACATCCCTCAGGATGCTCACTGTGCCAAAGGCTGATGCCACTGGATTATCGCAAATGCTTACAGGTTAAACATAATGAATGCAGAATTTTTTATCCCGCCTCTTAACTTCTCTAGGGTAGGGGGCAGCATTTTCACGTTTGGATGAAAAGCATACCCAAATTCAACTGCCAGTTACTCATCCCCAGGAGATAAGATATGCATATTATTAGTAGATTTGGATAGAAAACACTCTGAAGTTTCTAAAACTGTTTGAATCATGTCTGTGACTTATTTATCAGGCGAAACCCCGAGGACAAACCATTCTGATTTTTTTGGGGGGGTCACTGTCTTTTCAATGGATTTTCATTGGGAAACCAGATTTCTAAGCGAATTGCTTGCAGTTCCTACGGCTTCCACTAGATGTCAACAGTCATGAGAAATAGGTTGAGGTTATTCCTTTGTGTAATGAAGAAATACGGCCATCTTGAAGTCGAGGCACTCCAGGTGTCCTGGACATGCGCTTCAATCAAACAGAAGGCATGCAACATTTCATTTTAATCCTGTATTGAACACATATCATCCCGTCTTCAATTTTATCGATTATTAACGTTAAAAAATACTTAAAGTTGTATTACAAAAGTGGTTTGACATTTTTGGCAAAGTTTATTTTGTCGTCATGTTTGAGCAAGTTGGAACCGGTGTTTTTCTGGATCAAAAGCACCAAATAAATGGACATTTTGGATATATATCGACAGAATTAATCGAACAAAAGGACCATTTGTGATGTTTATGGGACATATTGGAGTGCCAACAACAGAAGCTCGTCAAAGGTAAGGCATGAATTATATTTTTATTTCTGCGTATTGTGTCGTGCCTGCAGGGTTGAAATGTTTTCTCTCTTTTGTTTGCTATGGTGCTATGCTCAGATAATAGCATCGTATGCTTATTGGCTGGATTCACAACCAGTGTAGCTTTAATTTGGTATCTTTCATGTGTGATTTAATGAAAGTTTTATTTTATAGTAATTTTCATAGTAAATAATTTGAATTTGGCACTCTGCATTTTCTCAGGCTTTTGGCCAAGTGATACAGTAGCGTCTTGCCTAAACTCAGATTTTTGGATATAAATATGAACTTTACCGAACAAAAAATACATGTATTGTGTAACATGAATTCCTATGAGTGTCATCTGATGAAGATTATCAAAGGTTAGTGATTAATTTTATCTCTATTTCTGCTTTTTGTTAATGCTCTCTTTAGCTGGAAAAATGGCTGTCTTTTTCTGTGACTTGGCTCATACCTAACATAATCGTTTGGTGTGCTTTCGTCGTAAAACCTTTTTGAAATCGTACACTTTGGCTGGATTTACAACAAGTGTAGCTTTAAAATGGTGTAAAATACTTGTATGCTTGAGGAATTTAAATTATGGGATTTCTGTTGTTTTGAATTTGGCGCCCTGCAGTTTCACTGGCTGTTGACGAGGTGGGACGCTACCGTTCCACATACCCTAGAGAGGTTAACCTGTCTAGGATGAGAGTGGCGCTAGCGGCACTCCCCCCCCACCCCCACTGAAAAACCAGTGCCGCGAAATTCAAAAAAAATATTTTTTTTAAATATTTAACTTTCACACATTAAAGTCCAATACAGCTAATGAAAGACGCAGATCTTGTGAATCCAGTCAACATGTCCGATTTTTTAAATGTTTTACAGGGAAGACACAATATGTAAAGATGTACACATTAGCACCTAAAAATACATTAGCATAATCCACCATCTTTTATTTGTCCACCAACACCAGTAGCTATCACCAATTCGGCTAAACTAAGATATTTATAGCCCCTAACCAAGAAAAAAACTAATCAGATGACAGTCTGATAACATATTTATGGTATGGGATAGGTTTTGTTAGAAAAAAGTGCATATTTCAGGTAGATGGCATCGGTTACAATTGCACCCACCGTCACAAATGGAATAGACAAACTACTTAGAGCAACGTGTTTACCTACTTACTAATCATCAAACATTTCGTAAAAATACACAGCATACACGAATCGAAAGACACAGATCCTGTGAATACAGACAATATTTCAGATTTTCTAAGTGTCTTACAGCGAAAACACAATAAATCGTTATATTAGCATAGCACATAGCACATAGCAGCCCAGCATTGATTCTAGCCAAAGTGAGCGATAAAAGTAAACATCGCCAAAATATATTAATTTTTTCACTAACCTTCTCAGAATTCTTCAGATGACACTCCTGTAACATCATATTACACAATCCATATAGAGTTTGATCGAAAATGTTTATATTTAGCCACCAAAATCATGGTTAGACAATGTGGAATGTAGCTCAGCTGGTCAGAAAAAGTCTGTGCGCCACTTAGACAGTGATCTACTCTTATACATAAATACTCATAAACGTGACTAAAAAATATAGGGTGGACAGGGATTGATAGACAATTTAATTCTTAATACAATCGCGGAATTACATTTTTTAAATTATCCTTACTTTTCAATACAGCTTGCGCCAAGCGATGCTACGTCAAAAAACATGGCGTCCGAAGCCACTAAAATGTTTCGACAGAAACACGATTTATCATAATAAAAATGTCCTACCTTGAGCTGTTCTTCCATCAGTATCTTGGGCAAAGGATCCTTTCTTGGGAGAAATCGTCTTTTGGTGGAAAGCTGTCCTCTTGCCATGTGGAAATGTCAACTGCGTTCGGGATGAACTGAAAAGCGTGCCCAACTTTTCACATCGTTGCAAAAATAAATGTCCCAAAATCGCACTAAACGGATATAAATTGCTATAAAACGCTTTAAATTAACTACCTTATGATGTTTTTAACTCCTATAACGAGTGAAAAGATGACCGGAGAAATATAACAGGCTAAACTAACGCTTGGAACAGGAGCGGGTCGGTGTCCAGCACGCGCGTTACGCAGCAAGGAAAGACTGATTAGCCTCAGGGTTTTTTAATTTATAGTGCCTGTGAACGCGCAATCGACACGATTCAAATCGTCATCACGTAAAGACATCCAGGGGAAGACGTAAGCAGTGTCCGTATAGTCATAGCAATAACAGTGGCCTTTTAACTGACTCCAGACCAGTGGCCAAAATTTCTGGAATCTGACTCCATGTCAGGGAAATTGCTGTAGAATGGGCTCTGTTCCACTTAGAGACAAAATTTCAACTCCTATAGAAACTATAGACTGTTTTCTATCCAATAATAATAATAATATGCATATTGTACGATCAAGAACTTTGTGGGAAGCCGTTTCAAAAAATTACACGATTAGCATAAATAGCCACAACAGCGCCCTCATCCCCAACAGGTTAATGGACTAAACATAGGGACCTCTCCTGCTCACGCAGGCAGCTTCTGAAGCGTGCCCCCGACGTGACCCTGTCTTAATTAGCCTAGCCATTAGCGCCTCGGCCAAGCAACAAACAATTTGTAATCATCAAACGCAGGGATCAAAGCCTGCAGACGAGCAAAGGGGAAGAGGTTATTCATTATGTTTGATTAGTCAATAAAGAAAAATCTAAAGGCAACGATAGGGCCCATATGCAGAACAGAACAGAGCATGGGGGGAAATTATAATTGAATAAATCTGCAGAAAGCAGAGGTGTGGTGGAGGGAAACAGGACAACTAGCTACATGTGAGGAATAATTTGTTCGTGGATAATTAGGTTTTTCTTTTCACCTTTTATTTGTGTTACTCGTTTGCAGTGTGATTATGAGGTGTAATCGACATGATGATTATCTTAATGATGCAAAATCATTCAAATTGCAGGTAGTTGGATGTCGATTGAAGAGGGAAAATGTATTTGTTTCACATTATTCTAATCTCAAATACTGTCACACCCTGATCTGTTTCACCTGTCTTTGTGCTTGTCTACAACCCCCTCCAGGTGTCGCCCATCTTCCCCATTATCCCCAGTGTACTTATACCTGTGTTCTCTGTTTGTCTGTTGCCTGTTCGTTTTGTTTCGAAAGCGTTTTATCCCCTGCTCCTGTCTGTCAATAGTTCCTGTATTCTAGATTTCCCGGATTTGACCATTCTGCATGCTCTGAGCCTGGCTGTCATTCTGTACCTTGCCATACCACCCTGGATGACTGACCTCCCCAGCCTAACGTCTACACAGGAAGAGTTACCTGTATTGTGGGACTACTGGTCATTTCGTGTCATCCTGTCCACTAAAAGACCAGGCTCACCAGCAGGGGCGAGTACTCTGGTGGGCCATACGGAGAACTTTTCCTCTCCCCTTACTCGCACCTCTTTCCATGCCATCCTGCTGTGGGGGAACCAGTCGAAATATCTCCGGGTACTCATTGACTCTGGGGCCAATGAGAGTTTTATGGACGCTACCCTGGCGTCCGAGTTGGGCATCCCCACTCAGCTCCTCTCCATTTCCATGGTGTTAGAGCACTGGATGGGCGCTCTATAGGCCGGGTCACCCACAATAACACTCCCATCAACCTACGAGTGTCAGGGAACCTCTTCCGACAGGCTCTGAAGTTTCCCCGGACCTCTCCATCATTCTCAGGACCTCTGGGAGGTTTTCAGTAAGGCTCGGGCCACTTCACTTCCTCCGCACTGACCCTATGACTGCGGAATCGACCTTCTCCTAGGCACCACACCGTCCCGGGGACGATTGTACCCCCTGTCGTGTCCGGAGACGAAGGCTATGCAGACTTACATCGAGGACTCCCTAGCTGCAGGGTGTATCCGTCCTTCCGCCTCCCCTGCCGGCAAAGGGTTCTTCTTTGTGTAGAAGAAGGACAAAACCCTGTTCCGTGCATTGACTTCCGGGGCCTCAATGACATCACAGTGAAGAACCGCTACCTTCTACCACTCATCGCCTCGGGCCTTCGAGCCGCTCCAGGGGGACATTGTTTTGTAAGATTTGGACCTTCAGAACACCTACCATCTGGTGCGGATACGGGAGGGGGAAGAGTGTAAGTCTGCCTTCAACATGGCCAGCGGTCACCATGAATATCTGGTCATGCCATTTGGCCGTACGAATGCTCCAGCTGTGTTCCAGGCCCTGGTGAATTACGTTCTCCGACATGTTGAACTGGTTCGTCTTCGTCTACCTCGACGACATCCTCGTTTTCTCCCACTCAACCCAAGAACACGTGCTCCACGTCCAACATTTCCTCAAGCGCCTCTTGGAGAACCAGCTTTTTGTTGAAGCGGAGAAATGCGAATTCCATTGCTCCACCATCCCCTTTCTTGGTTACATCATCACTGCAGGAAATGTACAGATGGATCCCAGGAAGGTGAGAGCGGTGGTGGATTGGCCCCAGCTTACATTCAGAGTGCAGCTGCAACGTTACCTGGAAATTGCCAACATTTATCGGCGCTTTATCTGGGGCTACGGCACCTTGGCTTCCCCCGTCTGCACTCACCTCTCCCAAGGTTTCGTTCACTTGGTCCCCAGCTGCTGAACAGGTGTTCCGGGACCTCAAGCACAGCTTCACCACAGCTCCCATATTGGTTCATCCTGACCCGTCCTGTCAATTTGTGGTGGAGGCCAATGCTTCGGATGTCAGAGTGGGGGCTGTCCTGTCGCAGCATTCTGCTCTAGACCTCAAGCTACATCCCTGCACCGCCTTCTCCCATCGCCTCAATGCCACAGAGAGGAATTACGATTTGGGGAATCGTGAGCTTCGGTGAAGATGATATTGATAGAGTGGAGACAATGGATGGAGGGGGCGGACCATCCCTTCATTGTGTGGACGGATCACAAGAACCTGGAATATCTCCGTACCGCCAAGCGTCTCAATTCGAGGCAAGCTAGGTGGGCCCTGCTTTAACTTCTCACGAGTCACCAACCCTGATCCGGTAGCACCCCCCACCCCCCCCCCCCCCCACTGAGTAGCATAGCTAGCATAGCGTCACAAGTAACTTGTAGCATCTAAATATCATTAAATCACAAGTCCAAGACACCAGATGAAAGATACAGGTCTTGTGAATAAAGCCACCATTTCAGATTTTTAAAATGTTTTACAGGGAAGACACAATATGTAAATCTATTAGCTAACCACGTTAGCAAAGGACACGATTTTTTTACTCCCAATAGTTTTTTCCTGCGTCAGTAGCTATCACTAATTCGACTAAATAAAAATATATATAGCCACTAACCAAGAAACAACTTCATAAGATGACAGTCTGATAACATATTTATGGTATAGCATAGTTTTTTTGGGGAAAAATGTGCATTTTTCAGGTATAAATCACAGTTCTACATTGCAGCTGCAATCTGAAATAGTGCTGACCCAGCCAGAACAATTACAGAGACCAACGTCATATAACGAATTACTCATCTTAAAACATTTCAGAAAAATACACAGCGTACAGATATTGAAAGCCCAACATCTGGTGAATCCAAACAATATTTCAGATTTATTAAATGTTTTATAACGAAAACAAAATGTAGCGCTAAATTAGCATAGCTATACCAGGCAGATTCGGCTAGGCGCCCACGGCCAGTTCACATGCACAACAGATATGATATAACATCGTAAATTGGGTCTTACTATGGCTGATCTTTCATCAGAATGTTGATCAAAGTGTCCTTTGTCAAGATGAGTCGTTGGTTCCGTTCAGAATTGTTCCTTTCCCACTCCATTTAGCACAGGTACTGGTCGAGTGGCACGGATCTCTCAAACGTAAATAAAATCAGACAACGGAACACCACAAAACTCCCGAAAAAATTCAAATAATCTGATTAAACTATATTGAAAAAACATACATTACGATGATATGGTCACATGTATCAAACAAAATTCGACACGGAGATAGTTTTCATCCATAACGCCAGCAAAACAGTACACAATCGCAGCTCCAACTCGTGCGAATCAGAAAACCGGAAGTTGTCGGTCACGCCAAAGAAATAGGTCTTATTTCACGTCAGTACCAGATAAACAAAGAATTTCTCCTCTGACGTCCTCCTGACACCCAGAGGAAGGCGAATGAAGTGTGTTTCTGGTCATAGGGGTCATGACCATATATAGGCAGAGCGTTGAAGCGAGCATAGACTTCTTGCATTCTACTTCTTGGTCAGGGAAAGTGCTGTCAAATGACTTGTGTATCACTCAGAGACAAAATTGAAACGGTTTTAGAAACTAGAGATTGTTTTCTTTCCAATGGTATTATTTATATGCATATAGTAAGAGCAATAATTGAATAAGAGGCAGTTTAATCTGTAGAGCAAATTATGCTAATGGGAAAATAGCACCCCCTGTATTCTCAAGAAGTTAACTTCTCCCTCTCCTACCAACTGGGATCGAAGAATATCAAGCTGGATGCGCTGTCACGCCCCTATAGCCCCGCAACTACACCCTCAGACCCCGAGACCATCCTTCCCACTTCTTGCCTGGCGACAGCGCTCAGCTGGGGAATAGGGAAGCAGTTCCGTGTGGCGCAGCGTTCCCAGCCGAAACCCTGGGGGCCCCAGATATCCGGATGTTTGTGCCTGACGCTGTCCGCTCCTCGGTCCTGGAGTGTGTCCACTCCTCCAGGCTTGCCTGCCACCCGGGCTCCCGTCAGACCCTGTCCTTTGTGCTACAACGCTTTGGTAGCCTTTCATGGTCCCGGACATCTCTGCGTTAGTTGCTTGCTGCACGGTCAGTGCGCAGAACAAGACTCTTCGGCAAGCTCCGGCTTGTCTCCTTCAACCACTGCCTGTCGCTCACCGTCCCTGGTCTCACATTTCCCTAGACTTCATCACGGGTCTTCCCCCGTCTGATGGCAACACCGCCATCCTGACAGTAGTGGACCAGTTTTCCAAAGCCGCTCACTTCATTCCTCTCCCCAAGCTACCCTCTGCCAAAGAGACGGCCCAGCTCATGGTGCAGCATGTCTTCCGGATCGATGGACTCCCGGTTGACATGGTCCCCCCGACCGGGGTCCTCAGTTCTCATCCCGGTTCTGGAATGCATTCTGCACGTTTATTGGGTTGTCGGTCTGCCTGTCCTCCAGGTGCCACCCTCAGTCCAATGGCCAGTCGTAGTGAGCCAATCAATACCTGGAGACGACTCTTCGCTGCCTTGTCTCCGCCAACCCCACCACCTGGAGCCAGAAACTTGTGTGGGTTTAAAATTCCCATATAACCCTTCCCTGCTCTGCCACTGCGCTCTTGCCTTTCCAGTGTTCCCTGGGTTATCAGCCCCCACTCTTCTTGGAACAAGAGGAAGAGGTCAGCATACCCTCGGCCCAGATGTTTGTCCGCTGCTGTTGCCGTACCTGAAAGAGAGCCCGGTCGGCTCTTCTCAAGACCACCTCCAGGTATCGACAACAAACGGGTCGCCACTGGACCACGGCTCCCCGGTATAGTCTCGGGCAGAGGGTATGGCTGTCTACTCGAGACCTGCCCTTCTGGGTGGAGTCCCGCAAACTTTTCCCCACGCTTTATCGTCCCTTTCCCCATCTCAATGATTATTAGCCCCTCTGCTGTTTATCTTCTGTTGCCCAGTACCCTCCGTATACATCCCACTTTTAATGTGTCTAGGATTAAACCTACGTCTCACAGCCCCTTATCTCCTGTTTCTAGGCCCACCCCTCTTGCCCGTCTCATCGAAGGCCAACCGGAGTACACGGTGAGGCGCCTCTGAAGGTTCGACCGTGGGGCATGTGACTCCAGTACCTGGTTGACTGGGAGGGTTATGGTCCGGAGGAGAGGTGCTGGGTCCCCACCAGAAACATCCTGGACCCAGGCCTCATCGCTGAGTTACAATGCCGGCACCCCGGTCAACCAGGTATGCGCCCAGGTAGGACACCAGATGGCGCGACTAGAGGGGGTGAACTGTCACACCCTGATCTGTTTCACCGGTCTTTGTACATGTCTCCACCCCCCTCCAGGTGTCGCCCATCTTGCCCATTATCCCCAGTGTACTTATACCTGTGTTCTCTGTTTGTCTGTTGCCAGTTTGTTTTGTTACGTCAAGCCTACCAGCGTTTTCCCTGTGCTCCTGTCTGTCTCTAGTTCCTGTTTTTTAGCTTTCCCGGTTCGACCATTCTGCCTGCCCTGAGCCTGCCTGTCTTTCTGTATCTTGCCATACCACCCTGGCTTACTGACCTCTGCCTACCCTGACCCTTAGCCTGCCTGTCCTTGACCTGTTGCTTGCCTGACCCCCTGTTTTTGTAATAATCTTTTGTTACTTCGAAACTGTCTGCATTGGGGTCTTCTCAAATTAATGCAAATTCGTCTGACTACCTACTGGTCACAGACCTCAGTTCAACATCTAGTTTAGATTTACATTCGGTTGACTTGTCAACTAACGTGAATTCAACATAAAATCAACCAAAAATGGCTCCAAGTCATTGGATTTAGGTTAAAGGTATACTTCAGGATTTTGTCAGTGAGGCCCTTTATCTACTTCCCAGAGTCAGATTAACTCATGGATATTATTTTGATGTATCTGTGTCCAGTATGACGGAAGTTAAAGGTAATTTCCCTAGCCAATGCTAACTAGCGTTAGTGCAATGATTGGAAGTCACGCTAACGCTAGCTAGCACTGGCTCGCGAACTACCTACCTTAATAGTTTTTAGTTTTTATTTAACCTTTTTACCTAGGCAAGTCAGTTCTACCGAGTCAGAAACCCGGATCCGGGAGCACCCCCCACCCCCCACCAGTAAAAAAGCTGAATAGCATAGCTAGCATAGCGTCACAAGTAAATAGTAGCATCTAAATATCATTCAATCACAAGTCCAAGATACCAGATGAAAGATCCACTTCTTGTGAATCCAGCAATCATTTCTGATTTTTAAAATGTTTTACAGGGAAGACACAATATGTAAATCTATTAGCTAACCACGTTAGCAAAAGACACAATTTTTCTTTGTCCACCATTTTTTCTCTCCACCAGTAGCTATCACCAATTCGGCCAAATAAAGATATTGATAGCCACTAACCAAGAAAAAACCTCATCAGATGACAGTCTGATAACATATTTATTGTATAGGATAGTTTTTGTTAGAAAAATTTGCATATTTCAGGTAGAAATCATAGTTTACAATTGCACCCACCATCACAACTCGACTAGAATAAATACAGAGAGCAACGTGTATTACCAATTTACTCATCATAAAACATTTCATAAAAATAGACAAAGCATAGCAATGGAAAGACACAGATCTTGTGAATTCAGACAATATTTCAGATTTTCTAAGCGTTTTACAGCGAAAACACAATAAATCGTTATATTAGCATACCACATGTGCAAACGTTACCCCAGCATGAATTCAAGGCAACGGGAGCGATAACGTTATGATCACCAAAATATATAAATTTTTTCACTAACCTTCTCAGAATTCTTCCGATGACACTCCTGTAACATCATATTACAACATACATATAGAGTTTGTTCGAAAATGTGCATATTTAGCCACAAAAAAACGTGGTTATACAATGAGAATAGTAGCAAAACTGGCCTGAAAATGTCGGGCGCCGTCTTTGAGAGTGATCTAGTCTAATCGATAACTAATCATAAACTTGACAAAAAAATACAGGGTTGACAGGAATCGAAAGACAAATTAGTTCTTAATGCAATCGCTGACTTACATTTCTAAAATTATCCTTACTGTGCAATACCGGGTCCGCCAAGCGAAGCTACACAAAACAAAATGGCGATATATGCGTTTAAAATTTTTCAACAGAACAGCGATTTATCATCATAAATAGTTCTTACTGTGAGCTGTTCTTCCATCAGAATCTTGGGCAATGTATCCTTTCTCCGGTCTAATCGTCTTTTGGTCGAAAGATGTCCTCTTGTCCCGTCGAAATGGCCAATAACATTCGGTATGTACAGGAAACGTGCCCAGCTCATGGAAGGGTGTCACAAATAAATGCCTCAAAATCGCACTAAACGGATATAAATTGCTATAAAACGGTTTAAATTAACTACCTTATGATGTTTTTAACACCTATAACAAGTAAAAACATGACCGGCGATATATTACTGGCTAAACCAAGGCTTGGAAAGAGGTCGGTCCAACGTCCTTCATGCGTCCAGCGCAGGATCCAAAAGAAAGCTACTTCCGGTCTTTTCTGTTTTATACAGGCCCTGATTGCGCAATCGACTCCATTCAAATTGTCACCACTTACTGACATCTAGAGGAAGGTGTAGGCAGTGTTTGTATCCTCATAGCATTCACAGGGACATTAAAACTGACCTGGGACCAGAGGCCAAGATTTCTGAAATCTCACTCCCTGTCAGGAAAAGTGCTGTAGATAGAGTTCTGTTCCACTCAGAGACATAATTCCAACGGTTATAGAAACTAGAGAGTGTTTTCTATCCAATAATAACAATAATATGCATATTGTACGAGCAAGAATTGACTACTAGGCAGTTTAATTTGGCAATGTCAAAAAAATAAAAGTGCTAACAGCACCCCCTATTTATTTGTTTTACAATGACGGCCTATCAAAGGGATTAGAAATTGAAATATGGGACATAACACATGAGAGACACCACAACACTACATAAAGAGAGACCTAAGACAACATATGGCACTCACTGAGCTAACGTCTGTGACAGTGATGAAGTGATTCCATAAAACAATACATTTTCTAGGAATTACTGACTAAGAGAATTCAGAGACCAGGCTTTTTCTAGAGGCTGGCCTGTGGCCATCACAGCCACCTATAGAGCTGCTGTATCTCCCCATCACAGAACTGTGTGTCATGGATTATAACTCTGGACCTGCGCCATGAGCTTAATTAAACAGTACGTGTTGAGTAATCATCTAAGTAATGGAGTCTTGAATAAAGTGTCATGAAATGAGGGTGCTTTAATTGAAGGTTAGTGGTTAGATGACTTGAATCTTAGAGGTTAGATTGCTGTATCCTAAAACTGAGGATCAAAAGGTAGCGGTTAGAGGCTTTTGATTACTTGCTTTAGGGGTTTCGAGCCTACACGGCCTCAGAATGTTATTGAAGGAGTTTTGACTCCTTTTGGTTCGGTCTGTTGAAGTGGAAAAATGAGAGAAGGGGACACTCATGACTAGCAACTTGCTGGCGCCGAGGCCCCAGCATGAGGACTCAAAACATTGTTTGGATGGATGACCATATATTTCCATCTCACAGGAGAGAGAACCTTCTCTGTGGAAGTCCTGGGGTCACTGACACCTGGAGAGGTGTGAAAACCGATGAAAACTTTTGCTATGTTCTATTGTACTCTACGTTCTACAGATCTCTTGTTACAGGAAAACTGTGTTATTCTGTTCATCAGACAACGCTCAGTTCAAAGAGAAGCGGCACAGAGGTGCGCTCCTATAATACAGTTTCGAGGTGTGGTGATTAGATTAGAATCTGAGTGTGTTGTTCCTGCCTTGTGTTTTCACTAGCAAAGAAATGTGAATTCAGGTTGGGGGTGAATTCTGCTTGAATTTGGTTAAATGGGCAGGAATTCGCTCGTACTTTGAGAACTTAGAAAGCTCCTGTGTGTATCTAACACACATCGTTTTTTCTCTTTGACATTAATCTGAACTGAAGACACGTGTAACTATGTTAAGTCTTATTGCCTAGTTATTTGAAGGTTAAATAAAAATAAATAAAATATAAAGTCTTATTTAGTTCATAGTCATTTACTCTGGGTATTCTCAAATAAAATCCAATTTTATTGGTCACAAACACATGGTTAGCAGATGTTAATGCGAGTGTAGCGAAACGCTTGTGCTTTTTGTTCCAACAGTGCAGTAATATCTAACAAGTAATATCTAACAATTCCCAAGAACTACCTACTACACACAAATCTAACAAGCAATCTAACAATTCCCCACCAACTACCTAATACACACAAATCTAAAGGGGTGAATGAGAATATGTACATATAAATAAATGGATGAGCGATGGCCGAGCGGCATAGGCAAGGTGCAGTAGATGGTATAAAATACAGTATATACATGTGATATGAGTAATGTATCATGTACACTGCTCAAAAAAATAAAGGGAACACTTAAACAACACAATGTAACTCCAAGTCAATCACACTTCTGTGAAATCAAACTGTCCACTTAGGAAGCAACACTGATTGACAATAAATTTCACATGCTGTTGTGCAAATGGAATAGACAAAAGGTGGAAATTATAGGCAATTAGCAAGACACCCCCAAAAAAGGAGTGATTCTGCAGGTGGTGACCACAGACCACTTCTCAGTTCCTATGCTTCCTGGCTGATGTTTTGGTCACTTTTGAATGCTGGCGGTGCTTTCACTCTAGTGGTAGCATGAGACGGAGTCTACAACCCACACAAGTGGCTCAGGTAGTGCAGTTCATCCAGAATGGCACATCAATGCGAGCTGTGGCAAAAAGGTTTGCTGTGTCTGTCAGCGTAGTGTCCAGAGCAAGGAGGCGCTACCAGGAGACAGGCCAGTACATCAGGAGACGTGGAGGAGGCCGTAGGAGGGCAACAACCCAGCAGCAGGACCGCTACCTCCGCCTTTGTGCAAGGAGGTGCACTGCCAGCGCCCTGCAAAATGACCTCCAGCAGGCCACAAATGTGCATGTGTCAGCATATGGTCTCACAAGGGGTCTGAGGATCTCATCTCGGTACCTATTGGCAGTCAGGCTACCTCTGGCAAGCACATGGAGGGCTGTGCGGCCCCACAAAGAAATGCCACCCCACACCATGACTGACCCATCGCCAAACCGGTCATGCTGGAGGATGTTGCAGGCAGCAGAACGTTCTCCACGGCGTCTCCAGACTCTGTCACATCTGTCACATGTGCTCATGTGCTCAGTGTGAACCTGCTTTCATCTGTGAAGAGCACAGGGCGCCAGTGGCGAATTTGCCAATCTTGGTGTTCTCTGGCAAATGCCAAACGTCCTGCACGGTGTTGGGCTGTAAGCACAACCCCCACCTGTGGACGTCGGGCCCACATACCACCCTCATGGAGTCTGTTTCTGACCGTTTGAGCAGACACATGCACATTTGTGGCCTGCTGGAGGTCATTTTGCAGGGCGCTGGCAGTGCACCACCTTGCACAAAGGCGGAGGTAGCGGTCTTGCTGCTGGGTTGTTGCCCTCCTACGGCCTCCTCCACGTCTCCTGATGTACTGGCCTGTCTCCTGGTAGCGCCTCCATGCTCTGGACACTACGCTGACAGACACAGCAAACCTTTTTGCCACAGCTCGCATTGATGTGCCATCCTGGATGAACTGCACTACCTGAGCCACTTGTGTGGGTTGTAGACTCCGTCTCATGCTACCACTAGAGTGAGAGCACCGCCAGCATTCAAAAGTGACCAAAACATCAGCCAGGAAGCATAGGAACTGAGAAGTGGTCTGTGGTCACCACCTGCAGAATCACTCCTTTTTTGGGGGTGTCTTGCTAATTGCCTATAATTTCCACCTTTTGTCTATTCCATTTGCACAACAGCATGTGAAATTTATTGTCAATCAGTGTTGCTTCCTAAGTGGACAGTTTGATTTCACAGAAGTGTGATTGACTTGGAGTTACATTGTGTTGTTTAAGTGTTCCCTTTATTTTTTTGAGCAGTGTATTTCATGTACACTGTAATTGTTTGAGTGTTAATTCTTTCATGACTAATATATCCTATTAGTTGAATTGAGTAAATGCATTCCTCGTTTTACAGAGTAATTATTTGATTGACTGTCAGTAAATATCATTTACACTACACATAGCCTATGCTTGGGTTCCACCTCGACATCCCTGATTTACTTGACTCAATAAATGAACGCTAGAACATTGGTCACCATGATGCTATTTGTAACTCGCCTCTTAAAAATTGCATAATGGTGCAATTTAAACACATGTTCATTATAGTCATACTGAGTGGTGATGCAAGGCTCGCCACCTTGACTAGATCCTCCAGAGACGCACAGGGCCCGTTGCATTTATTCACATAAAAATGGAGTCAGATTGATGAATGTAGTTTGCCGATTGATTTCACCCAGTATCAGTTTTTTTCATGACACAGACTCAATGCCATACATACAGACGCAGGTAATGGAATAATTATGTACTGTATCTCTGGTCCATGCACACATACCGCCCCAGACACTTTGTAACTCTTGCACAAACCTAACACCGGATCAAAACTTTTCAATCCTTTTTATTTAGCATGCAAATAACCTTGTGGATTTGGTCATTACATTCGTTCTTTATTAATTATTATTGCAGGAGTCTGAGGGGATGAGGCATTGGGGTCATTATGCGGAAATTGCTTAAAGTTTAAGGTCTATTTCACAGTTGAGCGGCCCAGTGAACCCGGCAATACCGCTAGCTGTGCCTTCTTTGTTTGTGACTGGGGTGCCAAGTCTGGTGCCGGGAGGGGATTTGTAGAGGGTGAGTGACTGGGTCCAGTTCTGGGTCCGTTCACTAGGAGAGAGATTACAACGAACCTGAACTAATAAACTGAAAATGTTGCGGTCAGTTGAGACAAAGTCTGCTGTTCATGGCCTCATTGGGCTGGGTGACTAACCATTATAGATACTGTACTTTGCCTGAGGAGAACAATATGAATATCAACATTGTTAATTCAAAGACATTTTGTGGAGTGGAGAAAACCTCTCTCTTTTGATCGCTTTCAAATGAGCTGAAATGAGTAGAATGGGATGTAAGTGAATGGAACATGTAAAAGTGAATTAAGTGAAAAGACAAAAGACAAAAGACAAAAGACCACTAACCAAAGGTCATTATCAATTAGAGATCATTTGATGACATCCCGCATGAATGATTCTCTCACAGGCAGAGTGTAAATGGATTGAGTATGAATAGATTAAACAGGGCCTGTCACATTAACTCCTGTGGACAGACATGCTGCAAGCTTCAGCTGATACCCGGTCATATCTGATAAAAAGCCTCACATCCCAGCCAATTACACGCTACACTAACTTTGCTCCTCAACTCAACCTGCACATCGATACAGGTGTGTGTGTGATGGGACTCAAACATGCCATGTATTACCCATTAAAAAATATATATGTTTTATCATCACATACCAGATAGGTCAGTGCAGTGAAATGTTGTTTTACAGGGTCAGCCATACAGGAGTTATAGCCAAGGCAGCAGCTACTCTTCCTGGTGTCCAGCAAAATGAAGGCAGCTCATATAATTTAAAAAACATAACAATACATTCACAGATTTCACAACACACTGTGTGCCCTCAGGCCCCTGCTCCACCACATATCTACAGTACAAAATCCATCTGTGCGTGTGTGTATAGTGCGCATGTTATTGTGTGTGTATGCATGTGTCTGTTTCTATGTTTGTGTTGCTTCACAGTCCCCGCTGTTCCATAAGGTGTATTTTTATCTGTTTTTTTTAAATCAAATTTTACTGCTTGCATCAGTTACTTGATGTGGAATAGAGTTTCATGTTGTCATGGCTCTATGTGGTACTGTGCGCCTCCCATAGTCTGTTCTGGACTTGGGGACTGTGAAGAGACCTCTTGTGGCATGTCTTGTCTTGTGGGGTATGCATGGGTTGTACACTATATATACACTATATATTTTTGGGGTAAATATATATGTATATTCATATACATACACGCATGCATACATATACACATATATACATACACATACCTATATGATATACATACTTTTTAAAGAATATACCTTTATTATTTACATACCAGATATTATTTCACAAAGGTTCTGAACCTATATACATTTTACAGACCCGTATGTTTTACATTGGTTATCTTGTTATTAGTCCCACCCTTCAGCTCCATTCAAACCCTCCCATCTATCGCTCAACATCATCCATTTTGGATTTCTATTTGCCATATATTTTTCAACTGTGCAGTGATGCTTCACAAAAGTATTGCACCTTTCTATTCTCATAGCTTCTACAGATTGTAAATAAAAAATATATATTTTTGCTAAAATAATTATTATATTATTATTATTGATTGACTATGGCTTTTCAAATCACCCAGTATTTCTATCTGCAGCGTTAGTTCTAGGCAAATGTTGCAATTCTTTAGCCATTCCTGGACCTGTGACCAAAAATGAGCTACATATGGACAATGCCAAAATAAATGATCTAATGACTCTGCCTCCTCACAGCAGAATCTGCAGAGCTGGGAAGATTGTATCCCCATATATATATATAACATTCTATTGATTGCAAGAATTTTGTCTAGTAATTTAAATTGAAAAATTTGAAGTTTTGAATCCGGCGTTGTTTTGCGTATCAATTCATAAACCATGTGCCATGGAATGAGCACATTGAAAATCTCTTCCCAACTATATTGCAATTTATATGGCACAGCTGTCAGCTTTTTGGTCCTTAATTGAAATTGGTATATGTTTTTATTTATCACACTTTTTTAACCATTTATGTTCTTTAATACAGGGCCAAAATACAAGTTCCTTACTTTTTCCCCTTCTACTTGCCTCTTCCATTTTTGTGGTAATGCTGCAATTAATTGGTTGTAATTTTGGGTAGAGCAGACATTTCCATATATCTGTGTTAGCTGTATGTGTGACATAACTCCACTAGTCCTATTTATGATATCATTCACTAAAATATACATTTTTTTTTAAATTTCTTTGAAAAATACTTTTTTTAATCAATTAGTATATTTGAGTTTAACCACAATATTTATTGCATTATTTGTTCTGTCTTTTCAGGTGGATTAAACTGAAATTGCAACCAACTTTCTAAGGCTTGTTTAAAAAATAAGGATATTTTGGAGATGATTTCCTTTTCAAACAACTGAAAGTGAGCAGGTGTAATCTGAATAAAGGGAAAAGGGCCCTTCTTGAACATAGGATGAGACATTCTTACCAATTTACTAGAGAACCAGTTTGGATTTAATAAGTATAACTTTTGTATGACTGATGCCTTTAGTGAGAGGTCTAATGCTTTAATATTTAACAATTTCTGCCCTCCGAATTCATATTCGTTATAGAAATAGGCACTTTTAATTTTGTCTGGCTTGCCGTTCCAAATAAAATTGAATATTTTTGGTTCATGTAATTTAAAAAGCAGGTCACTAGGTGTAGTCAAAACCATAAGCAAATAGGTAAACTGTGATATGACTAAAGAGTTAATCAGGATGATTTTTCCACAAAGAGACAGGTATTTTCCTTTCCATGGTAGCAAGATCTTAGCTATTTTTGCTAACTTTCTATAAAAATGTATTGGAGTGAGATCATTTATTTCTTTTGGGATTTGTATACTGAGTATGTCCACATCTCCGTCAGACCATTTAATTGGTGAACTACATGGTAATGTAAAATTAGCATTTTTTAGTGATCCAATACATAATAATCATAATTTGGTTTTAATCCAGAGAGGATAGCAAAAGTATCTAGATCCTCTATGAGGCCGTGGAGAGATTCTAATTGTGGTTTTAAAAGAAAACATGAATCATCAGCGTACAATGACACATTAGTTTTTAAGCCACGGATTTCTAATCCCTTAATATTATTGTTTGATCTAATTTTAACAGCTAACATTTCGATGGAAACAATAAATAGATATGCCGATAGTGGACAACCTTGTTTTACTCCTCTAGATAGTTTAAAACTTTCTGAGATGTAGCCATTATTTACTATTTTACACCTAGGGTTACTATACATAATTTTAACCCATTTTATAAGAGATTCCCCAAAATGAAAATATTCTAGGCATTTATGTATAAACTCCAGCCATACTTTATCAAAAGCCTTTTCAAAATCAGCTATGAAAACCAGGCCTGGTGTCCCCGATATTTCATAGTATTCTATTCTATTATCTTCAATGTATCGTCCATGTAAAAACACCTGTCTGATTAGGATGAATAATATCTGACAATACTTTTTTAATTCTATGCGCCAAGCATTTTGCTAGGATTTTTGTATCACAACACTAAAGTAAGAGGTCTCCAATTTTTTAAATGGACTGGATCTTTATATTTACACCATTTGGGTCCCGTTTCAGTAATAATGATTGCAGACCTTCTTGTTGTGTGTCTGATAATCTACCATTTATATAGGAGTGGTTAAAACATGTTAAAATAATGGTCCTCTGAGTATATCAAAAACAGTTTTGTATACTTCCACTGGTATGCCATCCAGTCCTGGAGTTTTCCCATCCTTAAAGGCCCCAATTGCATCAAGAAGTTCCTCCACTGTAATTTGGCCTTCACATGAGTCTTTCTGTACAGATGTTAATTTTACATTATTATTATGAAAAAAATCCATACAATTAGTTTCAGTTAGTGGAGATGGAGGAGACTGAAACGAAAACATTCTTATAGTACTTAACTTCCTCTTTCAAAATATCATTCGGTGAATCATGCGTGACTCCATCATTTGTGTCACGTTCTGACCTTAGTTCCTTTTTTATGTCTCTATTTTGGTTTGGTCAGGGCGTGAGTTGGGGTGGGCATTCTATGTTTTTCATTCTATGTTTTTGTTCTATGTTTTGTATTTCTGTGTTTGGCTGGTATGGTTCCCAATCAGAGGCAGCTGTCTATCGTTGTCTCTGATTGAGAACCATACTTAGGTAGCCTGTTCCCACCTGTGTTTGTGGGTAGTTGTTTCCTGATTTGTGTTTTGTTTTCACCATCAAGGACTGTTTCGATTTTCGTTGTTATTTCACTTTGTGATTTTTGTATTTTCGTGTTCTGTTTCTATTAAAGTAACATGGACACTTACCACGCTGCGTTTTGGTCCGATCTTTCATATTCCTCATCAGAAGAGGAAGACAATCGTTACAATTTGTAACAAGTTTTAATACATTTTTCTTGGTAGCATTTCTATATTGAAGATTGAAAAAGAATTTGGTGCATTTTTCCCGATATTCCATCCAGTTCGCTTTATTTTATAATATATTACACTGGATCTTTCTTGAATAAGTTCCTCCATTTCTTTTTGTTTTTCCTCAAACTTATTCTGTGCCTCTATGGTACAGTTTTTATTTCTATCTAACTGTACTATTAGTCCTTCAATTTCCTTGATTAATATGGACTCTTTTGATCTAAATTGCTTTTGTTTTATAGATGAGTACTGAATTGCATGGCCTCTAAAGGCACACTTAAAAGTGTCCCATACAATAAGGGGATCTGCTGTACCTATGTTATGTCTGAAAAAGTCAGTTATAAATTCTTCTGTCCTAGATCTAAACAATTTATCATCTAGTAGGCTTTGATTAAATTTAAAATATCCTCACCCACGTGGAAATTCTGTAAGAGTAATATATATGCCAACTACGTGATGATCCGACCGAATTCTGTTCCCTATCAACACTTTTTTTAAACTTTTGGTGCCATAAAGAATGGCATAAGAAAGTAGTCAAGACGACTTGATTAACCCTCCACCATGTATATCTCACTATGTCATTGTATTTAAGTCTCCATATATCCACTAATTCCAATATATCCATGACATTCATGATTTCCTTAAGTGCCTGAGGGTGATAGTTTGTAGTGTGATTTCCTTTCCGGTCCATAGAGGTATTTAAGACCGTATTAAAATATCCCACCATAATAATAGTCTAGTGTTGCTTGTAGAGTTGATAAATTCTTATATATATTTTCAAAGAAGCTTGGATCATCATTATTTGGACCGTATAGGTTAATAAGCCATACTGTTTATTGTCCAATAAACATACAGTATTTAAAATAATCCATCTACCTTGATGATCTGATTGGACAATTTGCACATTTGGATCAAAATTACTGTTAATTAAAACCATCACCCCCCTTCTCCCCCATGGGAGAAATATATTTCACCCCTGTCACGAGAATTTTTATCCCAATGGTTGAACTCAATTATCACTATAGCTTTGACCAATTCCCAGAAGTTTGTAAGACCCTGGTTAACCTCGCTAGGGTATGTGGGATGCCAAATTCAAAACAACAGAAATCCCATAATTAAAATTCCTCAAACATACAAGTATTTTACACCATTTTAAAGATACACTTGTTGTAAATCCAGGCACAGTGTCCGATTTCAAAAAGGCTTTATGACGAAACTACACCAAACGATTATGTTAGGTCAGAGCCAAGTCACAGAAAAACACAGTCATTTTTCCAGCTAAAGAGAGGAGTCACAAAAAACAGAAATAGAGATCAAATTAATCACTAACCCTTGATGATCTTCATCAGATGACACTCATAGGACTTCATGTTACACAATACAATGCGTTTCCTGTAAACAATAGATATTATATTCCTTCTCTTTTAGCCAGGTAAATTCTGATCACCTTTTCTTATTATCTGCTAGGCCATTACAATTGTAACTGGCTATACTTATTTCACCACTTACCATAATGAGACACAATTTTCAATTCTATTTATCAAAATATATGTTTGTAAACGTACCATGAAAAAGTAACATGATGATTGAGTGTCTATATAGCTGTACCATGATATTTGCATTGCTACTAAGTAAACCTCCAATTGGTCACCACTATTCCACCCTCTAAAAGCCCTCCTCATCCTGAGGTGGGTTGTCACCCCAATGCCCGGCAGACCACCCCCGACTCCCGTATCCCATAGCCCTGAAAAGACTGGGATCCATCCTTCGAAAAGAGCACACAGTGCCATTTACAGAACAGAAGTAGATCAAATGCATTTCCATCGCCCTCACCTCGATTTGTATTATATATAGTCATAAAAAAATATATATATATTTTAAGAATCCTGTTTCTTATTTTCCATAATTAGCTATTAATATTTGTAGTAATGTAGGCAATTTATGAAAAAGATTTTACCTCTCACCAGTCTCGCCATTATCAAAATTACATTATTACAAGCAATTATTATATTAGCAAACAATTGTTGTGAATCATCCTCTATTGTCCCTAACATCTTTTACTCCTTTGCAATAGTTGTGGGATACACACATACACCCACACACTCATACACATTCAACCCTTTCCCCCCACACAACCATAGGCTCACATTCAACAGTTGCACCATCCCAGAGCCCAACTCAAGAAAGGTTTTGATTTACAAATGCATTTACAGTTGCAGCTGTATGAGAAGGCCTGCAAGACCGTGCAAAACAAATGGGCAGAAATGGAGAGATTTTATTAATCATTGTCACGTCCTAGATGATGGAGGTCAAATGTACACCTTTTCCCTGAAACACCCACAACACGGTCCACCGTACTGATCATATTCCCAAGCATCTCCATGCAGTCAGACTTTTGATTTTGTGCCACCAGGGCCACAATAATATACCCCCTCTCTGAATGTCCGAGTGTGACCCCCTACCCATGGGTTACTGCAGCTAGTGTTGCCAGCACTGCCACTGCCTGGGTGGGGACACCCCACCGGAATCCCCACCGGCTAGGTACAAGGTCGTCAAGGTTCTCATTAGCAGCTTTGAGAATTTCCTTGTATAGTATGCTCTCCCTTTAGCGGGCTTTGGCTTTGTAGGACCAACCCTGCCAAGCAGGCTCAGAATCTTGAGGGGGCAGTGCTGCTTTAGGTCTCTGACCGCATTTTGGCTGCATGCAGACCGCTTACAGCAGGCCCATAAAACAGTTAGGGACTTCTCCTTAGTATCTGGGTCATTCAGATGGGTGTCTAGGGTATAGGGTTGTGAACCGTTCCATCAATATAGGATCATAAACAAATAAATTTGATATAATTTATTTAAAAAATTTAGTTCCCCATTATAGGACAATAAATAAATGAAATGTATAATTCATGTTAAAACTGTTCCACCATGATAGGACAATAAATAAAAAAATAAGACATAAAAAGTATATCCATCATCTGAACAACATTGAAAGCTCTCTCACACCCCCGCTCACAGCAATACATTGGTTCTGGGATATGCAACCATTTCATTTCTCCCTCAACACCACACTTTCCATAACATAACAAATAAAATAAAAAATAAACACACACCACACCATCCACACATACTGTGCCTTCTGCTTACTGAGTTTTTATCTTCACCATGTTGAATTAGTGTCTGTATGTTCCAATTAGTTTTATTTGAAGATATATAGAAAAGCTATATTTTTCATTGTATTGTTACAATCCATAACCGGGCTAAAATTGTGTTTCATTATTTTCCTCGTCTGAGAAATTTGTAATTTTTAAAATAACCATGGAGTAGTCTTTGTGTCTCTGAACAACTGGTTATCAATACATAGTTTATCGACGACAAGAGCTACTCGTTTCCCTTTTACTCTATTTTCTTTGAAAATTGGATACAGAACTTTACACCGTTCTGCAATTTCCTTCGGGAACTGATCATTCATGCCAATTTTGGTCCCAGCAAGTCTTTTACCCAGGCCTTTAACCATTATTTTATCTTTAAAGGAAGCAAATTTGGCAATGATTGGGCGTTCATATCTTTGCCCTCTCTGTCCGAAAAGGTGTACACGTTCGAGTTGGATTTTGTCGATAGCTTCGCGTGGAATCTGAAGCATTGTAAGGAGAAACTCTCTAACTACAGATTCAGGAACTTCTCCTTCTTTCTCTTGGATACCTGTAAATACCAGATTCTCTCTCATGGATCTAGTCTAAGTCAAGTAAGCCTTCTCTCAGAACGGTGTTCTCCTTTTTAAGTTCATTCACTTCGGTTTCAATCTTATTGACTGTCCCTTTTAGCTTGTGTGTTTCCTTCTCCAATGCCGCAGCTTTTTCATCACTCATCTCGAGGCTTGACTTTAACTCTTTTATATCCTTACTGACTAATTCAAGTATACCCAGTTTGTCATTTATTGATTTTAACAGATCGGTAACGACCTTTACCATTCCCTGGTGGTGAAAATATTAAATCGTCTGTGTCTGTAGAAGAGTCACGTTTTCATTTAGAAATTGGTTCCCCTGTCTTACTCTCCATCATGTTTGGGTGTTGCTTGTTTTCGTAATATTTGTCGATGACTGTCTCTAGTCTTAAAATGTGTTTTGTGTTATTATCCAGATTGAAGGTTATCTCCCACCAGATTGTGTAGTGCCAATATTTTGTCTAACTTGCCGATATTGAATATTACATTTTTATCTTGAGGTGCTCTACATAACTTTGTTCAGTCCGCCATTACCTTTCTCAGTCCCGCCTCCTCCTTTCTACACATGATTAGCAGATGTTATTGCGGGTGTTTCAAAATGCTTTTGCTTCTAGCTCCGACAGTCCAGTAATATCTAACAAGTAATACCTAACAAATTACACAACATATACCCAATACACACAAATCTAAATAAGAACAAATTAACACTATATACACTACCATTCAAACGTTTGGGGTCACTTAGAAATGTCCTTGTTTTTGAAAGAAAATCACATTTTTTGTCCATTAAAATAACATCAAATTGATCAGAAATACAGTGTAAACATTGTTAATGTTGTAAATGACTATTGCAAGTAACAGAAGATCTCGTACAACGCTGTGTACTACTCCCTTCACAGAACAGCGCAAACTGGCTCTAACCAGAATAGACAGAGGGGTGGGAGGCCCCAGTGCACAACTGAGCAAGAGGACAAGTACGTTAGAGTGACTAGTTTGAGAAACAGACGCCTCACAAGTCCTCAACTGGCAGCTTCATTAAATAGTACCTGCAAAACACTAGTCTCAATGTCAATAGTGAAGAGGCGACTCCAGGATGCTGGCCTTCTAGGCAGAGTTGCAAAGAAAAAGCCATATTTCAGACTGGCCAATAAAAAGAAAAGATTAAGATGGGCAAAAGAACACAGACTGGACAGAGGAACTCTGCCTAGAAGGCCAGCATCCCGGAGTCGCCTCTTCACTGTTTACGTTGAGACTAGTGTTTTGCGGGTACTATTTAATGAAGCTGCCAGTTGTCATGGCCATCCCAATCTCCAGACCTGAACCCCATTGAAAACCTCTGGAATGTGATCAAGAGGAAGATGGATGGTCACAAGCCATCAAACAAAGCCGAGCTGCTTGAATTTCACAGTGGGTGCGAGACCTGGAGAGGCCTACAAGCCACAGTGTCTCGCACCCACTGTGAAATTTGATGGAGGATCCGTGATGATCTGGGTGTGCTTCAGCAAGGCTGGAATTGGGCAGATTTATATTTGTGAAGGATGCATGAATCAAGCCATGTACAAGGTTGTCCTGGAAGAAAACGTGCTTCCTTCTGACAATGTTCCCCAACTCTGAGTATTGGTTTTTCCAGCAGGACAATACTTCATGCCATACAGCCAGGTCAAGCAAGGTGTGGATGGAGGACCACCAGATCAAGACACTGTCATGGCCATCCCAATCTCCAGACTTTAACACCATTGAAAACCTCTGGAATGTGATCAAGAGGAAGATGGATGGTCACAAGCCATCAAATAAAGCCGAGCTGCTTGAATTTCACAGTGGGTGCGAGACCTGGAGAGGCCTACAAGCCACAGTGTCTCGCACCCACTGTGAAATTTGATGGAGGATCCGTGATGATCTGGGTGTGCTTCAGCAAGGCTGGAATTGGGCAGATTTATATTTGTGAAGGATGCATGAATCAAGCCATGTACAAGGTTGTCCTGGAAGAAAACGTGCTTCCTTCTGACAATGTTCCCCAACTCTGAGTATTGGTTTTTCCAGCAGGACAATACTTCATGCCATACAGCCAGGTCAAGCAAGGTGTGGATGGAGGACCACCAGATCAAGACACTGTCATGGCCATCCCAATCTCCAGACTTTAACACCATTGAAAACCTCTGGAATTTGATCAAGAGGAAGATGGATGGTCACAAGCCATCAAACAAGCTGAGCTGCTTGAATTTTTTTGAAGGACTGGTGGAGAGCATGCCAAGACGCATGAAAGCTGTTATTGACAATCAGGGTTATTACACCAAATATTGATTTCTGAACTCTTCCTAAGTTATAACATTAGTATTGTGTTGTTTAAAAATTAATTTGAAGTTATTTTCTTTGCATTATTTGAGGTCTGACAACACTGTATATTTTTTGTTATTTTGACCAGTTGTCATTTTCTGCAAATAAATGCTCTTAATTACAATATTTTTATTTAGAAATTGGGAGAAATGTTGTCAGTAGTTTATAGAATAAAGAAAATGTTCATTTTACCCAAACACATACCTATAAATAGTAAAACCAGAGTGATAATTTTGCAGTGGTCTCTTAAGTTTTTCCATAGCTGTATATGGACGAACGATGTCAACTTTTTAGACCTATGATCCTTGAACAGCACATGATACAGAGTACATGTTGGTTTCTTTATACTCCTTATAGTGTGCTCTCAAATATGGAGTATGTTTAGATTCTGAAATACAATTTTCACATTAAAAATATTACTATTAATATCTCAAAAGTACCCTTTTTGATTGTGTTTATTTTGTGACATATTGTTTGTAACAATATACTCTTCAAGGTCGTGGCTCTCTTTTAATGATATGACACACTTTATGCATAGAAGTTGACATTGTAGGTCATAAACCAATTACAGCAGTCCTTCAGGATTGCACATTCAGCAATTCACCAGCAGAAGGAGTTCCCTTTTTCCCATTCATTGTCTTGGTGGTGCTCATAAAATTGATCTAAACTTCACAATTAGCACCGAGCCCACTCAGGAAATGTTATGTACTTGTAGAGAATATTGTTCTAAACGTCACAAATTAACAAATTAGCAAAATAAAAAGAGTACTTTTGAGGTATTCATATAAATATGTTTTATGTTAAATAGATGAATGTAAAAATGTGTATTTCTGAATCTAGACATACTCCATATATGAAAGGACACTACTAGGAGTATAATGTCACCAAGATGTTGTCTGTGTCCTGTACGGTTCACGGATCATAGCGTATTACAGCACATACAGTATATCTAAACAGGGCATAGAATGATTTTCTGTCAGGCTTTGTATGAAGGCGAAGTCAGGTGCAGGAGAGCAGAGTATGATAAATCAAGCGCACTTTATTATAGTTCCAAACCGGGAGCACAACAAAACAAATGCGCTCAAAAAACGGAACAATAAAGTAAAGCGCTTAACGAACATCACTTGACATGAAAACAATTACACACAAAACATGATGGGAAACAGAGGGTTAAATACAAGTAGATTGATTGGGGAAATGAAAACCAGGTGTGTATGAAAACATTACAAGACAAATGGATGTATGAGAAATGGAGCGGCGATGGCTAGAAAGCCGGCGATGTCAATCGCCGAACGCCGCCCGAACAAGGAGAGGAGCCGACTTCGGCGGAAGTCGTGGCATTTAAAAAAAAAAAGGGGAGGATATCCACCTTAGGAGAGATGGGTACAATAACAGAGTAAGAGAAGCAAATATAGTATCAAGAATCTTGCCTCCAATACAATACAATTGTGTAAGCTTGCCTTGCAATGCAGCTGAAGTAACATAGCTAGTTAACTAACTATTTACTTGCTATTGTGTAGTGGAGGATAAAAATAGCTGTATGCCTATGGATGTGTAGCTAGCTACAGTATGTAGCCGATCTGTGTATGGACCCTAAAACGTTCATAGTTGTATCATAGTTGTTGTATCAACTTGAAGTCTAATGGCATTAATAAAGCCTATGGATAGAGTACAATATAATAACTTTATTGTCCCAAGGATGCAAGTCCTATATACACATGTACTGTAGTTATTACCATGCATGAGATTCCCTCATTGTAGCCTGTACATTAAATATATTCACTGATCATGTACTCTTCCTTGGCAAACAAAGGTGCGGTTCAGGTATGAATCTCTGAGACATTCTTTTTCAGTCATATCAAACTCCATTTTTTGAATGATGCTGTGTCTGCATGTTTGTAAGTATTACAATTATACACTTCAACAGTGTTTACCACTCCTGCTCCTGGGACATCAATGATTACACATTGTAACTATGCAATAGACCAGAAAGATGATTGATTTGTAATTCATTATTACAGAAAAAAATCTATGCATATCTAACTCCCTTCGTCTGCATTAATCTGAGGACACAGGATAATACTTAAATTAGATACTTAATTTCAACTAGTGGAGAATGTGAAACGCTTTCTTGAAAGAATATCATTATCCAGGTGTTATAAATACATAAATGCATTATAATTATGATAATTGTAATATTATAAATACAAGTCTGTACTTCAATCCACATATGGTGTGCATTATAAAATGAGGAAGAAGGACACGGTGGGGAGAGAGGTGTAGAAGACAGAAAGGGAAAGAGGTAAGAACAGCAGCAGACAGCATATGATTCATGAATTACAGTGCTACCCTAATATTCTCTCAGTTCATCACAATTGCCGTGTCTCCTAACCAGCCTTGGGCCCCCAGTTGGCCCGAAGGTTATCTTAAGAGCGGGTGAGGTGGCGATGACGGGACTGGCTTCCTCTCTCACATCAAAACATACCTGCAGACGAGTGACAGATGGATAGAGAGAGAGCATGATTAAGCTTTGTTTTTTTTATTCTAACACGGTCAGTCATCTTAAATCAGGAGGTGAAATTTAAAACTGACCTTGGATCATTAACTCAGGGACCACTACATCTCTATCTGTATTTCAATGCAAAGCATCTCTTTAATAATACTTCCTGTTGACCCGACCAAGTGACATCTCACCTATGATCATGCTGTGCCTTCTGTGTCAGCAAAAACAGCTGATATAACCTAGCGCGAGCCCATAGCAAATTAATGGAATCGAACATTCGCAGAGCCTGTTTTGACTGGAGTGATGCTTAGAATCCATTAAAAATGTATCCCTTTTTATTTTACCACTACAATCTGTTTGTCAGACGAAACTGGGAAAAAATAAAAACTTCTGACTATTTCTGGTCTAGCGATCGATGACAAATGAGCTCGCTGCCCAGACTTACATAATTACAAAGATGAGAATCTCCTGATTAAAATGGTGCCCGTGTAACAGTTTTGCTTCCGTCCCTCTCCTCGCCCTTACCTGGGCTCAAACCAGGTACCCTCTGCACACATAGACAGCCACCCTCTAAGCATCGTTACCCATCGTTCCACATTAGCCGCGGCCCTTGCAGAGCAAGGGGAACAACTACTTCAAGGTCTCAGAGCGAGTGACATCACCGATTGAAATGCTGTTAGCGCGCCCCCTGCTAACTAGCTAGCCATTTCACACCGGTTACACCCAACTTGAAAAAAATCTAAATATACACATTGCGAGATATTTGCCGAAATAGACAGACATGCCTATATTTCCCCCATAGGAAACAATGGGAAGACCGCAGAGTTCCAATATTATTTTTGTTGTTTACATTTTAACTATATAACAACATGAGCAGGTCTCAATACCAACAATAGCGAAGCAGCCATTGTAACGTTGAACAATAAACTGGGAATAGAACGTTCGGGAAAGCGAGTTGGTGTCACAGAGCTCAATAGAACTAATAGGAGCTGGCAGTGTTAAAAATGCACTAAAATAAGGCCTGTTTTTTTGCGATTACTTCAAAACAACGGCAAGCAGCTATGAAATATGGTCATATTATGGATGAACTAGTTTTGAACTAATGAACTAGTTTTCATCAGAAAAGAAAGTTGTTAAAAATTTAATGTGTCCAGCCTACTATCTACATGGATTTCAGTGTGTGTACCAGAGTGCAGAATAATTACTTTACGAGCGCTCAACACCTGTTAAATATGGCCAGTGTCAGTCAACGTTGGAGAAAAAAGCGTAATTAAATTGTTTCCAGCACCACATTTACAGTCACCAACTGATTAACACGAAAACTGCCTTACTAGCTCTGCTAGTAAAATGGTCAGAGTGGTCTCATTTGTGGCTGGAAGTAGCTAGCCAATGTTAGCTTGGGTGCTTGACTGCCGTTCTAAGGACAGAATGCTCAAATAATAATATTATTCATATTAATTAAGCCAAATTTCTTAAAATCAATCCCATATACTATGTTATTTCAAAAAAGGTTTTAAATTCTCTGGTAATGCCAATACGGAATACTTTCAAATGCTTTTCAAAGATGCCCTCTGGTGGTCAAACTAGCAATAACTTGAAGTAACAGAAGAAATGGCTGAGAATTAAATAACGTGCCACAGAATGCTGCAGCAGCACGCAGGGTGTGCTGCAGTATGACGCAACTTTTAAAGGAGGAACCACTGTACTTGTCCACAGGTAGATCTACGACTAGATAGAGCGAAAATGTCTCTAATTTCTACGGAAAGAAGGCAAATCTTCATGACAAGAACAATAGATGGCTATGCTATGCTATGCCCATACAAGTATATTTGTTTGTAATGGCCACTTGGTTAACAACATCTAAACCGGACATGGCTAAGAGCAGGCCTAAAGGCATATCTTTGTGGCCCGATAGAGTGACTCTTATGAATATAGTTATTTACTCAATCACACCAAGAATGTCCAATCAAATCAAATGTCCGAGAAGTCAAAACAACATACCAACTTAAAGCTCACCCTGCCTGAGGACACTCAACCATGAATTGAATTAGTGTTGCCTCATAAAATTATTTATATTAGCAACCCACAGGACTGTCTGAAAGGATGAGTTTGATTAGGCATTTGTCCTCACCTTCATCACTTCTTAGTTGGCTAGTCATAGGTTGCATCCTAAATTGAACCATATTCCCTATATAGTGGACTACTTTTAACCAAAGCTCTATGGGCCCTGGTCAAAAGTAGTGCACTATAAAGGGAATAGGGTGCCATTTAGGACAGAGCCAGAGTGTGTTCAACCATTTAGATGAATGCTGATTCAAGCCCTAGAGCAGACTTTTTCTTGCTACATGCGCTCTGACACCATCCATCCCACGCACAATCACACACAAACAAAAACAGTGTTAATAACTAAGGTCAATGTCCGCGCCCCCGCAGAAATCAAGTTAGCATAATAAAAAAATCCCCATAAAAATGTGTCTCAAACCACCGCATCCTCCTATCTCGCACTTCCACATCTGGGGTGAAAGTTGACTGAGCTAGAGCAAATGTTTGTCAGACCAGAGCTATGTTTGAATACCCATACTAACATATTGTATACTAACTAAATACTTAATGAGCATATACTACATACTATATACTATTAGTTCATTTTACTATACTGTAAAAGAAAGGTATCCTTTCAGTTGAGTGTACTAGCGCTTCGCCTGTTTACCAGAAGTTGATGCTGTTGCTATGAAACTTCTTGTTCGCTTGTTAGCATAACTAGCTAGCCATCTTATGACTTCATTAACAATGTCCATTGAGAACACACAACGACTATACCACTTAGCTAAGCTAAGAATCACCCGAATAATCAAGTCAATAAATGTTTTCCTGCATTTGGCATTTCATTATTTGTGTCCATTCCTATATTAAACCCTACGGCTCAACTCGGCACATGATGCACTGTGTGCGGCTCGAGAGAGAGAGAGAGAGAGAGACATAGCACACACAACTTAACTTCTCTCGGGTAGAAATTAAATTAAACTGCCTGCTTCTCGGGCCCAGAAGATATGATATGCATATAACTGGTAGATTTGGATAGAAAATACTCTAAAGTTTCCAAAACTGTTAAAATAGTGTCTGTGAGTATAACAGAACTGATTTGGCAGGCGAAAACCTGAGAAAAATCCATTCAGGAAGTAG
Organism: Salvelinus alpinus; assembly: GCF_045679555.1. NCBI lineage: Eukaryota > Metazoa > Chordata > Actinopteri > Salmoniformes > Salmonidae > Salvelinus > Salvelinus alpinus. The sequence goes on from NC_092109.1 coordinate 16,851,310, forward strand.
TTCAATGCCATTACAGTATCCATTGACTTAGGACTCAAATTGCAGTTTCTATGCCTTCCACTAGATGTCAACCGTCTTTAGAAATTGTTTCAGGCTTGAATTCTGAAAAATGAGGAAGTAAGAGCAGTCTGAATGAGTGGACCCTAAAGTGTCACAGAGCTTTTTCATGCGCGAGACCGATAGAGTGCCTTTCTTGTTTACCTTTTAAATTGACAACGTTATTGTCCAGTTTAAATATTAATATTATTATTATTTAGGCTAAAATCAACCTGAGGATTGAATATAAACATCGTTTGACATATTTCTATGAACTTTACGGATACAATTTGGATTTTTTTGTCTGCCTGTTTTGACTGCGTTTGAGCCTGTGGATTACTGAAGAAAACGCGCAAACAAAACGGAGGTTTTCGGATATAAAGAGACTTTATCGAACAAAAGGAACATTTATTGAGTAAATGAATGTCTGCTGAGTGCAACGATATGAAGATCATCAAAGGTAAGGGATTAATTTTATCTCTATTTCTGACTTGTGTAACTCTTCTACTTGGCTGGTTACTGTTTGTAATGATTTGTCTAGTGGGCTATGTTCTCAAATAATCGTAATGTATGCTTTCGCCGTAAAGCATTTTTGAAATCTGACACCGTGGTTGGATTCACAAGAAGTTAATCTTTAAACCTATGTAAAATATGTTTTGTTTTCAGAATTTTTATAATGAGTATTTCTGTATTTGAATTTGGCGCCCAGCAGTTTCACTGGCTGTTGAAGAGGTGGGATGCTAACGTCTCACGTACCCAAGAGAGGTTAACATGAAAGCTATTTATTTGGTAAAGTTGCCTTTTCCCATAACAGACTGGTGGCAGAGGACCCTACTGCGTGCTACAACCTAGACCTCAATCCCCACTTCCGAATGACCCGACCCTCTTTTGACAGCCTGATAGAGGTCTTGCAGCAAGAACACCAGAACTATAGTTGGGGCAAGACCTTGTTAAAAAAAACTGTATTTTTGTCAATAAAAACCTCCAACACCCTCAACAGTCTATCCTCCCTCTGTCTATTATCCTCAACTCTCCGTCTATTCTCGTGTCTTCTCTTTGTCTATTCTCGTGTCTTCTCTCTGTCTATTCTCATCTTTTCTCTTTGTCTATTTTCATCTTTTCTCTTTGTCTATTCTCATTGTCCATACATCTATTCTTCTCATCCTCCTGTACCCCTCTTCTTTCTTCTTCTCCCTCTTGCGGTTCTCATCTCTCTTCTTCTCTCTTTTTATTGCTTCTTCCTCTCTTCTCATCGTGAGCGCTGGCCTGCCTCTCTCTCTCTCTTCATCTCTGTCCTGCATCTCTCTGAGTAGTGTGACCCACTCTGGCTCTCTCCTCCTCTTGGGAGTTATCGCTTCTTTCTCCCTCTCTCTCCCTCTGATCCTGTACTTTTCTGCAAAATGACAACAGGCGGTGTAATTGCGGGACTGTTGTCAATTGCCTCATCCATGGCACTGTACCTTTTCCAGGTGGCATCAGTGCTCACCCCAGTTTGGGGGCACTTCAAATCCTAAAAGAAACAAGTTGGGGCACAAACAGCTAAGAAAGGCTGCACTCACCTTACAACCTGCACATTACATTGTGTAGATATTGAGACATTTTAGATGGCTATACAAAAAAAGTATTACTTTATGCTTTTGTTTGAGGTTCCCCAATTTTTTCTTTATCCAGGCTGCAGTCACCTTCCCTTCCAGACAGTACTCCTGCACAAATGCCCTAGGCAAAGCACAATCATCAATTATCATTACCAACTAGTCTTTGGCAAATACAGATACAATAGGCAGTAATCATTTGGAAGTTGCAACAGCACAAAACTGTTGTCTTTTTTGTCCCCCAAAATGTCCTTCCAACCTGTAACGTTACCAGTCGTTACCAAGGATGTATTGGCTCATGAATGTTAATGAGACAGATAATAAAAGCTGCAGTAATTTAACTGTCTTGACATAACCACCAGTCTGTTTGCTTGTGATTGTTTATGTTAGGTAACGTTCCCAGCAATTCAGCTACTTGCTCAAACCCCTTCCTGTGAACCAGAATTCGTTTCTGGCCCGCCAGGTTATCAGCTTTGCTGTGTTGTCATCAGTCCCTACGATGTAATGAGACACCCTTTTTAGATAAACCTGTGTCAAGTTAACCTTACATAAATCAGGCTTAAAACGATTAACTATCAACCACACATTTGCCTAACGTTGGGTAGTTAGTTAGAAAGCATATAGTTAATATACCTGCAAGCAGTTCTTCTTATCTGCATAACCATCTTTTGTAGTGTGTTTGTGTTGACGTTCTCTGTTTGTCTGGGCATTAAATCATTCCCCGGCACGTTCCCTGGGACGTGGGGAGTGGAGGGAGAAGGAGCGAGAGAAAAGGGGGGGAATGTTATTGTAAATAGAAAAAAGAGATTTGATTTGAAAAAAGAGACATAGACTTTAAGAGCTGATGATGCCTCAGGAGAATGCTCCTTAGGCAGTCACGGATTACAGGGCAGAAAGCCATGGGATGTTGCTGAGTGGGCATGTGAATGATTAGTCTGTCAAATCTCATTTACAGTTTGTGTGTCTGTCTGTGTGTATGTGTGATAGAGTAGAAGGCTTACTGTAGCAGTGGGGGTACCAGCGGTCCATCATACACAGAGATCTGAGTGTGCTGATTTAATTGTCTACTTGAATAGAGCCGTGGAGGATTGAGAGCAGGGTGGCAGGGACAAACAGGAGTAATCACACACACACACACACACACACACACACACACACACACACACACACACACACACACACACACACACACACACACACACACACACACACACACACACACACACACACACACACACACACACACACACACACACACACACACACACACACACACACACACACACACACACACACAGAGGGTCAAGTAGAACCAACAACAGCCATTCCATTAGCAAGCCACATGACCAAATCAGACAAATGGGCAGTTAGATTGATAGGCGTGCAGACTGACAGAGGGGGGGGGGGGGGGGTATCCAGAAACAACCAGCACACAAGACTGATAGAAATATACAGAGATTGACAGAGCAGCAAGGCAGAGCCTAGTAGAGACAAACAGATACAAACGTACAGACAGTTTTCAGAGAACAAACTCAACAGTTCTGACTTCAAACAGCCCTTTCATAAATGTCCCACAACTTATATCGGGTCAGCTATGCAAAACCCATTCAACAAGCAATTTCTAGTTATCGATGGGTAAAATAGTTTGAGTTGTTCTTCTGCTGCCTCCTCAGATTGAGACAGTTTCTCAAACGCCCAATCTCCATCCCACAGTTGCCACCACGGTCGCAGACGACACTGGTTGCATATTTATTTTTAGGTGTGTTGAGAACACTTCTAGAGAAGGTTGTGGGGTGTTTTTGTCGTTGTTTAGAGTCATTAGTGTGGGGGTGGCTGGTAATTACATGTCCCCGGTTCTGGTTTAACTACTTCAGAGAACGACACAGAGACCAGACCGTGACACCTCTCACCCGGGAACAGCACCTTCACTACTGACTCTCATTATCCTCTTATCTGTCAGACACACACAGAATAGGAGAGAGAGAGAGAGAAAAAGAAAGAAAGAAAGAAAGGATGGATGGAGAGACCAAAAAAGATGGGAGAGAGAGGGAGAGAGGAGAGATAGTGAGATAAATAGAGAAAGAGAGGGGAAGAGAGGGGAAGAGAGAGAAAGAAGGGGAGAAAGAAGGAACACAGACACTACTCCCGAGAGAGGTGCTAAAGCAACAGACAAGCAATCGTACAGTCTTAATGATCACTGTAATGACGCATCAATCTTCTGATCACAGCCACAATCATCACATCATTTATCACCCACGATTACCACCACTGTTATCATTTATCATATTTCATCTGCCTCACTTTAGAATAATGAGGCCCAATCACAGTACTTCCATTTCCATGTCATAAGACTACAATAATCAATAACAATGTCTCCCTCCTTATTACTGCTGTAGGTTACAGTCAGAGCGTCACAGCTCACAAAGGACAAGGTTCTGAGATCGGTTGCTCAGGTCTGTTTTCGGGTCACATCCCATTCCACTGTTACCAAGAACATCCCAGCTATTTCACCAGCTTTCCATATCCTGTATGTAGTCAGGGGAAAACATACAGTGGGATAGGCTGTGTGTTTCTCGCCATCTAAACAGGGTGGAGAATGCAGCTCCTCCGTGTCTTTAATAATAATGGTGTTTATCTCAGCTACTTACATTAGAGAGCTCTTCACGCCGCAGTTAAAGAACCCTGGGGGCCATGCGGCGCCACATCTCTGGAGCTAGGTGCTTCAATAGTTGGTGTTACACGAGTCCCACTGCTCTCTGTCTTTCTTTCTTTCCTCTCACACGCTCTCGTTCTCTCTCCTACGTGTCCTACTGTGAGTATAGTTTTTTCTGTGTCTTGTCACTAGAGTGTGCCGAACCTGTTCATGTTTGGAGAACATAAAAGAGAGGGAGGAGGAGAGAAGGAAAGAGTGTTCCCCACAAGGACTAATCATCACCGCCTCCTGAATAAAGGAGCTTTCCAAAAGCAAATGACATAATATTACGCCATGTGGAAGTAACAGAATGAGACAGCGAGTGGCAACACATGCTCTAGGGCCCCTGTAGAAATCCCTGTAGAAATGACACCCACTAAATCCATGACAGAGGCAGGGGGAAGGGTACACAATAGATACTGTAGCAAATAACACACATCTAGTGAATCTGACCATCTGAACATCAAAGACAGGAGGCGATACAAAAGGGAGCAAGAGGTCTTAATTTCCCTTCGTGATGAAGAACAAACAGATGGCAGCCTGCTCTCTGTCAATGTTACAGATCACAGGGCTATCCGTGAGAACTGGGGAACAGATTGCCCCCAATGCCTCTATACCCACACTGATCATTACCCTCAGGCTCTGTCATGCATCATCTTGGGGGGGGGGGGGCAATGTGTCTCATTGCCATAACCAGCTGTGGCACTGAGACAGCTAACAGGTGTGTCTGCCCACCTTAGCCTGTCTGCATCGCTGCCTGATCGCTCCTCCTTAGTGTGCCTGTACTCTCAATGAGCCACAGAATTGGAGATTACAAAAGTTCAATCAGGAAGGCTGGTCTGAATGGCTTGTCACTTTTAATGAATGTAGTAAACACACAATTCACATCACTTCCTGACTCACTCATCAGCATAGCAGGTATTTACATGGTAGCGTTTAAAATGTTACTGCATCAGCATAGCAAATAGTTACAGTATATGGTGTTTACATCGTTACCTCATAAGCATAGCAGGTATCCTTATGGTAGTGTTTATGTTAACTCATCAGCATGACAGGGACAGTATTGATATGGTAGTGTCATAATGTTACCTCATCAGCATAGCGTCATGTCTCTCCTCCTTTACTATTAGCAAGCGTGCGCAATGTCATTCCCTATTCACTTCAGCCTATGAGCATGGCATACAGGAGCAATTCCACCGCGCTTGCTGATTAGCCTATGGGCTCACTCGTGCAATAATCACTTCCCTTTCTTTCAACCAATGGGAATAAATCTATGGGAGAATTTATATGTCAACTCAAACCTTGTGTCTCGCATTTGCTGTTTTGCCCCAACAGTCTTCCAACGACGGTCTATGTCATTTAAGTCATACCAGACGCCGTAATCTCCCCTGAGGGAGAGGACACGTCCTGTGTTCCAGCGATCAATCTACATCCACTCTCAGGTTCCAGGTGATTTCTCACGACTATGATTTCCCAGAGAAGAAGTTAAAATCGCCATTAGGCAAGTGGGCCATTTTTCGACGCTCAACTTTGGTGTATTCCGGCTGAAAGAGAGTCACAGTGGTTCCAGGCATGTCCAGCCACAAGCTCCTCTCTTCTGGCTACAGATGTACTTGACTTATATCTGCAACTCCCAGACAACGGCATCCCTTTTCCGGAAGAAGAGGTTGTCTTCCCAGGGGGAAGGAAAGACTCCAGATTCTGCTTCGCCAGCGAGCCGTAGATTATAACGTTGTTATTCAATTTCAGTTGTCAGATCTGGTCGCATTTATCATAAATGCTTAATTTACGGAGGATATTCATGGGGAACACCTAAGCATACAAGCTTTATTTACATCCAGGTTACATATTCATGAACATAATTTTAGCTGGTGAAATAATCGCAACTGGATATTATTCAGAATATCTTAGTAAAACTTCGGTAGAGGTTTTGTTGTGTTTTCCGCATTCCCACCAGTAGAACCACTTCCTGTTCATGCTGCTGTAAATGCCATTATCAATTATCTTCTGTCAAGGCCATCAACAACATTAAAATGAATATGCTACTATGGCTGTTTGCTAAACAACATGTTTTCTTGTATCCCTCTACTGGGACAACGGCGTATCTATGCTGATCTACACAGGCCGATTGCTGTCGTGCTATTTAGAGTTACATGGTTGCATAGGAGTGGACCCGAACTAAGGTGAACTAAGGTGAACTAAGGTGAACTAAGGTGAACTCAATAAAGCTTGTTGAACGGCCTCGCCGACAATCCATCGCAGCAATCGTGGATTGGTAATCTATGATAACCAGAGACAACAGACAGTACTTCATGAAGTCTAAGGTAGTCATTCATATTTGACATGAAGTTGGCTTACATAATTGTAGCCTTTCACAAGTTGTGCTTTGCAACATTAGTCATTCTTTATCAATTGATTTGTCAGCGACTCAAATTGAATACTTCATCCATGGTTTATGAGCTCAGTAGATCTACTACTGCCTTTAACTGTCATCACTATTGGCATCGTAATTTAATTTTTATTTAATCTCATCATAAACTAAATGTCTTCCGTATATTTGATATGTCGTGTCATTCCCTGCAATTAGTTGTATCTCGACTAATGGCGAAATTCTCCAGCCTCCCAACAGCAAACCACGTGGCAGGGTGGCTATCGACAGTAATATATCAATCAAGAACTGTGGCTTTTATGGCTCCCGAGTGGTGCAGAGGTCTAAGGCACTGCAACACAGTGCATCACAGTGCAGGGACGCTCCTACTGCATGGGGGCCGTGACCGGGAGACCTCCCGGTTAGGGGAGTGTTTGGTTGGGGGCTTTTCTTGGCTCATCGCGCTCTAGCAAGCTGCCCAGCATAGGGCAATCTGTCATCAGCATCTGGCTCTGAGGAGCATTCCTCAGACATGAGGCCTACCCCAAACTATTCAATAAAAAAACATATTCTATTCTGTCTCTGTCATTCAGTTAATAAGCCTGTACTCAATTGAACTACCTTGGGCAAGACAGTGCCTCTGCTCAGATGATCAGGTTCTGAACAGGCACAAGCTAAATTTATTGTCTCCTGTTCCTCTGGGATACAACAGGTGTGTTGTGGTGTCTGATCCTTGGACACCTGACTAAGTACGTCCCCTGGGTGCTGCCAGCCGGGCTCCAATCTGATCTGGTGCACCAAGGGTGCTCCCTGGGATTCCACTACAGCCAGCGTTCATTAGTAGAGGCAAACATTGGAGTTCACTCACTCACTCACACAAATACACACACATGCACCACATACACAAGTCTGTTCCACATAGGCACACATGCAAGTGCCCAAACACACGCATGCCCGGACGCCTGCAGGCACACTCAGACACACACTCTTCCAAACCCAAACTTTCCATGCCTTCACTCTGTCTGATCCACTATCTATTTCTCTCTCTCTCGTCACACTCATATGTATGGAAAGAGACTAAACAAATGGAATGGAGTTCACACTGTAATTGTACACCCTTAAAATGATAATTGGCATGCCTATTGTCACTGCTCATTTATTTTTTCAGCTGCAGAGCCAAAGAATGCTGGCATGCATGCTCTCATCTCATCTAGACAGAACAGAGACAGACGGGCATGCGAAGGTGATATGAAAGGAGGCCTGTCATGTTCAGCAGTATGTGGTGAGAGATGGCCCTCCTGTTGTGGCTCTACTCTCCATGGGACTCAGCAGGCAGTGTCTACCAGCATACCTCATATACTGTATAGTCTATCTATAGACTAGCTTGGAATAGAGGTGTGTGGGTGTGTGTGTTTTACAATCCTCACAAGGATAGTAAAACAAGGAAAATTTGCACAAGTGGGGACATTTTGCCGGTCCCCATGAGGAAAAATGCTATTTTTAGGGTTAAGGTTAGAATTAGGGTTAGGTTAAGGTTAGATTCAGGCTTAGGGAAAATAGGATTTTTGATGGGAATAAATTCTTTGATCCCAAGGATAGCAATACAAAACTATGTGTGTGTTTGTGTGTGTGTGCGCCTCACTGATTTTATATGTGCCTTAATTCATACCAAACTTGGGGCGGCAGGTAGCCTAGTGGTTAGAGCGTTGGGGCAGTAACCGAATCCCCGAGCTGACAAGGTAAAAATCTGTTGTTCTGCCCCTGAACAAGGCAGTTAACCCGCTGTTCCTAAACCATCATTGTAAATAATAATTTGTTCTTAAGACTTGCCTAGTCAAATAAAGGATTAAAAAAAAAACATCTGTAGAGAGAAAACAGAAAATATATTTAATCTTAGAGTCCATTTTATTTGCTCTCACACTTAATCCCTAGTGGAACATGAAAACATATTTGTTTTTCAGAGACCATAGTGTTCCTCAGCAGCAATTCCTCTACCAAAGTTATAGATGTTCTGCATTTCAATAGAAATCTCAAGACAATAGATACTACAGTACTATATTGGATTCCAGAGGAAAACTCGACTCTGGGGACCCACGTGATAAAAGCACTTTCAAAAATACATTTCAGATTCCGTTTTACACTGCCAAGTAGGGAGGAGTGGGGTAAGTTAAGCCCTTTTTTCCCAGCATCACTCTGTCAAGGGGAATAGAGAATTCTTTCTAACAAAGATATCTTGTAACAATGACACTGGGAGTCAGTAAGCAGGTACAGTTTGTGAGTTTAATAATAAATAACATAGAGCGATACAAAACAAGAGAAGCGTCTGGATATGAACACAAAAACAATACTGCCTGAAGAGTAATGCTAGGGAGTGCTAGATAAAGGGGAAGTAATCAGGGTAGTGATGAAGTCCAGGTGTGCCTAACGATGAGGCGCAGATGTGCTTAATGATGGGCTGCCAGAAACGGTGGTTAGTAAACCGACGTTGAGCGCTGGAGCGGGAGTAGACGTGACATATCTAGATATATTTCAGGATGTTGTGTATCCCTGGAAATAATCAGAATAAATATTTCACAACATTACAGTTGTGAAAATAGCTTGTCCCAAAAAAGCAGTCTGTTAGCATAGCTTACCCAGGGTATGGGGTAAGTTGAGCAGTGGAACAAGGTAAGTTAAGCCACCTACTAACTTCTGTACTGTCACGATCGTTATAAGGAGTGGACCAAGATGCAGCATGGTATGTTTCCATCCTCTTTATTAGGAAAATAAACTCAAAGAAAAAACAATAAAGCGTTAAACGAAACGTGAAGCTCAATGTAGTTCTCGCAGGCAACTATACCTAGACAAGATCCCACAATGGGGAAATGGCTGCCTAAATATGATCCCCAATCAGAGACAACGATAAACAGCTGCCTCTGATTGGGAACCATACCAGGCCAAAATAGATCATTAATCACCTAGATAACCCACCCTAGTCACTGTCACACCCCAACCAACAAAGAGAATTAACAGCTCTCTATGGTCAGGGTGTGACATGTATACCATTTTAAAACCATATCTATCTTAATTTCAAATCAAATTGTATTTGTGACATACGCCGAATACAACAGTGAAATGCTTACTTACAAGCCCTTAACCAACAATGCTTTAGGAAGTTATAAGAAAGCAAAGTGTTAAGTAAAAAAATAGATAAGTAAAAATTGAAAATATAAGAAACAAATAATTAAACAGCAGAAGTAAATTAACAACAGCGAGGCTATATACAGGGGGTACCGGTACAGAGTCAATGTGCAGGGGCACCGGTTAGTCGAGGTAATTTAGGAAATATGTACACTACCGTTCAAGAGTTTGGGGCCACTTAGAAATGTCCTTGTTTTTGAAAGAAAAGCAAATTTTTGGTCCAGTAAAATAACTTAAAATTGATCATAAATACAGTGTAGACATTGTTAATTTTGGAAATGACTATTGTAGCTGGAAACGGCATATTTTTTATGGAATATCTACATAGGCGTATAGGCCCATTATCAGCAACCATCACTCCTGTGTTCCAATGGCACATTGTGTTAGCTAATCCAAGTTTATCATTTTAAAAGGCTAATTGATCATTAGAAAACCCTTGCTGATAATGGGTCTCTGTACGCCTATGTAGATATTCCATTTAAAAAGTTAGCCATTTCCAGCTACAATAGTTATTTACAACATTAACAATGTCTACACTGCATTTATGATCATTTTTAAGTTATATTGATGGACCAAAAATGTGCTTTTCTTCCAAAAACAAGGACATTTCTAAGTGGCCCCAAACTTTTGAATGGTAGTGTACATGTAGGTAGAGTTAACGTGACTATGCATAGATAATAAACAGAGAGTAGCAGCAGCGTAAAAGAGGGGTCTGGCTAGTCCTTTGATTAGCTGTTCAGGAGTCTTATGGCTTGGGAGTAGAAGCTGTTAAGAAGCCTATTTTACCTAGACTTGGCGCTCTGGTACAGCTTGCCGTGCGGTAGCAGAGAGAACAGTCCATGACTAGGGTGGCTGGAGTCTGACAATTTTTAGGGCCTTCCTCTGACACCGCCTGGTATAGAGGTCCTGGTTGGCAGGAAGCTTGGTCCCAGTGATGTACTGGGCTGTACACACTACCCTCTGTAGTGCCTTGCGGTCGGAGGCTGAGCAGTTGCCATACCAGACAGTGATGCAACCAGTCAGGATGCTCTCGGTGGTGCAGCTGTAAAAGCTTTTGAGGATCTGAGGACCCATGACAAATCTTTTCAGTCTCCTGAGAGGGAATAGGTTTTGTTGTGCCCTCTTCACGACTGTTTGGACCATGATAGTTTGTTGGTGATGTGGACACCAAGGAACTTGAAGTTCTCAACCTGCTCAACTGCAGCCCCGTCGATGAGAATGGGGGTGTGCTTGGTCCTCTTTTCCCGTAGTCTACAATCATCTCCTTTGTCTTGATCACGTTGAGGGAGATGTTGTTGTGCTGGCACCACACGGCCAGGTCTCTGACCTCCTCCCTATAGGATGTATCATCGTTGTTGGTGATCAGGGCTACCGCAGTTGTGTCAAACTTAATGATGGTGTTGGAGTCGTGCCTGGCCATGCAGTCATGAGTGAACAGGAAATAGAGGAGGGGACTGAGCACACACCCCTGAGGGTGTGTGTGTTGAGGATCAGCTTGGCGGATGTTTTGTTACCTACCCTTACCACCTGGGGGCGGCCCGTCAGGAAGTCCAGGATCCAGTTGCAGAGGGAGGTGTTTTGTCACAGGGTCCTTCTATTCAGTGTTATGTTGTTTAATTGCATGGGTTCATTATTACTGATCATCATTAAGGTGGCTCTGTGTGGCGATGCCATATACAAGTCTTTGCGGTTAGCACCAGTCTCTCTACTTAACACAGTTTGCAGATAAAACTCACTGACCCATTGTCGTTAAAAACGTACTGTTCTGTTCTAACACATTACTTCCAAAATCCAATCCACTTCAATTCATTTTAACTAATTTTATACTTGGAGTTTGCCCAGTTTCAGGGTGCAGTAGCTAGATTAAGTTTTTATGGAGTTTCAGAACACTTGTCATGCAAGCAGCTCGAGGGAAATTGCAGAGACTGGAAATGGAATGGTGCTAATGACATGGAGGGAGGTGAACCTGTGTGAATACAGAGACCTGAGAGAATACACAGTCCTGATCCCAGGGAGAGTGTGTGTGTGTGTGTGTGTGTGTGTGTGTGTGTGTGTGTGTGTGTGTGTGTGTGTGTGTGTGTGTGTGTGTGTGTGTGTGTGTGTGTGTGTGTGTGTGTGTGTGTGTGGTGTGTGTGTGTGTGTGTGTGTGTGTGTGTGTGTGAGAGACGGTTTAGCCAACTGGCGGGACCAACAACTGCTGCATTATTGTCTAATTTCCACTCTGCCGGGGGCTGGCGCTGTGTAAACCTCTGCCACACCAGGAGCACTAAAGCGTGAACCATCAGATAGTTACAGCCTGTGTCACTCAAATGGTTAGGGAGAGAGATAAACATACTTTATGTGAGGACACACATGTGTTCCCAGGCACGCGCGCATGCACAAACACACAAGTACACACACCCTTCCACTATATGTCAAGTCAACAACAATCCATTTTGAGGCAATGATTTCACATTTCAAAAATGAAGACGGGAATCTTGACAGTAAAAACCATTTGAGAGAAATAAGCTTTTTGTGATGAAAAAATGGAAAATGATTTTATTTCAGCTCATGAAACATTGGACCAATACTTTACATGTTGCGTTTATATTATTGTTCAGTATATGATGTTCTTGGCATTCCCAGTTGAATGCTTTCCGGAATATTTGTTGCTTTTTCAGTTCTCTGTAGGTGTGGTATTCAACTGTCAGTTATGAAATATTATTTTGTCTACAGGCTCCCTGCATACCATTTAAATAGTGTGAGAATGATAAACCATAACATAGATATTCATAGACCATTCAAACAAATGAAATGAATTAAAGAATGTAATATACCAGACTGTGTTTTGTCCTACTACATTTTATGAGTTCATTAGGACTATAATTAAAACAGTAAGCTATTAGCCTTGTATAGAGTATATTACCATTGATCTTTCTTGTTGAATATAGACACAGATCTTAGAAATATATTAAGTGTGTGTGTGTTTGTCCTTGTGTGGGTGTGTGTGAAATCATGCGAGACTTCACCCATTCCTTTGAGTTGAAGGGAAGTGCTGGATACAGATGCTATGCGAAACGCTAAGCATGAGCCCACTTGTGTTGAACTTATTTTTCCTGTTGATCCAATGGTTCATATGTTTCCTGAATCAATGGTTAAGCCTTGCCCTCAGGCACCCGTCAAATACATAAAAACCAAATCAAGTTTTAAAGAATGATAAGAATGAAAAGGAAAAATAAAATGTGAAGCAGAGTAATCTCGTGTACTAAGGAACACGAAGAGCAAAACACTGTCTGTCGACCGAGGTCATTAGACTAGTTTAATTTTCCTGGATTAGAATGATGACCAGAGCCTGTATTCTAACAGTGTTTACGTACTAGTTTAGCCTGCGGCCAGGCATTTACTTAGGCTGCATTACTATTTCTGTTGTGCTCTTCATATACAGGTAAACAATTACAGTTGATACAAAGGAGACACTGCCTCTGTCTATTAGGGTCAGCCACTTTTATTGAAGCTTGACTTCTGCCAATATTGAGACTGAGGGCTCAATGATAATACACATCCCATCTGCAGCAGGTTACAGTTAAAACCACTTATCTAGCGGACATTAAGACATGGTTATGTTGCATGCAACTTTCTCCAGCCTTCATTTGTAATAGATAAATCAGCTTTTGTCATCTCATGGGAAAATCTATGACAAGGCAATTATTATGATGGACATTAAGAGTTAGTGTCAGACATTTCATTTGTTGGTGATTTGTGTGATGTAACAGGATGTAAGCCATACTGTTGGGGCTGAAATCAACATAGGAACATATGAACAGCACTCCTATCCTCATCCTCCTGTTTACTAGTCATATACGGCACATGTACTGTATTGTGAAGACAGAACCGTAAAACCAGAGCCTAGGGGAGAATCTCAATTACGTACTCCTCGCTTCCTCTCTCCTCACCTCATTCTCAAAACCCATTGGGGGAGAAGGTCAGAAGGAAAAGGCACCTCTAGCTTTCTCATACAATGGATCATGAGGAGGCGAGGAGAGAGGATGCAAGGAATATGCAATTGAGTCTCTCCCTAGGGCTCCACGGGGACTTAGAAGGGTACACACTGCCACCAACAGGTCATTAGAGGTAACACTTCAGTGACATCACAAAGTCCCCAGACTTCTTTTTGCTCTTCAAATGTCAAAGACGGCTAACCAAACGGCCAATTGAAGTGGCTGTCATTGTTCTCCACCCCCTCTAATTCAAGAGTGGACCCCTCCATTCTGCCTGCTATGAAAATGCATCTATCATCCTGTCATTTCATTTGGGCCCCTCAGGAGTGGGACACAAAGGAGATAGCTAAAGGCAAAATGAATAATAGATGTGAGAGGACAATCAGACATAATTCAAGATAGAGATGAGATGAGATTAGAATAGCAGAAAAAGGAGATGACAAAGAGATGGAAGGAAGAGGATCTCTGGGATCTGTACACATTTCTGTCTGGTTCTTATCACTGTCTGATGAGAGAGAGGGGGAGGGAGAGGAGGGGGGTAGAGAGAGAGATGGGGGGAGACTGGGACGTCTTGTCTCAATCACTGTCAGAGAGAGAGGGGATGGAGAGGAAGAGAGAGAGGGGGGATAAAGAGATCGGGGAGAGAAAGAGACAGGGAGAAAGAGAGACAGAGAAGAAGAGGGGGGGACAAAAGAGATCTAAGGTCACTGGTTGCTGGGGCTGTGTAACTGATATGAAGGATCTGTAACCATAGTGACATACTCTATAAATCTGCAGTAATCTCTAAGGGCTAGAAACCTATTACTGAGTAAAACAGATATGTTCTTTCCTTGTACGCCAAATACCTTTGATCTGCTTTCTTTTGTTTCACGCCATGATCCAGGTTGTATGCTCATGTGTGGAAACGTGTATAAAAACATGGTATGGTAAGTGATCCACATTTGCTGTTGTTATTTGAGGGAGGCAGGTGGAGAACAATGTAATCTGTCTTCAACCAGAACAGAGAGGCTCAGAGGAGAAGAGAGGAGGGGAGAGCAGAGGAGAGCAGAAGAGAGGAGGGGAGAGCAGAGGAGAGCAGAAGAGAGGAGGGGAGAGGAGAGCAGAAGAGAGGAGGGGAGAGCAGAAGAGAGCAGAAGGGAGAGCAGAAGAGAGGCGGGGAGAGCAGAAGAGAGGAGGGGAGAGCAGAAGAGTGGAAGGGAGAACAGAAGAGAGGAGGGGAGCGCAGATGGTTGTCTTCTAGCGGCCAAGCCATCTCTACTGCATCAGTGCCCTCAGAGTCACTCTGACACTCAGAGCTAAGGGGGCACACAGCTAAAGGGGCACACAGCTAAAGGGGCACACAGCTAAGGGGGCACACAGCTAAGGAGGCACACAGCTGCTGCTACAGCACAGCAGTTCTACAGTACATGCAGTAGGCCTAACTAAGATTGGTGGTCCACAGCTTACTGGCAAAAGACTGTTCGTGATTCTGATGTGTCACCATACGTCTACAACAAAACATATAAATATTCTACAACAGCTCTGTAATTAACAATTTGGTATTATCCTCTACGGCAGGTATTCCCAAACTGAGGTGCGCGTATACGTGCAATGCCGTCGGGGGTACGCCAAATAAAAATGTGGTTCACCCAAAAAAAAAAATATATATATATATATATATATATATATATAAGAAAAATGTTTTAATTCTTCACATTTTCAAACAGTCCATTTAGTAAGGCCCAATTCCATTGTCACGTTCCTGACCTGTTTTCCTTTTTCTTGTATTTATTTAGTTGGTCAGGGCGTGAGTTGGGTGGGTTTGTCTATGTGGTATTTTCTATGTTGGGATGTTTGTGTCCGGCCGGGTATGATTCTCAATCAGAGACAGCTGTCAATCGTTGTCCCTGATTGAGAATCATACTTAGGCAGCCTGGGTTTCACTTGTGTTTTGTGGGTGTTTGTCTTCCGTGTAGTCGTTGTGCCACACGGGACTGTTTGTCGGTTTTCTATTTGTTATTTTGTTTCATTATAGTGTTCAGTTCGATGCTAATAAATTATGGACACTAACCACTCCGCGTATTGGTCCGATCCTTCTCGCCTCTCCTCGTCCGAGGAGGAGGAATTAGAAAGCCGTTACATCCATAGAGTCACATACACGCTCTACTGGTAGTACTGCTACTACCAGCAGTACTACACCTGCACCTGTCGACGACACAAGTTGTTCTGCTTCCACGAGCATATCCAATGATTGCATCAGTAATTCTACATTTGTTGTTAGTCCAGTTAGCATGGACACTGACAGTTGTGAATCTGATGCAGCCGAAGAGCTACTGCCCCCTTACCCAGGAAAGCACCGAACAACAAACAGGGATGTTGGACCATCGAAGAGGTGCAAATATTATGAGAACTACATTGATTTGGGGTTCACTTATATTGGGAGTAGTGCCTTTACTCAGCCACAGTGTGTTATATGTGAAAAAGTACTATCTGACACCTCAATGAAACCTTCACTGAAACTTTCACTCTTGCGCAGACATTTAGAAACAAAACATGCCAATTTGAAAAATAAGCCACAGGAGTTTTTGGAGCGAGAATTAAGATGAGTTTCGAGTAGTAAGACATGTATAAAAGCAACAGATACCATTAATAAGAAGGGGCTAGAAGCATCTTATATGGTGAGCTAACAAGTGGCTAGGATAGGCAAGCCCCATACTATTGTGGAGAACTTAATTATTCCTGCTGCTGCGGATATGGCTGGGACAATAAGGATAGTACACAAACATGTCATGATTTACTTTTAAGAAAGATTCAGCTTTTTCAGGACAAAACAACTATACAGACAATGTCTTCATAAAACACTGTTTCACGACGCATCAGTGACATGGCAGGAGATGTTTTGAAACAATTACTGCTTTGCATACAACCCAGTGAATTCTATGTGTTGCAGCTGGATGAGTCAACAGATGTGGCGGGCCTGGCACAGCTCCTGGTGTATGTCCGTTACGTTTATCGGGGGTCAATTAAGGAAGACATCCTCTTCTGCAAACCCCTGGAAACCAGGACAAAAGCACTGGACAGCTTTGTGACATCAAATGGACTTTGGTGGTAAAGATGTGTTGGCATCTGTACTGATGGCGCAAAAGCCACGACAGGGAGACATAGTGGAGTGGTAACGCGCGTGCAAGCAGTACGGTACCATAAAAAGTTTGGGAACCACTGGTCTAGACAGAAATGAAAGTAGTGAGGTTGGTCGGGAGGATGGGTAAGTGTTAACCACGACCATCTAGCAATGCAAAGGTTGTGTGTTTGAGTCCCGTATTGGACAACTGTAAAAAATGTTAATGCTAATTCTAAACTTAAACCAATTCACCTAACATGCTAAGTAAATTCACCTAACCTTTGTCATTCTAGTTCCCCTAACCTTTCATGTAAATTATCCTAAACACAAATATATACTGAACAAAAATATAAATGCAAAATGCAACAATTTCAAGATTTTACTAAGTTAAAGTTCATATAAGGAAATCAGTCAATTGAAATAAATGTGTTAGGCCCTAATCTATGGATTTCACATGACTGGGCAAGTGCGCAGCCATGGGTGGGCATGGGAGGGCATAAGCCCACACAATTGGGAGACATGCCCAGCCAATCAGAATGAGTTTTCCCCACCAAAGGGCACAATAACCCATAATGACAAAGGGAAAACAGGTTTTTTGACATTTTTGCAAATGTATTAAAAATAAGAAACAAATGCCATATTTACATAAGTATTCAGACCATTTGCTATGAGATTCTCCTTTGTTGTTTGTTCTCCTTTGTTGTTATGACTCAGAGACGTATCATAACATTCAATGTACAAAAATATAAACGCAACATGTAAAGTGTTGGTCCCATGTTTCATGAGCTGAAATAAAAGATCCCAGAATTGTTCATATTTCTCAAAAATGTAATCCCTGTTAGTGAGCATTTCTCCTGTGTGGCATACTCTCCATGGTAAGGATTGTAATACAAAAAAGTTTTTTTTTTTTTTTTTTTTTTACAATTAATGAAGAAATAAACTACAAAAACACTATACTATTCAAGGTAGGCAATGCTGCAAAATAGTTTGATCAACTTTCTATTTTTAGTATTTATAAATAGATTAAAGATAGGATCATTATTGAAATTATACATCTTCAAATATAAAGAACTGGAACACAAAAGTACTCAAAAGTCTGAAATTAGGTAGGAATCAAACAGAGGACATAAAAGGCACAGTATGTGAGTATGTGAAGGTGTTTTGTGATGGAAGGTGTGGTGTGTTTTTGTACTGGAGTTAAGTAAGTGAACGTAAAATGGTTACAAATGCAAGAGCCCATGTGTGTCGGCAAGCAGGAGTTGTGACAGAGAGACCTTTCAATTTTGTGCGGATATCGGATATACATATACAGTGGGGAGAACAAGTATTTGATACACTGCCGATTTTGCAAGTTTTCCTACTTACAAAGCATGTAGAGGTCTGTAATTTTTTATCATAGGTACACTTCAACTGTGACAAAAATCCAGAAAATCACATTGTATGATTTTTAAGTAATTAATTTGCGTTTTATTGCATGACATACGTATTTGAATACCTACCAACCAGTAAGAATTCCGTCTCTCACAGACCTGTTAGTTTTTCTTTAAGAAGCCCTCCTGTTCTCCACTCATTACCTGTATTAACTGCACCTGTTTGAACTCGTTACCTGTATAAAGGACACCTGTCCACACACTCAATCAAACAGAATCCAACCTCTCCACAATGGCCAAGACCAGAGAGCTGTGTAAGGACATCAGGGATACAATTGTAGACCTGCACAAGGCTGGGATGGGCTACAGGACAATAGGCAAGCAGCTTGGTGAGAAGGCAACAACTGTTGGCACAATTATTAGAAAATGGAAGAAGTTCAAGATGACGGTCAATCACCCTCGGTCTGGGGCTCCATGCAAGATCTCACCTCATGGGGCATCAATGATCATGAGGAAGGTGAGGGATCAGCCCAGAACTACACGGCAGGACCTGGTCAATGATCTGAAGAGAGCTGGGACCACAGTCTCAAAGAAAACCATTAGTAACACACTACGCCGTCATGGATTAAAATCCTGCAGCGCACGCAAGGTCCCCCTGCTCAAGCCAGCGCATGTCCAGGCCCGTCCGAAGTTTGCCAATGACCATCTGGATGATCCAGAGGAGGAATGGGAGAAGGTCATGTGGTCTGATGAGACAAAAATAGAGCTTTTTGGTCTAAACTCCACTCGCCGTGTTTGGAGGAAGAAGAAGGATGAGTACAACCCCAAGAACACCATCCCAACCGTGAAGCATGGAGGTGGAAACATGCTTTTCTGCAAAGGGGACAGGACGACTGCACCGTATTGAGGGGAGGATGGGGCCATGTATCGCGAGATCTTGGCCAACAACCTCCTTCCATCAGTAAGAGCATTGAAGATGGGTTGTGGCTGGGTCTTCCAGCATGACAACGACCCGAAACACACAGCCAGGGCAACTAAGGAGTGGCTCCGTAAGAAGCATCTCAAGGTCCTGGAGTGGCCTAGCCAGTCTCCAGAGCTGAACCCAATAGATAATCTTTGGAGGGAGCTGAAAGTCCGTATTGCCCAGCGACAGCCCCGAAACCTGAAGGATCTGGAGAAGGTCTGTATGGAGGAGTGGGCCAAAATCCCTGCTGCAGTGTGTGCAAACCTGGTCAAGAACTACAGGAAATGTATGATCTCTGTAATTGCAAACAACGGTTTCTGTACCAAATATTAAGTTCTGCTTTGCTGATGTATCAAATACTTATGTCATGCAATAAAATGCAAATTAATTACTTAAAAATCATACAATGTGATTTTCAGGATGTTTGTTTTAGATTCCGTCTCTCACAGTTGAAGTGTACCTATGATAAAAATGACAGACCTCTACATGCTTTGTAAGTAGGAAAACCTGCAACATTGGCAGTGTTTCAAATATTTGTTCTCCCCACTGTACATTTTAAAATAAATTATAAATGTGACTCACCACCTGGATTTGGTCTTATGTAGCAACATTTGAAATTGTGTTTTTTACATTAGAAGTAGAGCTACAAACTGCTATATCATGCACTGCATTGTTGAGGAAAATAGGAATGTAATTTGGCTTTGAAAGTTGATAAACCTGTAAGCTCACTCTAATTCCACTGATTTCAAAACTTGATCCTCCAGAAAGTGAAGAGCAACACTTAGCTATGCAGCTCCACTACGCAATACATTTTTTTTAAAGGTGTGTTTGACAGGATTACCAACACAGACTGACCAATTAAATTAGACAGAAGCCTTTTATACCAATCCGAACTCCTCTCTCAGCATGTCTAGCCCATGTATTATCTCAGCCAATCATGGCTAGTGGGAAGGTTGCTGACTTTTTCTGTGGCTTAACCAACAAGGCTCGTAATTTAACCATTTTATTCATATTTACAGGTGGCGTACAATTTTGTTATAAACACACAGGAAAGTTCACATGTTCCAGAAGGCATTTCTGCAAAAAAAATGCATTTTGATAAAAATAGAAAATATTTTTAAAATGGCTCTCCTGTGAAGTTGTGACTTGCGAGATACGCCTAGTTTCCTGAAACGGGTCACAAATATAGTTGATTTATTTATTGTGCAATCATGATGGAACGTTCCCCAACGCTATATCCTAGACACCCACCAGAGCGACCCACACACTAAGGAGAAGTCCTTATCTGTTTCATAGGCCTACTGCAATTAGCCTATAAGCAGCCAAGACAGAAAGATGAATGCGGTCAGAGACCCACTAAAGCAGCACCGTCCCCTCAAGAAGCTTAGCCTGCCTGGCAGGGTTGGTCCAACAAAAGCCCAAAGCCCCCGGATGGGTGAGGATAATATGAAAAATTGTGACCCTGGTGGCACAAAATAATCAAAATGTCTGACTGCACAGAGATGCTTGGGAAAATGGTCACAACGGGGGACCAGCGTGTGTGTGTTTCAGGGGAAAGGGGTGCATCTGAGCTCCATCAGCTAGGACTTGACATTGGTTAATCAAATCTCCCCATTCTTGCTCAATTTTGCATACCTTCTCAAACAACTACAACTGTATATGCATTCACACATTAAGTCTTCTCTTGAATTGTACTAGGGGATGGAACAACTGTTCAACATCTGAGCTTGTGGTTGTTTGTGGAGGAAGGGTGGGAAGTGTGTGTGTGTGTGTGTGTGTGTGTGTGTGTGTGTGTGTGTGTGTGTGTGTGTGTGTGTGTGTGTGTGTGTGTGTGTGTGTGTGTGTGTGTGTGTGTGTGTGTGTGTGTGTGTGTGTGTGTGTGTGTGTGTGTGTGTGTGTGTGTGTGTGTGTGTGTGTGTGTCCCACATCTGTTGCTATGGCCTAATGATGTTAGGGACAATATAAGATTAATCACAATAATTTCTTGCCAAAAATGTAATTTTTGTCACGTCAATCCCGTATACAGTGGTTATTCTTTTAAAAGTTGTGGCGTCAGCCATTTTTGCCAGAATTACGCAATTGACCAATATCTGCCACCATCTACCACAAACAGTCACGGCATAAGCTCAAACCTTTTAAAGGAAGAACCACTTTAGGTAACAGTTCTTCGTATGAACTGCCTACATTATTACGCATATTATTCATTAATTGTGGAAAAAATGCAGATTTACAAGATTATTTTAATATATACAGTACCAGTCAAAAGTTTGGACACCTACTCATTCAATGATTTCTTTATTTTTACTTTTTTCAACATTGTAGGATAATAAGGAAGACAAAACTTTTCAATAACACATACTGTATGGAATCTTGTAATAACCAAAAAAGTGTTAAACAAGAATCTCAAACAAATCAAAATATATTTTATATTTAACACTTTTATGGTTACTACATGATTCCATAGTTTTGATAGCTTCACTATTATTCTACAATGTAGAAAATAGTAAAAAAATTAAGAAAAACCCTTGAATGAGTAGGTGTTTCAGTTCAAACAGGTGCCATTAATACAGGTAACGAGTGGAGGTAACGAGTGGAGGACAGAGGAGCCTCTTAAAGAAGAAGTTACAGGTCTGTGAGAGCCAGAAATATTGCTTGTTTGTAGGTGACCAAATACTTATTTTCCACCATAATTTGCAAATAAATTCATAAAAATCCTACAATGTGATTTTCTGGATATTTTTTTCTCATTTTGTCTGTCATAGTTGAAGTGTACCTATGATGAAAATTACAGGCCTCTCTCATCTTTTTAAGTGGGAGAACTTGCAAAATTGGTGGCTGACTAAATGCCTTCTTTGCCCCACTGTAAATGCCTGGAATATTTCAATTTCGTAGAATATCTGATACAAAGGGTTAAAAAGTTATGTATAGTAACCCTAGGTGTAAAACACTAAATAATGTACTACATTACGTATTGAATCACGAAAACAAATACATTACTGTGTAGTTTACCAATAAAATGGTCTGCCGATGAAGTGGACATACTCGGTATTCATATCCCGAAAGAAAGAAATGATCTCACTACCATCAATTTTAATAGAAAGTTAGTAAAAAATAAGATCTTGCTTCCATGGAAAGGAAAATACTTGTCTATTTGTGGAAAAATCACCCTGATTAACACTTTAGTCATATTGTAACGTAGATGCAGGGAGTCAGGAAGCAGGTGCAGTTAGTGAGTTTAATAACAACGAATGATACATAACAAGAGTCTGACATGGAAACAAGCAATGCTACCTGATGACTAACAAAAGAGTGCTATATGAAGGACCGAGCACACCTCCATTCTCATCGACGGGGCTGTAGTGGAGCAGTTTGAGAGCTTCAAGATCCTTGGCGTCCACATCACCAACAAACTAACATGGTCCAAGCACACCAAAACAGTCGTGTGGCGTGCACGACAAAACCTATTCCCCCTCAGGAGACTGAAAAGACTTGGCATGGGTCCTCAGATCCTCAAAACGTTTTACAGCTGCACCATTGAGAGCATCCTGATGGGTTGCATCACTGTCTAGTATGACAGCTGCTCGGCCTTCCGACCGCAAGACATTACAGAGGGTAGTGTGTATGGCCCAATACATTGCTGGGGCCAAGCTTCCTGCTGTCCAGGACCTCTATACCAGGCAGTGTCAGAGAAAGGCCCTAAAAATTGTCGAAGACTCCAGCCCCCCCGGAACGATGCTGCTACTACTCTCTGTTATTATCGATGCATAGTCGCTTTAATAACTCTACCTACATGTTCATGTTATCTCAATTACCTCGACACCGGTGCCCCTGCACATTGACTCTGTACCGGTACCCCCTGTATATAGCCCCGCTATTGTTATTTACTGCTGCTCTTTAATTTTACATTTACATTTAAGTCATTTAGCAGACGCTCTTATCCAGAGCGACTTACAAATTGGTGCATTCACCTTATGATATCCAGTGGAACAGCTTAATAGCACAGGCAGGGAGCCCAGCCAACAGCGAGTTGCAGTAGTCCAGACGGGAGATGACAAGTGCCTGGATTAGGACCTGCGCTGCTTCCTGTGTGAGGCAGGGTCGTACTCTGCGAATGTTGTAGAGCATGAACCTACAGGAACGGGTCACCGCCTTGATGTGAGTTGAGAACGACAGGGTGTTGTCCAGGATCACGCCAAGGTTCTTAGCGCTCTGGGAGGAGGACACAATGGAGTTGTCAACCGTGATGGCGAGATCATGGAACGGGCAGTCCTTCCCCGGGAGGAAGAGCAGCTCCGTCTTGCCGAGGTTCAGCTTGAGGTGGTGATCCGTCATCCACACTGATATGTCTGCCAGACATGCAGAGATGCGATTCGCCACCTGGTTATCAGAGGGGGGAAAGGAGAAGATTAATTGTGTGTCGTCTGCATAGCAATGATAGGAGAGACCATGTGAGGATATGACAGAGCCAAGTGACTTGGTGTATAGCGAGAATAGGAGAGGGCCTAGAACAGAGCCCTGGGGGACACCAGTGGTGAGAGCACGTGGTGCGGAGACAGATTCTCGCCACGCCACCTGGTAGGAGCGACCTGTCAGGTAGGACGCAATCCAAGCGTGGGCCGCGCCGGAGATGCCCAGCTCGGAGAGGGTGGAGAGGAGGATCTGATGGTTCACAGTATCAAAGGCAGCCGATAGGTCTAGAAGGATGAGAGCAGAGGAGAGAGAGTTAGCTTTAGCAGTGCGGAGCGCCTCCGTGACACAGAGAAGAGCAGTCTCAGTTGAATGACTAGTCTTGAAACCTGACTGATTTGGATCAAGAAGGTCATTCTGAGAGAGATAGCAGGAGAGCTGGCCAAGGACGGCACGTTCAAGAGTTTTGGAGAGAAAAGAAAGAAGGGATACTGGTCTGTAGTTGTTGACATCGGAGGGATCGAGTGTAGGTTTTTTCAGAAGGGGTGCAACTCTCGCTCTCTTGAAGACGGAAGGGACGTAGCCAGCGGTCAAGGATGAGTTGATGAGCGAGGTGAGGTAAGGGAGAAGGTCTCCGGAAATGGTCTGGAGAAGAGAGGAGGGGATAGGGTCAAGCGGGCAGGTTGTTGGGCGGCCGGCCGTCACAAGACGCGAGATTTCATCTGGAGAGAGAGGGGAGAAAGAGGTCAAAGCACAGGGTAGGGCAGTGTGAGCAGAACCAGCGGTGTCGTTTGACTTAGCAAACGAGGATCGGATGTCGTCGACCTTCTTTTCAAAATGGTTGACGAAGTCATCCGCAGAGAGGGAGGAGGGGGGAGGAGGGGGAGGAGGATTCAGGAGGGAGGAGAAGGTGGCAAAGAGCTTCCTAGGGTTAGAGGCAGATGCTTGGAATTTAGAGTGGTAGAAAGTGGCTTTAGCAGCAGAAACAGAAGAGGAGAATGTAGAGAGGAGGGAGTGAAAGGATGCCAGGTCCGCAGGGAGGCGAGTTTTCCTCCATTTCCGCTCGGCTGCCCGGAGCCCTGTTTTAATAATTTGTTATTCTTATCTCTTACTTTTTTTAGGTATTTTCTTAACTGCATTGTTGGTTAAGGGCTTGTAAGTAAGCATTTCACTGTAAGGTCTACACGTGTTGTATTCAAGCAATGCTACCTGATGACTAACAAGACTTCCGGTTTGGAGCGAGTAGTCGCATTCCACTCTCACTCCCCAGGTAGTATTACCATTTCATTTTCATTACACTTTCATTACAGTACAACGGTTTGATTTGTTTGATCTTAGCTAGCTACATAGCCGTCTTTGTATCAAAGATAATTGTGTAGTTATTGAGGTTCGCTAGCCAGCTATTTTCGTCGTAACGTAACGTAGTCAACACTGCTAGCTAGCCAGCTAGCCAGCTAGCCACCGAATAGCAGCACTGCAGAAACGATTACATTACAACGGAACGACTTGATTAGTGTAGTGTTAGCTAGCTACATAGTTGTCTTTGCTATCTTTGTATCTAAGATAATTGTGTAGCTTAGAGTAGTTTAGAGTAATTATTCGGTTAGCTAGCCAGCTATTTTCGTCCGCCGCACTGCCGTTCTACCTAGTCAACACTGCTAGCTAACACTGCTAGCTAGCCAACTTCTACCGAATAGCAGCACTGTAGAAACTCACATTACAACTTACATTACAACGGAACGACTTGATTAGCGTAGTGTTAGCTAGCTACATAGTTGTCTTTGCTGTCCTTGTATCCAAGATAATTGTGTAGTTTTGAGAAATTGTCGAGGTTACCTAGCCAGTTAGAGGTTACCTAGCCAGCTACACTTTCAAACAAAGTCAACAACGCAGCCACTGCTAGCCAGCCTACTTCACCGCCAGCAGTACTATATCATTTTAGTCAATAAGATTTTATTTTATTTTTGCAACGTAAGCTTAACTTTCTGAACATTCGAGACGTGTAGTCCACTTGTCATTCTAATCTCCTTTGCATTAGCGTAGCCTCTTCTGTAGCCTGTCAACTATGTGTCTGTCTATCCCTCTTCTCTCCTCTCTGAACAGACCATACAAACGCTTCACACCGCGTGGCCGCCGCTACCCTAACCTGGTGGTTCCAGCGCGCACGACCCACGTGGAGTTCCAGGTCTCCGGCAGCCTCTGGAACTGCCGATCTGCGTCCAACAAGGCAGAGTTCATCTCAGCCTATGCGTCCCTCCAGTCCCTCGACTTCTTGGCACTGACGGAAACATGGATTACCACTGATAACACTGCTACTCCTACTGCTCTCTCCTCGTCTGCCCACGTGTTCTCGCACACCCCGAGAGCTTCTGGTCAGCGGGGCGGTGGCACTGGGATCCTCATCTCTCCCAAGTGGACATTCTCTCTTTCTCCCCTGACCCATCTGTCTATCGCCTCCTTCGAATTCCATGCTGTCACAGTTACCAGCCCTTTCAAGCTTAACATCCTTATCATTTATCGCCCTCCAGGTTCCCTTGGAGAGTTCATCAATGAGCTTGACGCCCTGATAAGTTCCTTTCCTGAGGATGGCTCACCTCTCACAGTTCTGGGTGACTTTAACCTCCCCACGTCTACCTTTGACTCATTCCTCTCTGCCTCCTTCTTTCCACTCCTCTCCTCTTTTGACCTCACCCTCTCACCTTCCCCCCCTACTCACAAGGCAGGCAATACGCTTGACCTCATCTTTACTAGATGCTGGTCTTCCACTAATCTCATTGCAACTCCCCTCCAAGTCTCCGACCACTACCTTGTATCCTTTTCCCTCTCGCTCTCATCCAACACTTCCCACACTGCCCCTACTCGCATGGTATCGCGCCGTCCCAACCTTCGCTCTCTCTCCCCCGCTACTCTCTCCTCTTCCATCCTATCATCTCTTCCCTCTGCTCAAACCTTCTCCAACCTATCTCCTGATTCTGCCTCCTCAACCCTCCTCTCCTCCCTCTCTGCATCCTTTGACTCTCTATGTCCCCTATCCTCCAGGCCGGCTCGGTCCTCCCCTCCTGCTCCGTGGCTCGACGACTCACTGCGAGCTCACAGAACAGGGCTCCGGGCAGCCGAGCGGAAATGGAGGAAAACTCGCCTCCCTGCGGACCTGGCATCCTTTCACTCCCTCCTCTCTACATTCTCCTCTTCTGTCTCTGCTGCTAAAGCCACTTTCTACCACTCTAAAATCCAAGCATCTGCCTCTAACCCTAGGAAGCTCTTTGCCACCTTCTCCTCCCTCCTGAATCCTCCTCCCCCTCCTCCCCCCTCCTCCCTCTCTGCGGATGACTTCGTCAACCATTTTGAAAAGAAGGTCGACGACATCCGATCCTCGTTTGCTAAGTCAAACGACACCGCTGGTTCTGCTCACACTGCCCTACCCTGTGCTTTGACCTCTTTCTCCCCTCTCTCTCCAGATGAAATCTCGCGTCTTGTGACGGCCGGCCGCCCAACAACCTGCCCGCTTGACCCTATCCCCTCCTCTCTTCTCCAGACCATTTCCGGAGACCTTCTCCCTTACCTCACCTCGCTCATCAACTCATCCTTGACCGCTGGCTACGTCCCTTCCGTCTTCAAGAGAGCGAGAGTTGCACCCCTTCTGAAAAAACCTACACTCGATCCCTCCGATGTCAACAACTACAGACCAGTATCCCTTCTTTCTTTTCTCTCCAAAACTCTTGAACGTGCCGTCCTTGGCCAGCTCTCCTGCTATCTCTCTCAGAATGACCTTCTTGATCCAAATCAGTCAGGTTTCAAGACTAGTCATTCAACTGAGACTGCTCTTCTCTGTGTCACGGAGGCGCTCCGCACTGCTAAAGCTAACTCTCTCTCCTCTGCTCTCATCCTTCTAGACCTATCGGCTGCCTTTGATACTGTGAACCATCAGATCCTCCTCTCTACCCTCTCCGAGCTGGGCATCTCCGGCGCGGCCCACGCTTGGATTGCGTCCTACCTGACAGGTCGCTCCTACCAGGTGGCGTGGCGAGAATCTGTCTCCGCACCACGTGCTCTCACCACTGGTGTCCCCCAGGGCTCTGTTCTAGGCCCTCTCCTATTCTCGCTATACACCAAGTCACTTGGCTCTGTCATATCCTCACATGGTCTCTCCTATCATTGCTATGCAGACGACACACAATTAATCTTCTCCTTTCCCCCCTCTGATAACCAGGTGGCGAATCGCATCTCTGCATGTCTGGCAGACATATCAGTGTGGATGACGGATCACCACCTCAAGCTGAACCTCGGCAAGACGGAGCTGCTCTTCCTCCCGGGGAAGGACTGCCCGTTCCATGATCTCGCCATCACGGTTGACAACTCCATTGTGTCCTCCTCCCAGAGCGCTAAGAACCTTGGCGTGATCCTGGACAACACCCTGTCGTTCTCAACTCACATCAAGGCGGTGACCCGTTCCTGTAGGTTCATGCTCTACAACATTCGCAGAGTACGACCCTGCCTCACACAGGAAGCAGCGCAGGTCCTAATCCAGGCACTTGTCATCTCCCGTCTGGACTACTGCAACTCGCTGTTGGCTGGGCTCCCTGCCTGTGCTATTAAACCCCTACAACTCATCCAGAACGCCGCAGCCCGTCTGGTGTTCAACCTTCCCAAGTTCTCTCACGTCACCCCGCTCCTCCGCTCTCTCCACTGGCTTCCAGTTGAAGCTCGCATCCGCTACAAGACCATGGTGCTTGCCTACGGAGCTGTGAGGGGAACGGCACCTCCGTACCTTCAGGCTCTGATCAGGCACTACACCCAAACAAGGGCACTGCGTTCATCCACCTCTGGCCTGCTCGCCTCCCTACCTCTGAGGAAGTACAGTTCCCGCTCAGCCCAGTCAAAACTGTTCGCTGCTCTGGCACCCCAATGGTGGAACAAACTCCCTCACGACGCCAGGTCAGCGGAGTCAATCACCACCTTCCAGAGACACCTGAAACCCCACCTCTTTAAGGTGAAACCCCACCTCCCCCTTAAAAGAGTTAGATTCACTATTGTAAAGTGGCTGTTCCACTGGATATCATAAGGTGAATGCACCAATTTGTAAGTCGCTCTGGATAAGAGCGTCTGCTAAATAACTTAAATGTAAATGTAAATGTATTCAGCGCATGTGACAAATAACATTTGATTTGATGGATAAGTAATCAGGGAGTAATGAAGTCCAGGTGTGACTGAGGATGAGACACAGGTGTGCGTAATGGTGGCTGCCAGGTGTGCGTGAAGATGCGTTGCCAGGACCGGTGGTTAGTAGACCGGTCAATGAAGGAGAGAGAGAGGCGATGGCGGTGCCGACGTTCCCGAAGAAAGATATCCAGACGGATGGCCATCGCGATGAGTGAGTCCAAGGTTATATTGTCATCTCGGCACGCCAACTCAGTCTGAACCTCTTTGTGCAAGCCTCTTATGAATAGGGCGCAGAGCCCCGACTCATTCCATCCTCTGGAGGCTGCTACTGTCCAAAAGGTGAGCGTGTACACTGCCGTGGTCTGGCCATCCTGCCATAGTTGGAGTAGGCACTCAACTCCCTCTCTGCCCTTCGGTGGATGGTCAAAGACCCCTTGAACAGAGCCATGAACCCCTCATAGGGACCCAGCTCCTCCTCTCCCAGACGTACGTAGCCCATGCCAACACCCATCCAGTCAGATGGGAAATAACCGTGGCAACCTTAGACCTCTCGGGGGTGGGGGCTCCCATCTGATGAGTAAAATAGAGGGAGCACTGGAGTAGGGCGTTTCTGACCTAAACGTACTGTTGGATGTGCTGGGGTGCTGGCTTGCTGGGTCGACTTGTGGTGGAGAATCCTCTGCTTGTTGGAGGTGATGCCCCTCTGGGAATGTCCAGAAGAAGAACGCAGAGGACCACTTCCATCCCCAGTTGTGCCAGCTGGTCGTGGTGTTGGCGAAGTAGGTGTCTCTGTTCGCTGACCATCTGGGAGATGTCCTGATTAACTGCTGCTTCCATTTGGTGAAGTAGTATTCTGTAATGTAGATGCAGGGAGTCAGGAAGCAGGTGCAGTTAGTGAGTTTAATAACAATGATCATGGAACGATACAAAACAAAAGAAGCGTCTGACATGGAAACGCAATCAATACTACCTGATGACTAACAAAAGAGTGCTATATGAAGGGTAAGTAATCAGTTTCGTGTCTCTGACTGATTCAATTATGTGACAGGCTATTTCATCAAACCGATTACTTAACGTTTGATTGATTACGTGATTGTTGCATGGTTTAATTCAATTAACTCGTTAATAACCTGGGGCACCACGGAAGAGTGTTTATAGAGCTGATGTCTTCCGAATAAACTCTTAAAGATCTGAAGATCTGTTATATCAATAGCAGTCAATTATTAAAGCTATGCTAACGTGAATACAGAATCGTATGCATTCTAATAACCGCCCATTTGGAAAAGGAAACTGCAAGATATATATTTACACTGAGCTGCGCTTCGATAGATGGGTCAAAGATGGAAGACTGGTTTGCCCAGCAGAGATCGCCCTTGTCCTTAATTTGAGTCAATTGGAGGTGTACCTGCAGATGTATTTAAAGGTCTCCCTTCAAACTCAGTGCCTCTTTGCTTGACATCATGGGAAAATCAAAAGAAATCAGCTAAGACCTCAGAAAAAAAAAATAGACCTCCACACAGTCTGGTTCATCCTTGGGAGCAATTTCCAAATGCCTGAAAGTACCACATTCATCTGTACAAACAATAGTACGCAAGTGTAAACAAAATGGGACCACGCAGCCATCATACCACTCAGGAAGGAGAGACGTTATTGTCTCCTAGAGATGAACGTACTTTGGTGCGAAAAGTGCAAATCAATCCCAGAACAACAGCAAAGGACCTTGTGAAGATGCTGGAGGAAACGGGTACAAAAATATCTATATCCACAGTAAAACCAGTCCTATATCGACATAACCTGAAAGGCCTCTCAGCAAAGAAGAAGCCACTGCTCCTAGACCGCCATACAAAAAGTGACTACGGTTTGCAACTGCACATGGGGGAAAAAGATCGCACTTTTTGGAGAAATGTCCTCTGGTCTGATGAAACAGAAATAGAACTGTTTGGCCATAATGACCATCGTTATGTTTGGAGGGAAAAGGGGGAAGGTTCCAAGCCGAAGAACACCATCCCAACCGTGAACCACAGGGGTGGCAGCATCATGTTGTGGGGATGCTTTGCTGCAGGAGGGACTGGTGCACTTCACAAAATAGAATGCATCATGAGGTAGGAAAATTATGTGAATATATTGAAGCAACATCTCAAGTCATCAGTCAGGAAGTTAAAGCTTGGTCGCAAATGGGTCTTCCAAATGGACAATGACCCCAAGCATTCTTCCCAAGTTGTGGCAAATGGCTTAAGGACAACAAAGTCAAGGTATTGGAGTGGCCATCAAAAAGCCCTGACCTCAATCCTATAGAACATTTTTGGGCAGAACTGAAAAAGCGTGTGTGAGCAAGGAGGCCAACAAACCTGACTCAGTTACACCAGCTCTGTCAGGAGGAATGGGCCGAAATTCACTCAACTTATTGTGGGAAGCTTGTGAAAGGCTACCCGAAACGTTTGACCCAATTTAAACAATTTAAAGGCAATGCTACCAAATACTAATTGAGTGTATGTAAACTTCTGACTCACTGGTAATGTGATGAAAGAAATAAAAGCTGAAATAAATCACTCTACTATTATTCTGACATTTCATATTCTTAAAATAAAGTGGTGATCTTAACTGACCTAAGACAAGGATATTTTTTTTTAAATGTCAGGTATTGTGAAAAACTGAGTTTAAATGTATTTGGCTAAGGTGTATGTAAACCTCCGACTTCAACTGTATATACAGGGATGAACCAGACTTGTGGAGGTCTACACTTTTTTCTGAGGTCTGGCTGATTTCTTTTGATTTTTCCCATGACGTCAAGCAAAGAGGCACTGAGTTTGAAGGTAGGCCTTGAAATACATCCACAGGTACACCTCCAATAGACTCAAATGATGTCAATTAGCCTATCAGAAGCTTCTAAAGCCATGACATCTTTTTCTACAATTTTCCAAGCTGTTTAAAGGGACAGTCAACTTAGTGTATGTAAACATCTGACCCACTGGAATTGTGATACAGTGAATTATAAGTGAAATAATCTGTCTTTAAACAATTGTTGGAAAAATGACTTGTGTCATGCACAAAGTAGATGTCCTAACCGACTTGCCAAAACTAGAGTTTGTTAACAAGAAATTTGTGGAGTGGTTGAAAAACGAGTTTTAATGACTCCAACCTAGATGTATGTAAACTTCCGACTACAACTGTACACACAACCGATCAAAAGATTTAGAACACCTGCTCAGTCAACGGTTTTCTTTATTTTGACTATTTCCTACATTGTAGAATAATAGTGAAGACATCAAAACTATGAAATAACACATATGGAATCACGTAGTAACCAAAAAACTGTTAAACAAATCTAAATCGTTTTTATATTTGAGATGTGTCAAATAGCCACCCTTTGCCTTGATGACAGCATTGCACACGCTTGGCATTCTCTCAACTAGCTTCATCTGGAATGCTTTTCCAAAAGTCTTGAAGAAGTTCCTACAAATGCTGAGCACTTGTTGGCTGCTTTTCCTTCACTCTGCGGTCCGACTCATCCCAAACCATCTCAACTGGATTGAGGTCAGGGGATTGTGTAGACCAGGTCATCTGATGCAGCACTCCATCACTCTCATTCTTGGTCAAATAGCCCTTACACAGCCTGGAGGTGTGTTGTGTCATTGTTCTGTTGAAAAACAAATGATAGACAAACTAAGCGCAAACCAGAATGGATAGCATATCGCTGCAGAATGCTGTGGTAGACATGCTGGTTAAGTGTTCATTGAATTCTAAATAAATCACAGACAGTGTCACCAGCATGATTCCATATGTGTTATTTCATAGTTTTTGATGTCTTCACTATTATTCTACAATGTAGAAAATAGTAAAAATAAAGAAAAACCCTTGAATGAGTAGGTGTGTCCAAACTTTTGACTGGAACTTTGTGTGAAATTTGTTTTGATTTAGAATGGACCATTATCGTGCACCTACATGTAAAAAAAAATACATGTCTTCTATGCACTTAAATAACGAATGGATGACGCTTTTCCCATGGTTCATTTTCATGCCAGCCAGATAGGCTATACTCCTGCAATGTGCTTAATTGTAGGAAAGTTGAGAAATAAATATAGTAGGCCTAGCCTATGTAAAGCTGATGGGATCATCCTCTTTTAATAGAGGTCATCACTCTGTTTTCTCACACAATTGCATAGCCTATAGAAATGATGTGCAACATGAGCTCATGGGTAATCATGATCTGTTTGATTAGATTTTCGAATACATTTGCATTGATGTCAGAGTGATTAGAGGGACAATAGAGTGCAGAGTACCAGGCTATTTGCAAGTTTGGTAGGCTACTAATGACCATCAGCAGCATCAGAGCTTGGAGAAGCCTAATGGCCATGACTAAATGGTCACTTGGAATTTGACTGCCGTCATGACTCGTGACCGCCGGTGTGGCAGTAATAGAGTCACCATAACAACCTTATGCAATACCGCAGTACTGTCCTCGGGGACCACCAGAAAATGTATAAAAATATTGGTCAATTGGTCACAGAGGAGAGAGTTGGGAAACCCTGTATTAGGGTTATGTTTGACATGCACACAGCCAAAGGAGGA